>NW_027315834.1:30128009-30330509 GCF_026437365.1 Eucyclogobius newberryi | reverse complement strand
CTTAAATGAAGAGACTGTCGACATCTTTAACACGAACAGGAGCTGATTCCATAACACGGGAGCTTGGTCGCTAAATGCTCTACCTCCTACTGTGCTTTTAGAGACTCTTGGGACCACCAAAAGTCCAGTATTTTGAAAATAATGCACTTGATGATATGGTACTACAGCATCTTTGAGGTAGGATGGGGCCATGTCATTTATGGTTTAAGTCAGGAGTAGGATTTTAAATTTGATTCTAAACTCGACAGGAGCCAGTGAAGAGACTAGAGCACCGGCGTTATGTGCTCTCTTCTTTTAGTTAGTAATCTTGCTGCTGCGTGTTTAATGGATATACTCTTCTATTTTAAGTCAGTGAAAATAAATAGGTGCTCACATGGTTTCACAACACACATATCCCAGTCTGGGGGTCACAGAGATGGTGAGCACCTGGTCCAGCCGAAACACATGACGCACGGCTTTACTGAAAGGCCAAATGTCCACACACATCACAGAGAGGAGAGAGCAGCCGAGCGGAGCGGAGCGGCCTGCATCTGGGTCCCGAACGTACACCACTCCAGGGGTCATGGCGGTAGCATCAGTGTTCAGTGGAGGATCAGCTGTGGAGAGAGTGCTCACATCTGTGACATAGATTTATGGAATGGTTCCTTGTTTGTAGATGCAGCAGTGATGACCTTGGCTGGCCCGTGTACGCTCCGGCCTCCACCGTCACATGCTGCTGGCATCACCTCACCTCAGTCTTTTCATAACAGGTCCTATGTTGTTTCCTCAGGGCTTCAGACTGGTTCTCTCTGTACGTATGTCTCTCAGTCTGGTCTCTACCTCCTCCTCTGGTGCTCAGGCCAAGACAGAGCAATCAGGTTTGTTTGTTTATTTCAGTGACACATGAGGAGCTCACCGTCATTTGAAACTAATAAAATGTTTTGAATCTAAGATTAATCGTGTTTCACTCATTAATTCTACAAAAATATGTCATGATTTTCAGTCCCTTGTTTTATTTTTCCTCAAAACCTAGCAATGTTTTGATATGGATAAACCATGTGTGTCCCAGATTGACTGGGCATTCCACTTCCAGTCCATCTGAACTCGGAGAGATAAAACTGGTGTCCAGACTGTAAAGTATACATACAGTGCAGTTTTCCATCCTTTGAACTCGCTCATC
The DNA here is from genome assembly GCF_026437365.1 of Eucyclogobius newberryi. NCBI lineage: Eukaryota > Metazoa > Chordata > Actinopteri > Gobiiformes > Gobiidae > Eucyclogobius > Eucyclogobius newberryi. The sequence goes on along the minus strand of NW_027315834.1, from coordinate 30,329,350 downwards.
TTTTGTATGTTGTATACTAAGACTCTATCAGTGTATTGAAAACAACTAAACACACACTTTAAACTGTGGCTCTCACTTAAATGTAAATCAGTCAAGGAAAAGTCTCACCAGTGAATATGTCTGGAGATAAGTAAGAGGAAACTATCAGCCCATAAGCAAACTCTGCAATCTCTGAGGACTGGAGCTGTTTTGCTTCACTTACACAAGACTCTTCACACTCCACACTGGCCTCATAAATATAGTTCATTTTGGATGATCACAACTGACAAAAGACATGTTTGCAATGTTTGAGAGGAAATAACACCTTATTCTCTCTCCAAAACAAAGGCCCCTGCTCTTTAGTTTCTAAATGAAGAACCTCCCCTCAGTGTGTGACGTCAAGATAATTACGTACGCTGACTGAGGACGCGGTCTTGTCCACACATGGAAAGAAATGCACGTGAGGTCGCCAAGAGACTGAGAGGGTGTATGGCCCGGTTTCAGAGTTCAGAGGATGTGCAAAATAATATCGTAACCCGACCGACCCGGTATAAAACTAGCCGACGGGAGAAAAAAAAAATCAGCATTTTGTTAAAAAAATGCCAAATTCTTTTATTTTTCAAATATTTCGCCGACTCGCCATGTCGAATATTTGCATTGCGCAACACATATGCATCTTCGTTTTCGGTCTTCTATGCTTTTGTGATAAAACAGACCATGCAGGAGGGTGTAGGGGACCCATATGTCCCAAAAGACTTTTGAAAGACAGTACTTTTTCACAGCTCAACACACTGTTGCAGAAATCAAAGCATAGTGTTGGGTGTAAAGGAACGACCCCCCACGGAGAGAACACTGTCCTGACCGGAGCCCTTCCGCCTGAATCTGATAAGAGACATTTCTTCCATTGAGTTTCTTAATGACTATATTTCACATCTAAACCAACTTGATGCTGACTGTGTGATCTAAACTTGTGACTAAATCATGTTTTAGTTTCGTTTGCCACAGGAACTGGTTTGAAGTGTGTTCATGTCGTACTTAATGTACTTTCTTATTACCTGCTATTGATGTGTGTTCGTTGACAATGTTGTGTATTTTATTATGGTTACATGTCATTTTTGATGGTTTGAGTTAAATTTGCCAAAACTGAGAATAAGTTTGACCAAGAGTTAAAGCCACTCCCTCTCTAGGCCACTCCTCCCAGGTCAATAAAAGAGCAGACTCAGCTCTGCTTCCTCCTCTCTTCTTTCGCCGGCATGTGACCTGCCAGGACGACACACCGGGACAATTCAACGAACCCTGGACTCATCAAACTCTTCGAATGCTAAACCTGCTCAAGCATCAGCGCCCGGACAGCTCCAAGGACGCAAAAGACTCTGAGAACGCAAAGACATGGGAGGCCTCGCTCCACCTCTTCCTTGGACACGTGAGACCTGAGAGTGGCTGATTAAAGAGTGGCATTTAAAGACAGGTTCCCTTGGATTATTCCCTAAAACCAATCAAAACCTAATTCTTAATACCAGCATTTCTTCTAACTAAGTTGAGCCCAGGCACAGCCTGTGTAACCAAATGTGTCACTAATTGATTTTATATCTTTGTTTATTAAACCACACAAAATCATCCTGGTTTATAGAGCCTTTGTATTGATCTTTATAGAATTATGATTGTCGGTCAATGAATCGTGTACTCCCCTTCAGAGAATGAGACTGAGTAGGTATTAATGTTTTGCTGAACAAGTTTCAGATGGTGCTCTTTTAAATATAAATATGAACATTAACTACCTAAAGTGTTACACGTGTTGTCCACGTTGAAATGACTAGTCCCAGAGAATATACATTCCATCTTGGTACAAATGTGCGGGCAGGAAACAAGTATGATTAACCTACAAGGGAACTTATATTTCCTTTTACTAGTTGGGTTGCCTCTGTCAGCGCCACTGAACTAGCCATTGCTCATGCCGTTCTCCATCATGGTGTGGCTTGATTTAAATTTGACTTGGCAATGCATTCTGGGAGGGAAACAGGCCCAGCAGCGTCATCACAACAAACATGGCAGCGCCCGTGTCCCCCGCATGTTCCCCCCGCTCGCCTTCGCTACCAAAATAAAGGAAAAGGACGCACAAAAGGTCGATCGAAATATCTTAAAATCAGGAGATTTAGTCTTGAAAAATGTTGGGTCGGGTTACAGCGAACATTTATTTGGGGTAGCCTTAGATTCAACTTTTAAAGGTCCCATAACATGCAAAATCGACTTTTCAGAGCTTTTAACCTTCTTACATTGCTATTTGTGCTTCATATATGTACCCAGAGTGTTTTCTTTGATTAATTCCCGCAGTGTTTAGCTATATTACAGACTATCTCCTTTCCTCGAATCTCCAAACTGACGGGCGGTGGGGCAAGACCGCGTCATAAGGGCAAGCACGCGTCACCATCCCCCCTCTTATTTATTATTTATTTAGGCTCAAAGTAGTGTTGATCTGAAGTTCTATTGTTTCTCACTCAGTCGCGCGGCAGGAGCGGCGCATCGCGGAGCAGACAGCTGTGGGGCTACGTCACGGGTGGGCGGGGCACACACGCGCTCTGAGACTACGTCACGGGCTGCATTTCCGGGTTGGTGAGGGGGTCCAAGGTCTGGGTGATATTTCTTAACTACTATGTTAAGAAATATATTAATGGCAACAATGGCTCTGGCGGCAAGCAGAAGCTTCTCCCAGGTCTTCTTCAGGTTAATGATGTATACACCGTCACTTTTTCTTTTGTAGACGTACTGGTCCATTTGGAAGTCAAGGTTTGTTCCTCCCAAATGGGTCCCTGCAGCCAGGAACTTCAACACATCCTCCTCCTTCATTTGAAGGACATCCAGACACATCCTCTCTAAGGACCTCTCCTTGAACCGACACCTTAACGTGGTGGAGGGGTTTGAGTGCCCGAATGATCCCGGGAGCTATGTTGTCGGGGGCTTCATGCCCCTGGTAGGGTCTCCCAAGGCAAACAGGTCCTAGGTGACGGGTCAGACAAAGATCGGTTCAGAAGCCTCTTATGACGACGACACGAACAAGGCCGTTTACGTCGCCCGGATCGGCGTCACCGGGGCCCCATCCTGGAGCCAGGCCTGGGATGGGTGCTCCATGGCGAGCGCCTGGTGGCCGGGTCTTACCCCACGGGGCCCGGCCGGGCACAGCCCGAAAGAGCGACGTGGGGCCGCCCTCCCGTGGGCCAACCACCCGCAGGAGGATCCATAAGGGGCCGGTGCAGAGAGATCTGGGCGGCAGTCGACGGCAGGGGCCTCGGCGACCAGATCTCCAGACACAGAGACTAACTCTGGGGACATGGAATGTCACCTCGCTGGGGGGGAAAGAGCCTGAGCTTGTGCGGGAGGTTGAGCGATACCGACTAGATATAGTCGGCCTCACCTCCACGCACAGTTTGGGCTCTGGAACCCATCTCCTCGAGAGGGGCTGGACGCTCCACTTCTCTGGTGTTGCCCGCGGGGAGAGGCGGCGGGCTGGTGTGGGCTTGCTGATAGCCCCTCAGCTCAGCCGCCACGTGTTGGAGTTTACCCCGGTGAACGAGAGGGTCGCGTCCCTCCGCCTTCGGGTGGGGGACAGGTCTCTCACTGTTGTGGCGGCCTACGGGCCGAACAGCAGTGCAGAGTACCCGGCCTTCTTGGAGTCCTTGGGAGGGGTACTGGACAGTGCACCGACCGGGGACTCCGTTGTTCTACTGGGGGACTTCAACGCCCACGTGGGCAATGACAGTGACACCTGGAGAGGGGTGATCGGGAAGAACGGCTTCCCCGATCTGAACCCGAGCGGTGTTCAGTTATTGGACTTCTGTGCTAGCCACGGATTGTCCATAACGAACACCATGTTCAAGCACAAGGGTGTCCATCAGTGCACATGGCACCAGGACACCCTAGGCCGGAGGTCAATGATCGACTTTGTTGTCGTGTCATCAGACCTCCGGCCGCGTGTCTTGGACACTCGGGTGAAGAGAGGGGCAGAGTTGTCAACCGATCACCACCTGGTGGTGAGTTGGATCCGCTGGCGGAGGAGGAAGCCGGACAGACTTGGCAGACCCAAGCGCATTGTGAGGGTCTGTTGGGAACGTCTAGTGGAGCCCTCTGTCAGTAGGGTATTCAACTCGCACCTCCGGGAGAGCTTCTCCCATGTCCCGGGGGAGGTTGGGGACATTGAGTCCGAGTGGACCATGTTCTCCGCCTCCATTGTTGATGCGGCTGCTCGGAGCTGTGGTCGCAAGGTCTCCGGTGCCTGTCGTGGCGGCAACCCCCGAACCCGGTGGTGGACACCGGAAGTAAGGGATGCCGTCAGACTGAAGAAGGAGGCCTATCAGGCCACTCTGGCTTGTAGGTCTCCGGAGGTCATCGACGGGTATCGGCAGGCCAAGCGAGCCGCGGCTCGTGCTGTCGCAGAGGCAAAAACCCGGGCCTGGGAGGAGTTCGGGGAGGCCATGGAGGAGGACTATCGGTCGGCACCAAAGAAATTCTGGCAAACCGTCCGGCGCCTCAGGAGGGGGAAGCAGTGTCTCACCAACACCGTTTACGGTGCGGGTGGAGGCCTGCTGACCTCAACTGGGGATGTCGTCGGACGGTGGAAGGAATACTTTGAGGATCTCCTTAATCCCTCAGTCACGTCTTCCGAAGAGGAAGTGGAGACCGGGGACTCGGTGGCTGGCTCATCCATCACCCAAGCTGAAGTCACTGAGGTTGTTCGCAAACTCCTCGGTGGCAGGGCTCCGGGGGTGGATGAGATCCGCCCTGAGTACCTAAAGTATCTGGATGTTGTAGGACTGTCTTGGTTGACACGTCTCTGCAACATCGCGTGGCGTTCGGGGACCGTGCCTCTGGACTGGCAGACCGGGGTGGTGGTCCCTCTGTTCAAGAAGGGGGACCGGAGGGTGTGTTCCAACTACAGAGGGATCACACTCCTCAGCCTCCCGGGTAAGGTCTATTCCAAGGTACTGGAGAGGAGAATCCGACCGATAGTCGAACCTCGGATTCAGGAGGAGCAGAGTGGTTTTCGTCCCGGTCGTGGAACACTGGACGAGCTCTATACCCTCCATCGGGTGCTCGAGGGTTCATGGGAGTTTGCCCAACCAGTCCATATGTGTTTTGTGGATCTGGAGAAGGCTTTTGACCGTGTCCCTCGGGGTGTCCTTTGGGGGGTGCTCCGGGAGTACGGGGTCCGGGGCCCTTTGCTCAGGGCTGTCCGGTCCCTGTATGACCGGAGCAGGAGCTGTGTTCGCATTGCCGGCAGTAAGTCAGACCTGTTCCCAGTGCATGTTGGACTCCGCCAGGGCTGCCCTTTGTCACCGGTTCTGTTCATAATTTTTATGGACAGAATTTCTAGGCGCAGTCAGGGGTCGGAGGGTGTCCGGTTTGGGGACCACAGGATCTCATCTCTGCTGTTTGCAGACGATGTTGTCCTGATGGCTCCATCAAACCCGGACCTGCAACATGCACTGGGACGGTTTGCAGCCGAGTGTGAAGCGGCTGGGATGAGAATCAGCACCTCCAAATCCGAGGCCATGGTTCTCGACCGGAAAAAGGTGGCTTGCCCTCTCCAGGTGGGTGGGGTGTCCTTGCCCCAAGTGGAGGAGTTCAAGTATCTCGGGGTCTTGTTCACGAGTGAGGGAAGGATGGAGCGTGAGATCGACAGGCGGATCGGTGCAGCGGCTGCAGTGATGCAGTCGCTGCATCGGACCGTTGTGGTAAAGAGGGAGCTGAGCCGAAAGGCAAAGCTCTCTATTTACCGGTCGGTCTACGTTCCTACCCTCACCTATGGTCATGAGCTTTGGGTAGTGACCGAAAGAACAAGATCGCGGATACAAGCGGTCGAAATGAGTTTCCTCCGCCGTGTGGCTGGGCGCTCCCTTAGAGATAAGGTGAGGAGCTCGGCCACACGGGGGGAGCTCGGAGTAGAGCCGCTGCTCCTCCACGTCGAGAGGAGCCAGCTGAGGTGGCTCGGGCATCTGTTTCGGATGCCTCCTGGGCGCCTCCCTCGGGAGGTGTTTCAGGCATGTCCCACCGGGAAGAGGCCCCGGGGAAGACCCAGGACACGCTGGAGAGACTATGTCTCTCGGCTGGCCTGGGAACGCCTCGGGATCCCCCCGGAGGAGTTAGAGGAAGTGTCTGGGGAGAAGGAAGTCTGGGAGTCCCTGCTCAGACTGCTGCCCCCGCGACCCGGCCCCGGATAAAGCGGCAGAAGATGGATGGATGGATGGACTATGTTAAGGGTGTTGCACAACCCTTATTATTATCAATTATACACTTAGGAAAGACTACGAAACGTGAAAAAAAGCATGTTATGGCACCTTTAACATTCACACAACATTTTTTTTTAACTCCCAAAACTTTAACCTCTCATATCGCGGTAGATAGAGGTCTCACATGTATTTGTACTTAACAATGGTGTCGTGTTATCTGTCCGCAGGCGTGTTGTTGTTCAGATGATGACTATTGAACATCATTTTTCATTTTATTTGATTATTTTGCCATTTGACAGGGACAATGCAGTCACACTACAGTTACAGGCAGAGCACTCAGAGTGTAGTCCCCAGAAGGGCTTTTCCCTCAACATTAACAGTTCAAAACATTATGAAAGCACATTTAATGGTCTGTGGTTTTATAATAGCCCCACACATGAAAAACAATTGAGGCTAAATGAAGACTGGTCCAGGTTGCAGGTCGAGGAGGAGCAGAAGTGGGTTTACTTATTACAGGACTGAAGCCTCCAGTAATTATCTGCAGATACAAGGGCCACTCCTTCAGCCAAACGAAAGGAGAGGAGTTCAAACAGGAAATCTATAAGTAGAAACAGTGTGGATTTAAATGAAAGGTTTCTTTGTAATACCACATGCAAGCTCAAATTTTACATTGAAAGCCTGAGATGAAGTAGAAAACAATGTTCACAGAATCTTTTATTTCATGTGTATGTGGCATTCGGGTGGTACTATAAATGTTTTAAACTAATTTAAATTAAATAAAAATAAAGAAAATAAAACCAACAACGCCACCGGGCTTACACCCGGAAAACTAACTAAAAGGACACACAGATTCGTTCTTGATTATACAGAGGCAGATTCCAGTTTCACATGTAATTTATTTAACAGGCTATTAATTTAATAAATACTTTAACACAGGCTTAGGTAACAACACAGTTCGTATCAGTTCTTTATGCGTGGATGTATAGTCTTTTAAGAGTCCAGTGGATCTGGACAACACAGGGCACAGACGTCCATATCAACAGAGGGCAAGGCAACGCCTCCAGCGCACACCGCCGCTCCAGAGAGTTTAGGTTACATCTGAAAAGAGACCTGGTTAACGCTAACCTGAACACTAGGCTACCGGTATATCACGCTCAGGACGTACCACGTTAGCTGCCCGGGACCACGCGTTGTGGGGCCATGACAGCGAGACCACAACAATCCCGAGTCAGCAGAGATCACATCGGAGCGTTAACAAAGCGGCGCCAGGTGACAGGCCACGGCACTAAACCACAGAAACCATTTTATGAGTAAAACTACACGATCAAATCGCATTAGCAAAAGGGACAACTACTACCTGGAGAGCGGAGGTACGTGGAGCAACACCCAGACCCAGGAAGTGCGTAGTTCAGAGGATAAATGACAAAACTGAACAACATTTTATTGGCCAACGGCCCTAATGATTAGCCAATAGGAAGTGGCATGGTCTGCCCGCAGGCCATACTGCCACATGTAGAGTAAACGTTTGGTTAAAAGTTACATTTTTGAAGGATTTTCTTTTTTTTAACCCAGCCTAATGTATGTAACTGTTGTATTTAAAGGTGCACTATGTAACTTTTATGGTTAAGTTGACTGCAAAGTGTAGTGTGGTGTGGGACGGGCAGCAGCGGGTTTGACTTTGGCTCTCATTTGCTGCATGTCATTCTCCAGTCTCATTCCCCTTTGCTCTGTCCTGTTGAATAAAGCCGATGGGCCAAAAGATCCTTTGAAGAAATCATGACAGTAATTCATCCCCTGAATTAAGACGGTTTATCCGGCCCACTTATAGATGAAAGGGAAAAAATTAGGATATTGTTTTAGTTGGATTTGTTTAGAGATTCAAATCTACTTAAGTAGCATTTTGTGAGACAAATAAAGTTTCTTTTATCTTATAATGAAGTACTTTGTGGACTAAAGAAGGTTTGTTTTGGATGTCACTCAGAGGTGGAGAAATTAGGATTTATACCTGCAAACTATACTTCTGGGTGACGTTTTGCCAATTTGTCTATTCTTTATACTTTGATGAGAATGTTGACGGTGCTGTGTGGATTCTACTCTACCTAAACTGGGACTGGATCAAACCAAACTGAAAGATTGAAGCTTGTGGAGATGAGCCATTTCTAAACTGTGTCGTGTGGACATTTGAAATGCACTGCCACAATAACAAGACAAAGACACACACAACCTTAATAGTCTAGACCAATGTAAGTTTGTGATAGCCCAAAACGACTGGTGAACTGAGGAACATTTCTTTCTCTAGCCATGAGACTGCACTGGGCTGTGGGATCTGGAATGAAAAAATAAGTCAATATATAAGAAAAAATAAGCAAATGCACATGTTTTTTTTCCTCGAAATGTTGTTATTTTCTTCTTGTGAATTTACATGCTTAAAATCTCATGAATGTTGTTTTTTCCACAGAAATTTGCTACATTTCGAGCAGATTTGCGTGTTTGAACAAAAAAAATATGCTATTTTGCTTTTTATTCCCCATCTCTTAAGGGGCCCCAATCCGGCTGTACTAACTGACTAATGCTACAATTGTAAACTCCATTCAACACTGACTTAGATCCTCTTCCACTCAATTTCTACAATGCAAAAGTCATGCAACCAATCGAAAAACAACACAACAGTTAAGTTGGCTACAGGTCTAACTTTATTTACATTTGCACGGCTGCTTTTCAGAAACACTTATAATCCATAGCACATTAAACAGTTTACCGTTATAAGCCAGCAAGTCTTGTAGAACAGGACCAACACGCAGCAGTGCTTAAGGCAGAGGAGACTATAGGAAACATGGAGTTTAATAAAGGTACAGCACATGGGCCGTTTGTGAGGGCCGCAGTGGGCTTTACTGGACACATTCCACTGAAGATACTGGACACAGATTGTGCTTTTTTTGGTTCAGACGAGAGGCACAAAAACAGACTCGGACCTTCAGGACGGCACAAGCGAAAGGAAATGAACTTGGCTGAAATCAGGTACAGAATTGTGTTGATACAATACACATTTTAACTTTTATTATAACCGACATAGAACCATATGCATTGTAAATTGCACGTCGACCTGAACAATGTGAAAACTATAAATAAAAGTGTTGCTAGTCTTGCTTTTCAATGGCAAACAAACTCTTTTCTTCCACTCCCACAAGATTGAATGATTCTGATCAAATAAAACGTCAGGAAATGGGGAACAGATAGTTTTATGCTAGTTTAATTCATAGTTTAATTCACTTTTTTGTTGTCGTGAAGAACATGAAAATAGCAGGTCAAGCTATAGGTTATAAAGCCATTCCAAAGTTCAAGTACTTCACAACAATAGCATAGTTTATAGAGACAGGCACTGACAGATCTAGCTTTTGTCTAAGACCGCGAGGAGCTAATGCGAGAGCCTCATTTGCATCTGTTGGATTCCGCTGAGAACAATTACACACCTGGGACTTCCTTTCACACTCCGCGTCGACAGGAGTCAGTGCAGTTTGTTGTTTGACTCTGGTCGGTGAGGTCTGGTGAGGTTGCACAGTTCTCGTGCAACCTCCAAATCGTACAGAACACGGGAGGTTAGCAGGTTGGCAAAGAAAGAAAGTCCTGGTGCGTTTCCTCTTGGTGTTTGTGTGTGATCCCACTGAGAAGTCCTTGTCCTCTTCTTATGTTCATGGAAATAAACAGTCCGATGTTTGTGAGATATATATTTACAGCACAGGGTTCCCAGAAATCCAGCTTTAGTCACATTAATGTCTTGTATTTTACACGTGACTGATACTTTACTGAAGTTTAGTAAATTGTTTTGTAGGGTAATATTATGTTGGACACCAAATCTTAAAATATGATATAAAAGAATAAATATTTTGCTATTCAAACAAGCAGCAGGCAGGTCTTTTGTGTCCATTTCAACAGGGAGAGAATACATATTGTGTAGAAAATTATTAAACAAACTATATTTAAGGAAACCAAGCTGTACAGTTTTTTTTTCTTTCGAACAAATAATATGATTGGAAACATTTGTCAGAGTGACTAAAAATAGCACTTCTGGCATGTTTTTGATGAGTGAATGGCATTGATAAAAATAAATAATTAAATAATGCATTTTCTCGTCTTCTAAAGTGCTTTTAGGGACATTTTGGACACTTTTTGGTCAGCCTTAGCGACCATCTGCTATCACCGACCACATGAAGTGTCTTGGCCAAGGACACAATGGCAGTGTGCACCAGATCATAGCAAACGATTAAAGGTGATCGCACACTGTTGGCTTCGTATTATAACGTGACTAAATGCTCTCAAAACAGTTTTAAATAAACTGCTTAAAGGTGCAAAATGTACTTTTTCTTGTCTTGATAGATGTTTAATGCCTTAGCATGGAACATTTCAGGCAAAGCTATAACATCTCCATTGGGACAAGCAACATTGTGCCCCTTTAATTGAGTTTGATGCACATTTGCTTGGAATACTTTGGTGCGTTGTCGTGTTTCTCAGCTCTCCTTTGATAAACAAAACCTCAAAGTCAAGTTTCTCCTTGAATCCGGTCCACTGTCCTCAACTCACAGTTCAGAGTTTAAAAAAACATGTTTATGGTGAGGTTCAGTCCACTCTGTGTTCACCCAGAGTTCATGTGAGGGAGGCTATCAGCAGAGTCAGAAAGGAGCGCTATCAAATCCAACCCATTATGTTTGAGCACTACAAGAACTGAGCTTGTATTCAGTCTCAAATCACATAAAGTTATATCAGAAAATAAAGCCATGTAAAAAAATAATGAAAATGACTGAATAATCTAAGAAATACTACAAATTTGATAACACAAGTGTTTACTGGAAACCGCTCTTATGATACATTTAATTGATTTATTTTCTGTTCATAGGTCCTTTACCATTTTAATTAAAATGTTTCATAGATTAATTTCTTTATTGCCTTTGCTCCTGACCACCACTTTGATACAGGAATGAATGTAAAGTCCATAATGAATAAAAGTCCCATAATAAGGCTGCTACTGTATCAGACCAGACACAGACAATAAACACTCTCTATGCATATGCCCTAAACAAAGCTATATTTTACACTTATATTTTACTAGAATTGTGATTGCCATTTTGTGCCGATCAATCACACTCTGATTAACACATTCAACAAGGTGGATCAAATGCATGGACAGCATTGAAACACACACCTTTGGGCTGCAGCATGTACCAGCAATTAGGCAGCAGAAGTAAAGGAAAGGGAAATTACAATTGCAAAGGAAAACCTGGTCTACCCTTACGATAATTACCCTACGAGAAATGGCTTTTGTTCAGCGTTTTTACGCAGCTTTTCTTTTTCACACCCACTACACCTATGAGTCAACCTCGGTCCGCTCTGAGCGAGTGATTTACCTGTCGATTGAGGTGTAAACTCCCAAAAGAAGCAGCTCATTGTAAGAAACCATCATGAAATTTGGGACTACAAAAACCCTGATACAATAACAGCCCTGTCCTGGTTTGTTTAGTGGGAACCCTGCAGTGTCTCTTCTCGCCTCAGTCCTAGCTGCTGATCTTGGTGAGCATCTTGTTGATGGCCTGTTTGACGTGCGTGGTGGAGCTGCGTCTCCGCGCCTTTCCCTGCACCGCTTTGCGCCTCCTCACTTCTCTGCAGAGCTCGTGGAAGGCCTCCGTCACCCCGCCACTGACATCCGCGCACGCCGAGCACTCATAAAAGGCGCACGCCATCTCCGAGGCCAGCCGCTCGCCCTCTTCCGTGCTGACCTGCCGTATGTGGTCCAGGTCAGACTTGTTGGCCACTAAAACCAGCGGGACGTTCTTGGGTTTTTTGACCTCCTCTAAAAGGGTTCGGATGGGCGCCACCTCCTCGAAGCTGCCCCGGTCTGTGATGTCGTACACCAGGATGAAGCCGTCGCCCCAGCGCATGTGGCCCTCCTTCTGCTGAATGTCCTCCTGGAACATATGGGCAAGACAAATAAGACAATGTAACCAAGGTCCAAGATGATGATATGTCACTATGTAAATAACATAAAGGGCATTTTTTTCTGCTCAGAGGTCCCGTTTATCATTTGCCTGGAACGCACCAAGAGAACCAGGCAAAATGAATGGAACGGAGCAAGGGTTCTCAAACTGGGGTGCAGATACTACAGCTGACGATGGGGTCTCTTCTAATGGTGCACATCAGAAACTAGTGTTGGTTCCTCACACCCGTTTTCGGACCAGAGGAGACAGATTCTTCCAGGCTGTTGCCCCCAGACTCTGGAACGATCTTCCGTTCTCCCTAGGGTCACTGGACTCAGTTATTGCTTTTAAGGGTCAGCTTAAAACCTTTTTATTTAGTCAAGACTTTTAATTGCTTTTGTTTCACGGACTGATTTGACTGTATATTGTTGTATATGTATTGCTCGCTGTAAGTTTTTTGTGTTTTTATTGTTTGATTCTGTGTTTTGTGAAGCACTTTGTGACTTCTGTCTATGAAAGGTGATATACAAATAAAATTTACTTACTTACTTACTTACTTACAAGAGGCTTGGAGTTGCATAATGTTTTATTTTTACAATATATTGTTTCACAACTAAGTAAGGTTTAGGAAGAGTTCCTTTGGTCAGTAGCTATAGGACAGGTTAGCTAACCAGGTTTCACGCATATAGACCAGGTTTATTCTTGGTTAATTCTTGGTTATTGTAATATTGTATATACTGTAGTCTTGCTTTAGTTCCAAGAATGTAGTTGACTAGAAATTGAATAAATTCTTGGTTGACTAAAGACATGCTCTATCAATTAGTCGACTAAAATGGGAATAGTGTGGTACTGCAAAAGCTCTCAATTATTTCTATGATTTGACCATGAGTATGTGGCCAAGCTGACAAGACCACGAGGCTACAGAAAATCACACAATTACAAACATTTAAATAGACAACTTCTAGTAAATAGTGTATCATCGTATTAAACTCAAAATTCTCTCCTAAATCTCAAGACAGCTCACAACATGCCTTCTGTGGTGGATAAACTGTCAATGAGAACTGTCAATCAAGACACTATTGACTATTTAACTAATGGTCTACAGCCCTTCATTAGTGCTAGTTTAGTCCTCAAATTTGGACCTGGTTTATCCTGGCATAGATCATGTTTTATTCCTGGTTCATCAAGTCCTGGTTTAATCATTTTGTTTAATCCTTTTACTGTCGATGTAAATAAGAAAGCAATGAAGTTGAGTCAATTTAATCTTAATATCTGGTTTAATCCATAATGTTGACCTTTTTAACCTGATTTTTAAAACGATGTTAGTCCTGATTTAGACTGATTTATGTTTCATGCTGTGATGGTCATGACCGCGGCAGAATGATTCTAACCATGAGGTAATTGTAGTGTGAGAGTCAAAGTCAGTCGATCTAAATGTGTTCAGACTCGGGGCGTGTTTGAGCTAATCATATGGAGACACGTGTAATTTGGCTCACCTGTCCTGCTGTGTCCAGGATCTCCATGGTAACCACCTCATCGTCAATGTTGGCCTGATGCCGATACGTGGACTCTATAAGACACAGGGGGACTTGTTACTTTTGAATCATCTTTATGCAAATAATAGGCCTATAAAATAACCGAACATGTCACGATTTATGTTTTCCGTTGATTTGTTCAGACACAAACATAAACTACACATTCACTGAGATGCAGTCGATTTAATGATTTTGTTTAAACAATAATTTAAGTTGCTCAGAGAAAAGTTATGGTTTCGAGATCAGCAACGCAAAGTTCAAACAGCATTAAAGTGACAAATAAACACTTTTCCCTTTTCCTGTATAGTTTGCCCTTCAAGATAATCTCTTAAAGGCGTACTGTGTCACTATTCTGGAGGAGGGTCTGCCACCTGCTCGTCTCCACGGAAATGATATTGCTTTTCTGGAATGTTCCACAGTATGGCATTGGACTTATTTGCATTTGTTAAATTGAAAGTGTATAAGTGCTGAAAAAGACCTTGAAAAACCATCCATTCTTAGTGTGACTGAGCTCGCCTTTCAACAGATCTGATCTGTAACTTGGCCTGGTGGGGTCATCAGGTTGTTTCCATGGAGATACAGTTAATGCCATACTGTGGAACTTCACAGGCAAAGCAATAAGATGTCCATGGAGACAAGCATGTGACGGAAAAGTTAAATGTCAGGTCGGATGGACATGTTTTAAATTTAAATTAATGAAAAATGGTTTACAAAGGATTAAAACATGTGTGAAAAAATCATATGAAAACACTGTTAAAACAGAAGACCTTGGAGCATCTTTAGGAATTTGTCCTTCATTCAGATAAATTGTGCAAAAACACATGATTTCAGTAGCAGCTTATTGAAATAAAAGCATGATGTGGAATAGTATTTGTCACAAGGTCAGTCCCGGCATGTGCCTTTCAAATAGAACAATAGTTTTCTTTGTCCGCTCCTCCGTTAACCCATTATGTAACATTTGTGCGCCAGGTGATGCTGTGCGTTTCCTTCCTCGTTGCTAAGCTCAAAGACCCATGTGACCGGAGCTTTTCCTTTTGTAAAACACACAAGTCTAAACTGTGGCTCCAAATTGAGTCCAACACTAAAGGGATTTGTTATAATTTGGGTCTTGTCCTGGATTGTTGGCGCAGTGTGCATCATTCATGTTTTTGGTAATGGCCTTCTTTCCTGTTGCCAGGGTTATACTTCAAAGATCTCCTCTGATTGTGTCCACGGCAGGAGTTTTGAGGCCCAAATACACAGTGGGATGAAGATGTCAACAACAGTCTGCAGGGTTTTATTGATCTCAATCCAATATTCTTGAGCAACAGGACAGTCCCAAAAACATGGTGAGCACTTCGATATGGTGTTATGACAAACCTGATATTTTTACAACGAAATTATTTCCAAACATGTGATTTTGTGCTCCTCCATTTGATTTTATATATATTTTCTCATTCTTTGTCTGTCAAAACAAAATTACCCTTGCTTTCCCATTAATTTTTTTATTCATAAAAGTTTAGTTACTATTCCCCTTGAAACTTTGTATATGCCTTAATAAGTCAAATAATGGTCATTGTTTTGTTTAGTTTCAGGCAGAACCTTTTCAAATATAAAGACAACTGGCATTGCAAACCAGAATGTGCATTTTACAAACATTATCTAGGAAATTTCAAATACGTTGCAGTGTAAAATGTATAATCTCTAAAAATGCAAAAAAAAATGCTCTTCTAACTCACGTCTTGTCTGCACACATTCTGAGAGGACACTTTATTCCATTTCAAGCCCATAGTGTGGAATTAATAAAAAGGAACAAGAAAGCTCTTCCACGAATGACCGATACATCCTGTTCTGTCAAGATATTCTTAATCTAAATGTGATTTGATCATTTCTGAGGACAGGGAGGCACACAATCCCCCAAAGGCATATGATTTTGATAAAAGTCTTAGAATTCAAAGTCAAAGGGATAAAAATAAACTCCCAATTTCACGGACAGTCCACCTCTATCTCCCTCCACTATACTCTGGTTATTCATGTAGCAACAATCAATATTCAAGCAAACAGAGAAGAAAAGAAAGCTTTTTGATAAATAACACTTCATTTAGTATCAAGTAGAATCAAGGATTTGTATAATTCAGAAAGTTTGATTTGATAAAGCTGATCATTTACAAATCTAGGGCAACGGTGGCTTATGAGACAATGTGAATGAAAGTGAGTAACAGTGAATAATCACAAAATTCTTCTTCTTACAATAATTGTAGCACTAACATTTGATATTGTGTCATCCCCAGTGTTAAAGCAAAATACATAGCTAAAATATAAAAATGTCTTTGCATCTGATCTCAAAATGTCTAGGGACAAATCCAGATGCTAAAACAGTAATGAGCCACGTCCATCGTCACAATGTCTTCTCCTCAGGTCAAACAGAAACGAGTCCCTCACGGTGAAGAGAATGTCAGGAGAATGTCAGGAGAATGTCTGTGCAGTTTAAAACAGCAGCACTTCAGGCACAAGCTCCATCTCTGAGGAGCAAACTGTGACTCCAGGGATCAAGAGACGTCTGTCACAACTGTGTTTGCTGCTATGAGCTGTATTATGTCACAATAAATATTGTATTGAATCATTTATTTATTTCAGGGACATATTAATAACCTTTTCTGTAAATATGCCAGAATTAGCCAAGAGGCAATTTTTCATTGTTCAATAAATCAAAGTAATATTGTATATTCCCTTTAATTGCATTAGTAGGGACCTTTTTCTTATTTTCTTTCTATACTTTTGAGTTTTACCTATTTATTTATTGCAGCTTGTGTTATGTTTAGTTTGGAAACAGGTTTACTGGGATTATCATGCTTTAGTGTAATTGTGTCAGTGGTAGAAAGTGGTCTTCAACGTTGGCATTTATTACACGTTTTACAGCAATATATATAGATCAATGCAAAGGATTGTATTTATTTATTATTCTTTAAATGCAGATGTATATGTTACTTTTAAAGCTTTGGCTTGAAATAAATGAACTTGCAATCTAAATTAAGATAAAATCCTTCTGGTCATTATATTTCGGGGCGATTTAGGGGCAGGGTTTAACACATGGAGAACATTTTGACTATAAAGATAATGAATAGTGCATGAATTTGTAAAATGACTTCAGGTATTTGGATTGGAATCGTAAATGAATAAGATAAATATAGGGCTGATCGGAATAATCACTGACTGTTTTGACAATAATTATATTACAGAGCATAAACCGACTATAACACTTTTTATAATTTTAAATCAAAATGAGAAGAATAAATATTTTGGTATATTTGATCTTAAGCTGTTTTCTCTATCATTTTGAATAGTCGACGGATCAAATGAATGTATCGCTGAATATAGACAACTGATAAAATAATCATTAGAGAATCAGCGCTTTATTTTGAATCCAAAACGATTGCTCCATTCATCCATTATTTCTTGCACATTTTCAGAGGTTTTGAGAAAAAAGAAACCACACAGAAACTATTTGGCCTTAACTGGGACCCTAGAGTTTCCCCACCATCGAACTATACTCTGCATCTTGTTATGTCACTAACTTAAATCTCTCAGTTCTTTATTATAATTGAATATTATAATTGAATATTACACGTTCTCTACATGTTTGTAACCGCCACTCATCCGTCTATGTCCACTTCCTGAGGGCAGGTTGTGCCAAAGTGATGTACTATCCCTCCTCCCACTAAAATGACTGAACACGAACACATAAAAGCCGTTCATAATTCACTGGGACCTCATTACCAGAGCGTGTTTTGGCTGAAGGCCCAAAGAGAAGTGGCACCACAAACACAGCCAGGAAAGAACAGCGTGTTTTGTTTTGATGCCTACAGTCTCTGGGAACATGCTTTTCCTTTATAATAAATGGAATTCCAGTGCACTGAATGTTTTAAACCGAATATTGAATGCATAATGTATAAGGTATATACCCTTTTTTAATCCAAAGAATGCTTGCTCGAAGTTTGATAAGCAATGGAATATAAAGTAAAAATATACCAAACAAAACGTAACATTTAATTTCTCATTCAGTTGTATTGGCTTCTTTCTTTCTATGGGGTCATAACTCTATCAAAGCAAAGGGGTCAGGGCTGGGCCAAATATCGTAAGATCAATCCTGTGGCAGTAATAACGTGCTGTGAAGAGGAGTTGTGGCTTTCTGCTGATAGCTGTGATGCGCAGGGGGGAAGCGAGACTGGGTCCGTCGTTTAAGATACAAAAGCTTTAAGATACATAAGGTGGAGGCGTCGTAAAAGATACATACGCTCAGCACAGATGAGTGTAGAGGCAGATAGCGCGCTGACGTCTAGGGACGGTCAAACATGGGAAAAAATCAATCCAAAAGCGATGTGCCCATCCCGGAGACGCCTGTCATGCTAGCAATGTCAAATAGATATGGGAAAGAGTGTCTGGAGTGTCTGCCAGTGTTTCCATCGGGCGGATCACTGAGCACGGACAAAAATGTATGATTCGTGTCAGCAAAATTATTAAAGTCAAATTGAATGAATAGAAATTAAGGTTTTGGGATTTCTCTCATGTCTTTGTGATTTTAATGTTTTTTTTTGTCCTGTTGTGTGAAGCACTTTGAATTGCTTTGTGTAAGAATTGTGCTCTACAAATAAACTTGCCTTGCACGTGTTTCTGCAGACAATAGTAATGCGCACGTGTTTCTGCCAATAGCGGTATCGCGCACGTGTTTTCATTCCAAACTAATTTCCCTGAGATTATTCGTTCTTTCAACACTAAATTTTAAACACTGCACTTTGTTATGTATACCTGACATCATCTATGTTTTTTGACATTTCTCTTAAAGGATTTTATTGGCTAGGACAGCGTAGCATAAAGCAGGGACAAGACTGGGGAAGGACATACCTCTTTTTTCCCATATCAACCAGCCTTTAAAGGAGTACTGCTTTATCCCATTTCATTCCATTTCATCCCAAACTTTATTCGATCCAGAGAGGACTAACCATGTCCTCTTTTAGGGAAATTAGTCTAGTACTTTCATTCGATACTTCATCAGCAGCAGTGAGGCGATCGCATATACAGCATTACACTTTACCGCTTTACTCTAGGTCTTATGTGGCTAATTAGACTTCACAAAAACACCACTTTACCATCAATAGCCTAATTACAGTTGTAATGAATGCTAAACAACACTTGAATCTTGTATGTAGACGGCTCATTGCAGCCTTCACTCTGCATTTAAAACCATGCACTTAGCTGCTCTCATAACAGGGTCTTCATTACAGTCGAGCGCTGTGATTGGTCAGACAAAGCCCTTAGCGGAGTATCTTGAGTTATCTATTGTGATGCGATGTTTCTGGCTCTTGGTAACCATCTGCCCCTAATGACATGTTGTTGCTATAGCTCTTGAACAGCATTAACACAGCGCTGTCTATAGTAAAATGTCATTCTCATGGTATGTGTGGAGATGAATGGAGCATTTTCCATAGGTCAGTGTGGCATTATTAGCTGTAGGTGCAAACTGTAAGTGGCTGTTCTACTAATTAAATCTGCACGTGGTGGGGTTGGTATGGAAAGTATGGTATGTGCAGCTCCTGGAGAAGTTCGCTTTTTCCATTGCAAGACTGCTGTAAACTGTATAGAGGCAGAGTAAAAGGTTACTTTAAAGAAGAAAGAAATGCTGATAGTGATCATCGAGGTTCAAAACTAAAACTATGAGTCAAAGTAGAACGATTTTTAGAAGAAACAGCAACGTATTAATATGATTTAAAAAAAATATTAATAGAAAAACAATATGTAAATCATTGAATAGGTCACAAAGTCAAAGAGAATATCTGTTAAGAGTTTTCACATGTCGCAGATTTTAATTGAATATATATTTTCTTGAGAGGGCAGTTCAAATTGCTCTTCTTTCTTCTCATTCATTTTTTAGTATGTTTCACTGAAAAAACTGTAAAAAAAAAATCCCCACAATATTGTTAGGCTAGAACTTGAAATTAAGACAGGCAATAATTGGATTTCAAGTAGATATAGTTGTAGTGTAGTATCATAAATAACATCTATACAGACACAAACATGCTGCGCAAATACAAAAACATGACGTTCACCTTCACAGTTACCATTGTGAGCAAAATATAAATTGACAAAGAGATTAGGGCACTCAACAACAACAACAACAACAACAACACTGTGTAGCATTGAGGTTCTTTCCAGTAAACATTTAAGCAGTTCTGAGAGCAAACATGTACACAGACATGTACACAGACATGTACACAGACATGTACACAGACATGTACACAAACATGTACACAGACATGTACACAGACATGTACACAGACATGTACACAGACATGTACACAAACATGTACACAGACATGTACACAGACATGTACACAGACATGTACACAAACATGTACACAGACATGTACACAAACATGTACACAGACATGTACACAGACATGTACATGTACACAAACATGTACAAAGACATGTACACAGACATGTACACAAACATGTACACAGACATGTACACAAACATGTACACATACATGTACACAGACATGTACACAAACATGTACACAAACATGTACACAGACATGTACACAGACATGTACACAGACATGTACACAAACATGTACACAAACATGTACACATACATGTACACATACACATGTACACAGACATGTACACAGACATGTACACAAACATGTACACAGACATGTACACAGACATGTACACAAACATGTACACAGACATGTACACAGACATGTACACAGACATGTACACAAACATGTACACAAACATGTACACAAACATGTACACAGACATGTACACAGACATGTACACAAACATGTACACAGACATGTACACAGACATGTACACAAACATGTACACAGACATGTACACAGACATGTACACAAACATGTACACAAACATGTACACAGACATGTACACAGACATGTACACAAACATGTACACAGACATGTACACAGACATGTACACAGACATGTACACAAACATGTACACAGACATGTACACAGACATGTACACAAACATGTACACATACATGTACACAGACATGTACACAGACATGTACACAGACATGTAAATAAACATGTACACAGACATGTACACAGACATGTACACAAACATGTACACAGACATGTACACAGACATGTACACAGACATGTACACAGACATGTACACAAACATGTACACAGACATGTACACAGACTTGTACACAAACATGTACACAAACATGTACACAGACATGTACACAAACATGTACACAGACATGTACACAGACATGTACACAGACATGTACACAAACATGTACACAGACATGTACACAAACATGTACACAGACATGTACATGTACACAAACATGTACACAGACATGTACACAGACATGTACACAAACATGTACACAAACATGTACACAAACATGTACACAAACATGTACACAGACATGTACACAGACATGTACACAGACATGTACACAGACATGTACACAAACATGTACACAGACATGTACACAGACATGTACACAGACATGTACACAAACATGTACACAGACATGTACACAGACATGTACACAGACATGTACACAAACATGTACACAGACATGTACACAGACATGTACACAGACATGTACACAGACATGTACACAAACATGTACACAGACATGTACACAGACATGTACACAGACATGTACACAGACATGTACACAGACATGTACACAGACAGACAGTTTAATTAAATGGAAGCGCTGCTCTTTATCATCGCCACAGCCTTGTTTTTGGATGTAAACGGACAAAATACAGTTTGTCTTGTCAAGAATTGTACCTGTATCAACAAAATAACTGTATATGGCCCTTCCAGCTGTTGACTGAAGAATTTAATTTTTTTTTAGATTCTTTCATCTTCGTCGTTGAAGCTCAACAGCCTTTTGTGTTCCAAATGCATTACCAAGATCGATTTCAACAGAGAAAGATTTGACTTGAACAAAAAGCTCACAGCATTTTAGGTCTAAAGGGAAATGAAAACAAACATGTACTTCAAGGAGCAAGTGGCCATGCAATTGTCAATTCAATAAAAAGAAAGATTGATTTAGGGAATGTTCACTTAGGGAATTGTCTTAATTGAGTTGGGTGTCCAGATACAGGGTTTAACAGTGGAACAGAAGAAGGACATTGTATTGACTTAATGCTGTACAACATAAGAGCAATTATGCCAATACTCGTGCGCACACTGTAGGAAAATAATAGGTTGATGGTTGTTAGTCAAACAACCATCAAACTATAGATCTATATCAATTTGCATTGATATTTTAATTTGCATTGATACTTGAAAAAAGTTTATAAAAGGTCTTATAAACTATAAGGAAAACTTCATAGTTCATTTAATTTCAAATTTCATATTCCTGCCTTTTCTGCATGAATTAAATCCAAGTACTCAAAGAAAATAAATGAATGAATGAATTGTTTTCTGCACATCTTCTTAAACACTGATGCAATTAAGTGCACTTTTCATCCACTAACTGCTGCTGCACATGCACAACTTCATTCATCTGTGATACAAATAAACAGTTTTATCTAAACTGCCGGGCTTCACTTTGTCAAGCACAAATTACCCATAAGTCTTAATATAGATTTCAATCCCATCCACTCACTCTAGTCCATCTGACTCTTGAACTGGGACAGTTTCTGCCTCAGTCATGTTTGAAAAACACAAACTGGATCAAGCATGAGAGAAAATACAGACTGGATTTCTATGAAAACAGTGGATTCTTATGGAGCAGCAGAACAGACTTAGTAAAGACACTTTTGACGGTCAGAGATTTAATGGTAGAAAAAACTGCTTTTCACTAAATTTTTCTGTGTCTTCACCATTAACATGGTTATAAAGGAATTTAATTAAAGTCACATTTTTGTTTTGGGGAAGGAGGGTCTGGAGGGTCTGGGAGAAAATCAGACATAATTTCATGTTTCTGATGAAGTTTAGATCTACATTTCATCACTCCCATTGAACCAACCCCTGCTCACTCCTCTTGTACAAACTCCTGCTCACTCCTCTTGTACAAACTCCTGCTCACTCCTCTTGTACAAACCCCTGCTCACTCCTCTTGTACAAACCCCTGCTCACTCCTCTTGTACAAACTCCTGCTCACTCCCATTGAACCAACCCCTGCTCACTCCTCTTGTACAAACTCCTGCTCACTCCTCTTGTACAAACTCCTGCTCACTCCTCTTGTACAAACCCCTGCTCACTCCTCTTGTACAAACCCCTGCTCACTCCTCTTGTACAAACCCCTGCTCACTCCTCTTGTACAAACCCCTGCTCACTCCTCTTGTACAAACTCCTGCTCACTCCTCTTGTACAAACCCCTGCTCACTCCTCTTGTACAAACTCCTGCTCACTCCTCTTGTACAAACCCCTGCTCACTCCTCTTGTACAAACCCCTGCTCACTCCTCTTGTACAAACTCCTGCTCACTCCTCTTGTACAAACCCCTGCTCACTCCTCTTGTACAAACCCCTGCTCACTCCTCTTGTACAAACTCCTGCTCACTCCTCTTGTACAAACTCCTGCTCACTCCTCGTGTACAAACCCCTGCTCACTCCTCTTGTACAAACTCCTGCTCACTCCTCTTGTACAAACTCCTGCTCACTCCTCTTGTACAAACTCCTGCTCACTCCTCTTGTACAAACTCCTGCTCACTCCTCTTGTACAAACTCCTGCTCACTCCTCTTGTACAAACCCCTGCTCACTCCTCTTGTACAAACCCCTGCTCACTCCTCTTGTACAAACTCCTGCTCACTCCTCTTGTACAAACTCCTGCTCACTCCTCTTGTACAAACCCCTGCTCACTCCTCTTGTACAAACTCCTGCTCACTCCTCTTGTACAAACTCCTGCTCACTCCTCTTGTACAAACCCCTGCTCACTCCTCTTGTACAAACTCCTGCTCACTCCTCTTGTACAAACCCCTGCTCACTCCTCTTGTACAAACTCCTGCTCACTCCTCTTGTACAAACCCCTGCTCACTCCTCTTGTACAAACCCCTGCTCACTCCTCTTGTACAAACCCCTGCTCACTCCTCTTGTACAAACCCCTGCTCACTCCTCTTGTACAAACCCCTGCTCACTCCTCTTGTACAAACTCCTGCTCACTCCTCTCGTACAAACTCCTGCTCACTCCTCTTGTACAAACTCCTGCTCACTCCTCTTGTACAAACCCCTGCTCACTCCTCTTGTACAAACCCCTGCTCACTCCTCTTGTACAAACTCCTGCTCACTCCTCTTGTACAAACCCCTGCTCACTCCTCTTGTACAAACTTCTGCTCACTCCTCTTGTACAAACTCCTGCTCACTCCTCTTGTACAAACCCCTGCTCACTCCTCTTGTACAAACCCCTGCTCACTCCTCTTGTACAAACCCCTGCTCACTCCTCTTGTACAAACTCCTGCTCACTCCTCTTGTACAAACTCCTGCTCACTCCTCTTGTACAAACTCCTGCTCACTCCTCTTGTACAAACTCCTGCTCACTCCTCTTGTACAAACCCCTGCTCACTCCTCTTGTACAAACTCCTGCTCACTCCTCTTGTACAAACTCCTGCTCACTCCTCGTGTACAAACCCCTGCTCACTCCTCTTGTACAAACTCCTGCTCACTCCTCTTGTACAAACCCCTGCTCACTCCTCTTGTACAAACTCCTGCTCACTCCTCTTGTACAAACTCCTGCTCACTCCTCTTGTACAAACTCCTGCTCACTCCTCTTGTACAAACCCCTGCTCACTCCTCTTGTACAAACTCCTGCTCACTCCTCTTGTACAAACTCCTGCTCACTCCTCGTGTACAAACCCCTGCTCACTCCTCTTGTACAAACTCCTGCTCACTCCTCTTGTACAAACCCCTGCTCACTCCTCTTGTACAAACTCCTGCTCACTCCTCTTGTACAAACTCCTGCTCACTCTTCTTGTACAAACTCCTGCTCACTCCTCTTGTACAAACCCCTGCTCACTCCTCGTGTACAAACCCCTGCTCACTCCTCTTGTACAAACTCCTGCTCACTCCTCTTGTACAAACTTCTGCTCACTCCTCTTGTACAAACTCCTGCTCACTCCTCTTGTACAAACTCCTGCTCACTCCTCTTGTACAAACCCCTGCTCACTCCTCTTGTACAAACTCCTGCTCACTCCTCTTGTACAAACCCCTGCTCACTCCTCTTGTACAAACTCCTGCTCACTCCTCTTGTACAAACCCCTGCTCACTCCTCTTGTACAAACCCCTGCTCACTCCTCTTGTACAAACTCCTGCTCACTCCTCTTGTACAAACCCCTGCTCACTCCTCTTGTACAAACTCCTGCTCACTCCTCTTGTACAAACTCCTGCTCACTCCTCTTGTACAAACTCCTGCTCACTCCTCTTGTACAAACCCCTGCTCACTCCTCTTGTACAAACTCCTGCTCACTCCTCTTGTACAAACCCCTGCTCACTCCTCTTGTACAAACTCCTGCTCACTCCTCTTGTACAAACCCCTGCTCACTCCTCTTGTACAAACTCCTGCTCACTCCTCTTGTACAAACCCCTGCTCACTCCTCTTGTACAAACTCCTGCTCACTCCTCTTGTACAAACTCCTGCTCACTCCTCTTGTACAAACTCCTGCTCACTCCTCTTGTACAAACTCCTGCTCACTCCTCTTGTACAAACCCCTGCTCACTCCTCTTGTACAAACTCCTGCTCACTCCTCTTGTACAAACTCCTGCTCACTCCTCTCGTACAAACCCCTGCTCACTCCTCTTGTACAAACTCCTGCTCACTCCTCTTGTACAAACCCCTGCTCACTCCTCTTGTACAAACCCCTGCTCACTCCTCTTGTACAAACTCCTGCTCACTCCTCTTGTACAAACTCCTGCTCACTCCTCTTGTACAAACCCCTGCTCACTCCTCTTGTACAAACCCCTGCTCACTCCTCTTGTACAAACTCCTGCTCACTCCTCTTGTACAAACTCCTGCTCACTCCTCTTGTACAAACTCCTGCTCACTCCTCTTGTACAAACTCCTGCTCACTCCTCTTGTACAAACTCCTGCTCACTCCTCTTGTACAAACTCCTGCTCACTCCTCTTGTACAAACCCCTGCTCACTCCTCTTGTACAAACTCCTGCTCACTCCTCTTGTACAAACCCCTGCTCACTCCTCTTGTACAAACTCCTGCTCACTCCTCTTGTACAAACCCCTGCTCACTCCTCTTGTACAAACCCCTGCTCACTCCTCTTGTACAAACTCCTGCTCACTCCTCTTGTACAAACTCCTGCTCACTCCTCTCGTACAAACCCCTGCTCACTCCTCTTGTACAAACTCCTGCTCACTCCTCTTGTACAAACTCCTGCTCACTCCTCTCGTACAAACCCCTGCTCACTCCTCTTGTACAAACTCCTGCTCACTCCTCTTGTACAAACTCCTGCTCACTCCTCTTGTACAAACCCCTGCTCACTCCTCTTGTACCAACCCATGCTCACTCCTCTTGTACAAACTCCTGCTCACTCCTCTTGTACAAACCCCTGCTCACTCCTCTTGTACCAACCCATGCTCACTCCTCTTGTACAAACTCCTGCTCACCCCTTACCCTTGTACCCCTTGATGAGTTTGACTTCCCGACGTGCTCTTCTATGTGTCGCTGCATTTGCACATCTAGTTTAATTAATTTGCTCTTGAATATGAGGTCGTCATCAAATAAACAACATGTTGTAGCTTGGAACGCCAAAGCCAGTGGCCTCAATCATGCATCTGTTTTATGCAAGTCTGCTCCTAAATCCAGTCCACTGCTTGCTGTTTGCACCCGATGAGAGAAAGAGACACCTCAAAGGAGCGCTTAGAGAAGTGAGTTTGTGCAGGTCTCTAAACAGAAAAGCCCAAAGGTCTTGTGGGTGTAATTGTTAAGCATCATTGATCAAAACTCAAAACTGAGTTGCACTCTAAGGACTGAGTCGCTTAGATTTTTGTTCTTGTTAGTGTCAATAAATGTAACAGCCAGAAGCCGTTGTTTTCAACAAACCCCAAACCACTAAACACACTGTAGCAGCAGCAGTGCAAACGCTGTCGTGTTGAAGCTGTAACTGTCTCTATGTTTGGACTGAGCTCAGTAGTTTTTACACTATTATATGTCAAATTCCTTTACTTGGTTTCATCATAATATATAACTTAATATTATACAACTAATAAAGGTACACAGTGCTCTTTTAACTATGCCTTTGAATTAGGACCAACTATAGACCCTTTAAAACTTTATTATGTCATCAGAATGTTCCAAATTCCAGAACGGAGGCGACTGGGGGTAAAATGAAGTAGAACATATTAGATACAAATTCTAATGGTATTATGTATTTATGTGTGTATTTAACAAAAAAGAAGCAGCAGTTTTGAATTTCCAGGGTAGAAATGTCTGTTAGTTTGCTTTTCTATTACAAAGAATGGAAAAAAGGATGAAAATATAAAGCATGTAATAGATCTACAGATATAATGAAAATCTATTGTTGTAGGTATTTTTCAAGTAAAACAAAAATTCTAGGGTTTATCATAATCTCCTATTAAATAAACAAGAAATTTCCCTTTGAAACAAATTACTTTTGCCTCCATTCCAGACTTTAGAATGTTTTTAAAGCATCTATACCTTGACTTACATGTTTAATGAAGTTGAATCAATGTTGTACGAAGGACTTTCAAAGTTACTATAGTCAAAATCCCAGGGCAAAGTACCTGCATTAACTTAAAAGGAAAAGAAAATATGAAGAAAACATGTTTGCCTTACCGAGGGTGGGGTCGTACTCCCAGATGAAGCGTCTGGTCAGAAATCTCACCACCAGAGCTGCGGAGAACAACAAAGCAAATATGTTCAGGATATGAGGAGAGCAAGGGCAAGAAATGAGCTAAGTCTCCCAATTTCCTGAAGAGATTTGGACGGACAAGCTTTTTATCATGCTGCGTAAGTATTTGGTCCGCTGTGCTAATTTCCATACAAGGGAAAAGTCAACGGTCTTAATAATAACCGACAGCACGTCTCGCCTAATGGCTTTCAGGAGCAGATGGCGTGCTTTTTACACTTTCATCTAAATGCTAATGCCCGTTTGATCACCAGCCATAGATCAAAAAGAATTGACAATATTATAAATTATCCATATTATCCATATCCAAAGTATCCATTTCTTTGCTATGCGGAAAATGAGCAATATATATGTAATACGTTTTGTTTTAATTACTTCATCCCAGTACAATTTTTGGAGTAGAAAATGCTGATTGGCAATTTGACCTTTTTTAATTCTCTGTGTCTAGAAGTGTTATATTTACTGGAGTAACTTTTTGAAGAAATTGTTCTTTTCAGAGGAGCTTTCTGACACTTTACTTTAAGTGTAAGAGTAAGAGTAAGAGTCTGTAAGAGTAAGAGTAAGAGTCTGTAAGAGTAAGAGTAAGAGTAATATTTAGTTTGAAGCAACAATACAATTCCCTTCAGATATGATTTGTTTGTGTCTGTTCTTTGGCAATACCAGGATCTGTTCCATTATTTAATGTTTTGTCTGATCGATTGCATGAACTGAAATCATAAATCATACTTTAAATGCATTTTACACCCAAACTGTTACTCAGTACTCATGTATAAGTTTCTCCAAATACTTTTTCAGTCTTACTGGAGTCATTATTTGTGCCACAAGTATTTACCTGAGAAACACTACGGTATTTTAAAGTAACATTACTCTTACTTAAGTACACATTCAGGCTACTCAACCCACATCTGCTTAAATCACATAAAATCAAGATGAACCGTCAAGGGACCATGCACCCATTCACAAATACACTTCAGAGTACACAGGAAGGAGGGCAAAGTGTCTTGCCCAAGGACACAACGTCAGTATGAACTGGTAGAAGCGTAACGTCAGACAACAACATTTTTCTAGTTGGGAAAAATTTTATTTATTGACCCACTGCTGCTCAATATGACTTAGGGAGGGTCTTCATTTAACAAAAAGGCTCAATTGATGACCACAGTTTCCACACAGACAAGTGTGAAACTAAACATTATTCAAAAGGGAAGTTCAGTGAAATTATGGAATAAGAGTGGCAGAGGCATCCATCAAATTATGAAAGCCAGGAATCAAATGAAGGATGTCACAATATCAGGTTTTAGTGTAACATCACCATTTTATGCTTATTCACGATCGACCAAACAGTAAAATCCTTTATTTGCTTTCTTTCACGAGTCTAGCTTTATGAAATCCAACCTTCTGAATGGAGAAAGTAATGATATTGTCACATAAACAGATGAAAAAGTACTTTACATGTAGTTTGACATTTTTTGGGAGAATTAATAAAATAAAATAAATGCTACATACGATTTTCATGATTTCTTTGCTTTTGGCTCTTACGATTATATTGAGACCTAAATGATCACAATTATCGATTAACTGAATAATCGTGACATGCCGAGCTGGCACTGAGCTCAACATATGTCCAGGACCAGCTAAGGCACAGATAAGCAGCTACACTGATGGTGGAGCCGACCACGTTAGATACTGAACTTTTCTTTTATAGTAATGCTCTAATAATTTATTCTAGAACAACTGGTGAGACATTTTCAGGTTCTGTATAGTTAGAATAGTTAGACTTCTCTTTAGCACCAGCAGGTTTGATAGTGCTTAAATTTGCTGCCCAGAAGTGCCCCTGACTCACACGCCTAATGGTTTACCACCAAGAACTGATCTGCCACGCTCTACTGTTGATCCCCTATTCCCAGACACAATTACACTGGCATTGCCCGCTCTGTGTGCCTCAGTCCCCAAATTACAGCTGTATTGAACCACCAGCATGTTGTGATTTAAGGGCAATCATTAGTACAAAAAACGAGGCTGGACCATAGCAGTTTTAGATTGTCTCAACAGGACCGAACAGCACTCATGGACACAAATCAGCAGCAATTCAAACAGCCCCACATTACTCAGCTTTGGTTATTTCTGTAGGTTTCTGACGCTGTCATAAATAAATTGCACCAGGTGTAGTTTTGATGCTTTAGGATGTAGCTCAAATATGCATTGTTGCTCTGCTCTTGACCAGGTCTTTGCTGTAAATGAGAAATGACTCTCAAATTGACCTACCTGTATAAATAAAGGTTAACATTTTTTAAATATATGAATAAAATGCATTAAATTGTCCTTTTGCTGCTATAAAATGTGTTCATGACCCCCTTGGTTTTTGATGTTGTTGATAAAAGCAAAGTCCTTATAGCAGCATTTATTTATTACTTTTTGGGTGAAATAATTTTCTTTTGATCCAAAGCTATGTTTTTTAAGAAAAAGGATGTGTTCACAGAAAGTGGAGGAATTCCGAGTCGTCTGTATACTGTCAGCAGGATGAATGGTCCTCAGTGAATATTTCTCAATATTCTTTCATGTCAAAAAACTCAAAATGCCATCCATGACTCACATCCTTTTTCATCCAATCCAATTAGTCCAGTTCCATTTGCTGTCAATTCATCCGTCTATTTCTGGAGTAAAACAAAAATCCTTAATAGCATGACGTGTATATTCGTGAATAACTAACCACCTCCTCCGCAGGTAGAATAAGACTCCCTCTCTGTCCTTTTAAGTCAGTGCAGCTTAACAGTCAGTTTAACTCTGGTCTAATACAATTACCCACAGGGGCATCACTCTCCTTTTACACCCCGGCAGTCACCACGGGAGGGAAAGTGTTCAGTCCCTTTATCTCAACACGGCAGCAGCAGCAGCAACAGTAGTGGCCTTCAATACGTCAAGGGCCCACTCATTTAAGACCAATGAGGAGGAAGCCGGCAGCACACAGGGCCAGATATAGAACCAGCTTTGCTCCAGGCAAACACCCAAGCTGCGATTACGTCCGCCAAAAAGAAAGTAAAAAGTATTTTAAATGTCAACTCAAGAGTCAGCATGGAAATCTGTGATTATTTGCCTTCACAGGTAGGAAAAACATGCTATAAGTTTAAGGAGTGTAGGGCTGTCGTCCACTAAAGAAAATGATTGTGCAGTGATAAGTCGACACTTAAGTATCTCTAGGATTTTACAGTCACATCTGATCCAAACTGCACTCACAAGCACACAGGAGTTGCAGCAGCAGTATGCAGAAATGCACTCAGAAACACTGTATTTACATGTCAAACACAGAATAAATGGAGCAGTCATCAAAAATACAATTAATGCATCACATGCCTTTTCTTTCTGCTATTGTCCACGTAAATCCTCTAAATCCCCCAAAAATAATGATTACAATTTTAATTATATTTGACATAAATGCACTTGGTGTATACATAAGAAAGTTGGTTGAATTTCACAAACAAGTAGCGTAAACAATTGATGAATTTGTTTGATTTTATTGTTTGGTAAATGCTGTTAAAGCATGTGCAAAATGTTGTTTCACATTTTGCTTCATAAAGTGCTTTTTGAAAATGTTACATGCTTTGAATTGGGTTTTCATGTATCCACGCAGTCATCACAACGCTCGCACGCATGCCGGGGAAACCGGATAACTGGCTCAGTCCAATTCAAACCGATTTTTAAAAATGGATTCAAACCTGAGAAGTACGATTGCAGTGTCGATGCTGAAAGATGACAAACTAACAAACGCATCTGCTGCATGTGACGGCGCCGTCCGGCAAAGACAGGAGGGGCACGGGGTACGAAACAGCCAGGTAAATGTCACACATGTGTTGGGACGTGTACTCGCCCCTTTTAGATCGGCAGAGACGACAAACTACGGTCCATCCATTGAAAACTAGCACGAGGTGTTTTGGTCGGCTGCATCAAAGTGAAAGTAAAAACTACCAGAGTTTCTACATGTTTATTTTTGTAACACAACTGAAAATCAAATGCTCCACGTACCGGTAAATGAGTTGTCGCTTATCTATGTTTGCCAAAAGTCTGGTTGTATGTTCAGTATGATAGCGGTTTATCATTAGAAATTATAGCTACAAAGTTGTCAGTGAAGTGTCTTGTCCGGGAATACAACAAGAACATGGGAGTTTGAGCCACGATTGACGCGCCGACCATTAGATTATAAGACGACATCTCTACCACCAAATATCCAGTCTCCAAATTTTGCAGTAAAGCCGCCCCATTCTACCTTTTTCCTGTATCTGTTCAAAGGTTTTTCTGTGATTTCGCTAAAGTGCAAGGACTAAATCGAGAAATCTACAATTGCTTGTTCAATTAGTTCAATTCCATTTTCAATAAGCACCATCATTTGGCAATCCAAAAAGCAAACCGAGACTAATTCATTTCCACAACAGCATTTGAAACCACAGAGTGACACTTTAAATGATGCTTTATCACACACTCTCCACACTTTTTCTCTAAATATTGTCACGTTGGAGAGCTGTTGTGCGGTTGAGTGCTTTTCAGTGCTCCTGAGTGGTATTGCTGTCAGTGCACTTGGTTTCTGCTTGTTTCGTGGACACAATGGGGAAACGACTCTTGCTTTTGAATTGCAGTGAAAC
This sequence comes from Eucyclogobius newberryi, assembly GCF_026437365.1. Taxonomy (NCBI): domain Eukaryota; kingdom Metazoa; phylum Chordata; class Actinopteri; order Gobiiformes; family Gobiidae; genus Eucyclogobius; species Eucyclogobius newberryi. The sequence goes on along the minus strand of NW_027315834.1, from coordinate 30,297,161 downwards.
ATCATCCATCTCAGTGAGGCCTGTTTCTGGGTATATTATCTACGACAAGAACGCTGAAAGGAAAGCTGTTCTGCTTGCCTCTGAGTGCTGCACGTTTCATTTCACTGCTGAGGAGTTGGGGTCAAACTGTTGGCAGCGTTTCACAGTCACTCAGGGATAGAGGATAAATACTATTCATCATTTATCTGTGCGCTCTGTTACTGTCAGTAGAGTCGACTGTGGTTTATCTTTCTTGATACAGAATAAGAGTGAAGATGCACAATTTCCATAATATTACAAATTGACATTGTGGAAAAACTAAGAACTACACAGCAATTGTTCTTTGCTTCGTTTGAGTGTGGCCGAACACCTTTTCATTCTTTAATACTTTTCTCCTCCAGCAAAGGTAGTCCGAGGGTAGTACAAATCTCTGGAGATGTGTCCCGGGCGCTGCACAGAAGGACAGGTCAGATGCAGAGGACACATTTCCCCAGGGACAATAAAGCCTCTTTATGAGGAGGCGGGGCTTCATAGACCTGTCAATAGACCTGTTTCTATTGCTAAGTCATTTTAGATCAACATCGTGGTATAACAGTAATAATTCTGATCTATGTTGTGTTACTGTTTAATACTAAATACCTGATAGCTGGACAGTTCATTGTGTTTTGAGGCATATTATATTTCATGCCTCAAATCACACTTTTAGGCAAGAGCTCACTTTCCAAACACAACAATGAAATAACCTTCAACAATGTCTTCAAAGTAATTCACTTCTCTATTGATATGATTTACATGGCTGCCCTTCATCTTGAGCCAATTGGGGGATTATTTACTGAAAAGGGATGTGACAACTTAAAATATTGTGTTACGATTTGAACAATAATTTCACAGTTATTTGCATCATAACCAAATAACCATTTTTTCTTTCATTCCTGTTGTCAAATATGTTAAAATCCCTCAAATATGTGGCCAGCTTTATGAAATCAAACTGTCTGAATGATAAAGTAAAGTGCATTTTGGTTTACTTTTTACAGCATGGATTTAACTGAAATGACTTAATTTCGCTGCACAATTACAATTATTGACGATCACCTATAAAAAATCTTGACGTCTCCATTTCTGAGTTGACCTTTAAACCTTTCATCACAACATTTAACAGAACTTAGCTTTTTAATCAAAGCCTGTCTGGGTTTTAAAGACAATTGAACCGCCATTATTGCTCTTTTAAATAGCAGAAGCAACTGAAGAAGACATTTGAATTGTCCATTTTTGCCCCATTTTTCGCTTCTCGTTGCCTTTTCAAGCCCAGCAGCTGAGCGCGGTGGCCCAAATTCCAGGTAAACATGGCGCCCAATGGGGTGTGAAGTCCGGCCTCATTAGAAGTAACTGTACACGCGGGAAAAGAGCGAGGAGCTTTGTCAGAGCGGCTCGCGACATTCACCGGAGCTGAGCACATCACTGCAGGGAAATCAGGACTTTGTGAGATGATCAGTCTGCAGCCGTGTGCAATACTGAAGGATAATGAAAGATACACAGCACGTCTGCCATAGTAACATGCTATTGACGGCACAATGTCACCTTTACGATGGCGATGGTGTAAGTAGAGAAGGGCAATATGCCCGAAATGTAGATCTTTTGGTGTAGAATTTGAATATCGAGTATGTCGTTTACAGTTTTTTTTTAAAAATGCTACAAAAAGAGCTGATTAAAATTGCAAATGGAAAAAAATGTGATTAATTTGACAAACATTTCCAATTTTTCTGAGAATTAAACGCCAACTAATACATTTAAAATAATGTTATATAATATCCACAAACTGAATATCGTTATCGAGATGCTTCAATAAACAGATATTCATTTTTGTCAATATGTATAAGCCTCCTGCGTTTTATTATTGCGTTGCCTGGAAAGTCCCACAATATGGCATTAGACTTATCTATAATGCAATTTTGTCATCATGGGTTTATTACTGCCTCTTGCTGTGAGGCGTGTCTCCTCTCCACAGATCTTGGCCTGTTGGCGTCACCTGCTTCTCTCCAGGGTGATAGATAAGTCAGTGTAATGTAATGCCAAACTGTGGAACATTCCAAGTACTAACCATGGCAAACAGGTGGCAGAAAAGTTAGGCCGTGCACCTTTAAACAAATAAAAAAAGATGGAGAACATGAATAAAAGTGGGATATAAAACAACTCTTTTTTAACAAATATGTTTATGGCTGTTTTGGGCGATCTCAAAAAAAGAAGACAAATATTTAAAGTCCTGCTCTGTATTAGAAATGTCTGAATAACCAAATAAAAGCTGATTTTCATTGCATCTTTTATTCACTCTGTGGTACATGAATGTGTTATGTGTTAAAAAGCATCAAAAAGTAAAGAGCTGGTCTATTTCGAAAAGGTACATCTTTATTTTTACTCCTGATATAGTTCCCCAACCTCTGAAAAATGATAAATCACATCCTAAAACCAGCCCTGAAGAAGTAGAACACCGCCAAGAATCCTCATAACGGTGAGCAGACACCGACGCAACCTAAACATCCGAGGTCTATCTTAAGATGATGCGACTAGGAAGACAATGGTCACTCTTTATCTCCGACAAGGACTTTGAGTTGTGACATTTATAGTTACATGACATTTTTCCAGAACAATATACTTGATATTCAAATTTTGCACAACAATATTATCTAAATCAGAAACGATACTATCTAAATGTTGATATATATTGCTCACTTATTTGTTAGATCAACAATAACCACGGCTGCCCTGGACCGATCTGCACCAAAGGCCACGATCACTCAATCACACACTCATCATATGAATACCTAAGCAACGCATGTGAAGTGTCTTGCCCAAGGACAACACAGAGTCAGACCTAAAATACATTTGCAATACAACCTCAGTCTTCAAACAGGAACTATGTCAAATTTCATGACCATACGAATATTTTGTTTATGCAGTCTGAACTATTTGAACTATTTAAACTGAATGCTCTGCTCAATTAACGTATGAATCGAGAAAAAGTGAGCAAAGAATATTAAACTTTTGTTTAGTGAAAGAGAAGGAATTTAAGTGACATTTTATAACGTTAAATTCCTGCATGCCTAGACAAAAAGGAAAAGTGCATTTAGAAAAAGTATTCAGTAATAAATAGTTGAGTTTTGAATTCATTGGTTCACTTGGAATAAGTATGTCCTTTCAGACACAATACACATTATGTTAGAGATGTCTCACTAAATGTACAGTATGTCCTTGCTTTTACTTTGCATATTTGATGTATTATACTATCTGAATAAAGACTAATTCATCAATTTCATACGACTTGATCCAACCGCGTGGCAAAATGAACTCTAGCCGTTGGCTCTGGTTTGATTCTGATGGTTTCTAATGACATTACTAACAGGATGTGGGGACTAATTACAAACAAAGCAGCAGCATTAGGCGGCGCCCGTGGCCTGTGGTGAGCCTGTGTTACCGGCTGAACGGGGCCCATTGATTCCCTGTGGCCATCAGACGACCACCCGCTGCTCCCCGATCCCCCGCCGCTCGCACAAGCGTCGCCGTGCCAGTGCCAGGCCTACATGCCACTCCCGTGCTATTGTTAACGTGTCACATCAATACTTGACGGTGTGGGGACTTCTGCGGGCGCTGCAGCGGGACGTGTCCAGACCGGGAACAAAAAGGCACTAATTGTAGGCCATAGAAATGAAACAGTGGGTCATTATTTTCAAAAGGTAGTTATGGTTCAACCCTGAGAAATCTTTTTATCTTTTTAATCCTTTCTTCAATGCTTGTCCTGTTCTTCTCTTCCAGGATCAGGTCATTTGGGTTTAATATGGGACTGTGTTGCTGTGTACACAATGGCACTGTAATAGATAATTTGAACGTATGTTTAGTAATGTACGCAAACTTAAACAATCTTAAAGGGATGAGTAAAAATCAACTAAAAGTCTCTGTTACATCAAAATTATGCACCGATCCAGCTTTTGCATTTCTGATATCAATATTGAAAGGCAATGTTTAAGCAGATAGACCCCAGGACACGCTGGAGGGACTATGTCTCTCGGCTGGCCTGGGAACGCCTCGGGATCCCCCCTGGAGGAGTTGGAGGAAGTGTCTGGGGAGAGGGAAGTCTGGGTGTCCCTGCTTAGACTGCTGGCCCCGAGACCCGGCCCCGGATAAAGCGGAAGAAGACGGATGGACAGCAGATAACGGAAATCAACCAATACCAAAGAAGAGACCGAAAATAGCATTTATTTTTCCTTAAAACATATAAATAATGTCTGAGGAAACTGTTACGTTCGGTCAACAGAAAATAAAAGCTAAAATATATATAACAGAGACAAAACTATACTGTTTAAATGAGCTGAACTGTTATGATGGAACCCATATCCACACATTTCAGAGCCTGGAACATAAGGGGGATGCGTAAGAACGGCCTCTCAGCATCAAAGCAATGTTATGGTCTGACAAATGGAGGACCCTGACAAGTAGCATGACAACTATCATTCAGAATGCATTAAGAGACCTTCCACTTAGCTTAACACAATAGGTCAACTAAGTCTATAAGTAACATCAGAGCAATGAAAGAGCAGCATTCTGCGGCACTGGACTGTATCTCTTTTGAGTGATTATGTAGCGTGTCTGTTGATGAACGTCTGTGAGCCTGTTGTAAATTATCTGCCATTCTGGCCGGAGGAACTGTTTTTCTCTACCTGAACAGACAAGAGTGAATCATTGGCCACATAAGCAGTTAGCCAGGGCTTTTATCTCCACTGTGAGGAGCAGGGGCGCCTCTAAGGGGTGGCCTGGGACAGCCAAGGCCACTCCTGAGATTCGATGGCCCCCACTGGTCAGGCCATGTCTGATAGGATGTTAACCAAAATAAGCATTTGAATGCATTCTCAGGTCTCTCTTACACTCACACAGGTTTATTTGGAGAAGTCTCTAGTTTAAATGTGTAAAGGTTTGTACAATTGTGTGCTTCAAGTTTTCCACACTCATCCTTCCTGAATCCTGATGAGTTTTACCATAAATGTTAATAAATACACAAATAAGGGACTGCTTGAATTTGCACACACTGGACAAATAAACAACTAAAAGGTTTGAATAGAGCTGAAAGACTTGGGGTCTCATTCTAAAGCGTGCGTATGAACTAAATTGTTAAATACGCGACTTTCCATGTTACGTGGAACTTTAGAAATTAGTGGTCCATACTTTCAGTATGAATTCCACATAAAGTTTTATGAATGAGACCCTGGATTATTCCTCACACATATATCATGCTCCTTGAGCACATTTTGGATGTCACAGTAAAAACATCACAGTTTAAAAGGTGCATCAGAGCTGCTTCACCACATCAAATCTACTATTGAGAGTATGTTTGTACTTGTCTATAATAACCAAATTACCCTAACTTACTGGGATATTCCAAAAGTGCTCCAAATCATTGGAAATGTGGTTTCTTATTTTTATTTTTTTCAGGAAGAGGACCCCCAGACCCCAATATTCTAGCCACCCCTGTTTCAAAATCCTGGAGGTACCACAGGTCAAGAGAGATGCTGCCCCTGTAAAGGACTGTGGAGCTTCCAGGAACCGGCTGCTCGTAAATCCAGCTGTAAATGTGACGCTTTATTGAGCTATTAACAAAACCCGAGCAAAAGCTTACCCACTCAGGCTGCTGATGTTTAAGTATTCACAAAGTCTATTAGTCTGTTGGTGGCACAGTGGCAACCCTCACCTCACAGTAGAAAGGTGCGTGAAATTCTGTGTGGAGTTTGTCTGTTGTCTGCATGTCTGAGTGGATTAGTCACACACTAAATCCCCGATCACAGAGGTCGCCCCCTGCACCTGAGAGGTTCCCCCAGTGGCACTGAAAGATGTCTCACATTCAAAGGACCCATTTATTTATGCAGACAATAAATTGCACGGCACATTGCTCTTACGCGTTTCTTGTTAAAACAATTAACAGGTCTCGTGGCATTTCAAATTCAAGCCAATGTGAATGCCATTTTAAAGCCCATTAGTCTTTGTAGTTTTGTCTTTTTTAAGCTTCTTTTTCAAAGCTTGATGAGCATCCGCCATCAGCAGTCAACCCATATTCTGCATACTTTTACTCAATAAGCTCCCGCTTGTGTTAATTGTTATGATCACATGAATTGCCAAAACAAGGAGGAGTGTAAAATTTACAGTTGTTGATCGCGCACCGACAATAAATTGAGCAGTTCATACAGATCGAGCCTCAATGTTAGACTTCAAATATTCACGTCGTTTGAAAATGCTTCCAAGAATATTTTCAAATCCTGGCCATAAACCTTTGCAGAGATTGATTCGTCCGAAGGCCGCGCAAATGGCTGTGACATAACAACCTGTAATCCATTTGGACAGTTCTTATCACACGTCTCGAGACTGGGCCTCTTGTTCCTGCAGCTTTGTGGCGATGCATCGATTTGTAATTTGCAGCCACTTGGAGGGGAAAGTCATCTGAGCCCTGCCTGTGGAGGCGTGCAGGCCGCGGACTAAAGCCTGGATAGTCTTCGCTGAACATGTGAGAAGATTACAAGGGCTACTGCTGCCGGTACTAAATCACTCCCACTGAAAGTACAGAGAAAGATCAACAATGGAAATCAAAGAGAGGCACAGAGGGGGGAGAGTTGTCTTCAAAGGAGAAGACTTATCAACATTAAATGGAGTCGATAGGTCGAATAACACATGTACAGGGAAATATGTGAAGCGTCTTGATTCTTACAATGAATCACTAATATGCAGAGTAACCATTTTATCCTCGTTTTGTTGTCCCGCACAGCCATTTAGACCTTTGTCCCTCGTCCCGCTTATTTAGAGAATGTCCCATGTTATTTTGACAATTTAAGAAGCAAAATCCAAATCCATCCTAATACTCATATTAAATTCATTGAGGAGAGAGGCATGAGGTCACATAAGTGGGTCGATAATACCTGTCCTTGCTTGTTCTTCCCTGCCTTTTGCCTCTCTGAGTAGGGCTGCAACTTACGGTTATTTTGTTTATCGATTAGTCAAGCGAATATGTTTTAGATTCATCGATTAGTTGTGTAGAACGCAAATTGCACAGTATTTTCGCAAACAGATCTTTGACACTCCTTTTTTATCGCCTTGCTGACTCCAAATTTTGGATTCAGCCCTTTTTTGAGACAACAAATTATAAATAAATGTTAAATGGTTAAAATCACCTGGTTTCCTCTTTTAACATCCTTCACTTATGTTACTGGAACATATACACATATACTATTGTAAACTGTAACTAGTGTAAATATGTTTACCATATCATATGTATGTATTTCCAGGACGGTGCATATTACATTTAATAAATATGTCATTAAGATTCAACTATCACCCTAAAAAATATACACAAAGGATGTGCAGAAATATGACTTTATAAAACATTACACTGTAGGATCACTGTTTCTGCTGCCTTATGTGCGTTAACAAAAACAGAAACAGCATTGCACATGGTATAATCAATATTCCAATTTTGCATTATCCCCATTTTTGGCCCTATCTCGCACCTCTTTTCTTGATAAGTGCTTGATTAGTTTCCATGGGAGCTGACATGTTTACTGTGTGTTATTGTTAGTCCACTCTCCACTTCCCACATCTTTTCTTCTTCTGGAACTTCTTCTGATTAGTGCAATGTTATCTGATGTGAACACAATAAAAAAGACTTATATTTGAATGTATAATTATTTAGCAGCGCCTGGCTATTTCCCCTGCACCGCGGGCACTCCCAAACAACCGTCGTGAGGGAAATGCACTGGGCGCCTGTGGAGCAGAGAAGGTTGGTGTTTGTGGAGGAATAAGCGCCCAGGGGAGAGCCTCGTGGTGAAAGGAATCATGGGAAATGTGCCGAGGCTGGGAACAGTGGCTGACCTCCTGTTCAGGAAGTGGTTGGACAGATTTGGGAGGTTTTTAATATATTGGCCTGCAAAAAATATGGGAAATTATGGGCTCTGCAAAAAACATATGGATTGAAAAACATGACTTGCATGTAATAATATCTAAATCTCATGTCAATGTAACTAGTTTACTTTAATGTATGGTTTTCTGCCATAGTGTAAAGGTTTTCATGTTAAATGTGGATCAAAAAATGTGACATAGGTTCAGGTAACTGTATTATAGCTGCAGGTAGGATCGGTTTGAAGTTGGAGTTGGCTTCCATACACCACACACACAAAATAAAATAAAAACAGACATAAGGTCATTTCAAACACTTACAAAGTCCCCCGTGCTGATCTTGTATAAAACCATAGAAAATCCCACAACTAAAACTTTACAGTTACTATAAAAGAATCACACACAAAAATGAAGGTGAAAGTTACAACTTGTTTAGCAAACAAACAGCTGCTGGGATAAAGCTGTTTTTAAGCACTTTGTTTTATAGTGCACTTACAATAAGAAAATGGATATAAAAAGAAACAAAAGACAAAAATCATAAATCTTAACCATATGCGCAAATGCAAATAAACAGGTCAAATCCAAATCACCATTAAAACTTTGATTCAAGCTGTTGTAACAGTTCAAGGAAACTCACTTATGAACAGATCATGTTGTGGGTGAAAAACAAAACAGTAAAAGACAAAAAACAAAACAGCGATCACTAATTGCAAAGCAGTCCAGCAAAAAACACATTTTAAATCAGTCCTGCTCTGGTTTAGGTACACAGGAAACATCACTCACAAATCTGTCTAATATTTTTGTCTGCATTGTTCTGTCGAATAAGAATTTTGAAAATCATACAACATTTTACATATTCCTTAACTTTATATGCATGGACTTGAATTTATTTAACATAATAAAATAATAATACAGTACATATGTCTGGTTTGATTGGAGTCTTACAATGTAATATCTCTATAATTTCACACTTTGACACTGTTGTAATGAAACAATGTTATAATGATATAATGATGAATTATCACGACGCAAGAAAAAAGAAGCAGAGAAAAGTGAGTCCGTACAAGGTTAAACTTCAAAATGCACCAAACCAAACCTGAAGCTACAACATACTGCAGCGAAAGCACCTCGGTAAACAAACGACATATTAAAACTCACTGTGTTATCCTCCTCTCATCTACTCCTGCTGCTGCTTTGCACGACACACCTCTGTGACTCCAACAGTCTCTTCACAGAACAAAAGAGCAGCTCAGTTTAGACAGGATTAATTAGTCCTTCCCTCCGGATAATTGCCAATTTGCCATGTTTGTATAATTAGCGCAGAGGCTACATAATTTATCCGAACAAACTTACAATTAGCCCTTATGAGAATGAACAAATGGACTATTCATAAGTCCATTTGCGTATGGACTAAAATCATAGCAGCAGACGCTTTATGGGGCTTTACAGAAATCATAAAAGCCTCTCGGATATAATGGTGAACAAAATAAAACGCTTTTAAATTATTTGAATGAAGCTAGAATATTTGTGCATATGTGTGTAAGTATATATATATATATATATATATATATATATATATATATATATATGAGGGCGTTTATGAATCGATACGTATCCCAATGAAATGTCTTTTTATTTATTTATTCTTTTCCCCCTTTTTTCTGATGCCACTCCCTTATTCTCAACTTTTGCTCCTAAAACTTAAGCCTCACCAAGTCTAGCACGCTCTTGAGTTTCTTATTTATTATTATTATTATTATTATTATTATTATTATTATTATTATTATTATTATTATTATTTATTTTATTTTTATTTCCCGTATCATTTGTTTTGCTTTTGTTGTTTTTGTTTTTTTTACTCCCTCTTCTGGTGTAATTGCTGTTGAGTTTGTGTATGTTTTATGTTCTGATGAAAAAAAAAAAAAAAAAGAAGCTAAATATTTGATTTAGCAAACAAACAAAGCAGATATAGCAAAAAAAACCTTGTTCTCTGTAGTGATTGATTTATAGATATATATTGATTGTATTGTTGATTGTAGTTACTTTGCTGTGCGCGCGGCGTTCGGAAAGACATTTGGTTTGGCCTGAGGCTTGTTTTCATCACGCTCCACACACACACACTGTCAAATTAAACCAGCGACACCACAGCGCTGTATTATTAAAATGTGTCTGTTCAATCGATTCATTCATGACCCGCTGATAGAAAGGCAAACGCTGCAATTGCAAATAGAGCTCCTTCTGCTGCTGTATTGACATGACTGAGAGCGAAATCGTGTTTGCAGCAGGATTTTTAAATGGCTGCAATTAACAGAGTAGCAACTGTGTCACTAAATAGGAATTAAAACAGACCGCAAATGGCTTGTTAGTATCGTTTCATTTCAACAGTGGGAACGATGCTCATGGAACAAAACGCTCTCACATGAAAATCCTACCCTGCTCAAAATGTTCACATTATTTACATTTATAGAGTGGTCTGAGCTCCATTTAAAGTAAGTTACGTATGTGGAAAATGCATGTAAATAGTGTATTCCTTAACAGAACATTAACATTAGTATTAAAGCATTATAGTGACAGCTTATTGTCAGCCTTTGCAGCTGTTAAATGCTGCATTTGTGTAAATTTGTGTTACAAATATTTTATCAATAATCAAATAAATGAGACTTCAAAGTGCATATGACATGAACATCATAATATTCTAGATATCTTTTTTTTTATGTCTATTTGTCCCCAGTTTGACACATTTTTAATAGTGCTTCCTGGTTGGACATGAAAAGCAGATGTGACAAAGGTAATTCCATAGTAATTCCAAACTGTTACCAAGCAACCATACGGCCAAAATCCAAATAAATTATACAATAGTTATAATTTGTGGAATAATAATACATTATAACACCTTTATTTTTGTTAAATGATTATTTAAACTGTCAGAAAATGTGTCAGTTGAGTGTAAATTGAGTGTATTTTGGAATAAACGTCGCTTACTGATGACATCACAGAGGGATCCTGAACTCAACTCTACTTCCTGTAATTTTCAACTTTTATGTTTCAACTTTTCTTCACAAACTGCAACGTGACTGATGTAAAACTATGTGTGGTACACCCAAATATGTGTGAACACATCGTATATTGTTTTTGAGACAATTGTTTATTGACACTTTATTTTGTGCAAATACATTTGAATAATTATGAATATTGATATTTTACATTTGGGATATGTAGTCCTGTGTTTGCATTGGTGAGAAAGAGGAGAATGAGACAAGCGGAACCTTGGCACTGTGGTCGCGCTCCCTCCGGTTAACTATGACGGACCAACTTCCTGTTGCCTCCAGAAATAATCTGGGAAAAGACACAAGTGCACGTGTGTTTCGTTCCTCTTATCTTTCGTCTGTATTACAGGTCAGTAAGTGGTCGAAATCGCCATATATTGTAGCTTTATGCTTTGAATCACTGCTGTAGCAGTTAGAACGTTATACTGTGAGTATTTATGTGACTTTGGCTCAGTTTAAGACCAAATCACGTTGCGCCGAGATCTCGAGATCTTTCGGGCGGTACCCGCGAGAGTTTGTCGTCAGCTCCGTTGATAGTGTTGTTTATACACTAGCCTGTACTTTTGATTTATGAACGCTGTATATTATACCAGTCAATTTGGTCATCCTCCTAACATGACTTTAGTAGAGTTTAAAGGACCCAATATGTGTTGTTTATGTAGAATAGAAAATGTAATAAGAAATGTTAAGTGTGATTGATTATATTGTAAGCACCTTAATGTACATTTAAAGCTGCATTGTCCACATTAGTAAGCTTGAAGCACTTTTAGTTTATTCCTGATTTTTGCACTAAGGCAAAATGTATATAATTTAATGTAACAGTTTTGAAAAAAATGAAAGATGCACATTGAGGAGCATTGACTCTATTTTGATTTTTGTTTAAAGAACATTTAAATGCGCTGAATGTAAATTATATTTGTTTATTGAAATAAGAAATAATCTGGGAAAAGACACAAGTGCACGTGTGTTTCGTTCCTTTTATCTTTCGTCTGTATTACAGATCAATTGTTCTTTTTGTTAACGTGGTCGCCGTACCCGGGACCCGTAACAAACTGTGGGGGCTCGGTCCGGGATCTCTCCTCTTCAAATGTCGAGGGCAGATCCAGAGATACAAGAACCACGACACAACAGTGACCAGACTGCTACTCCAGCCAAGCCAGCCGGTGGGTGTCCAGAAGGAAGATCGAGGTAAAAGGGATCTTTGCTTCAACGTGGAACCGCACTGCTGTGAGGGAAGAGCAGCATAAACAAGTCACTACAGAGCTACTATACCAACAAAAATACACAACGACACAATGTCATCACCAAGGAAGGTTCAGGGAAACTGGAATCGGTCTCTGTCCAGGGACAGCCAGAGGCCGGCACACAGCCACAGTCCCACTCCGTAAAGTCCACTTCTGCAGAACCCTCAGCGCAGCACGCTAGACATCACAGTAAGCTGACAAGAGAACAGTTAAAGAGAGACAAAAGAAAACAAAGCGTCTCCTATTGCCGAAGTTCTACATTGACAGGCCGCATGGTACCCCTAGTCGGTAAGAAGAGTTTACTCAAATGTCTGATGGGTGGTTATCCTGTGACCGTATTATTTGACTCAGGCTCACAAGTGAGTATGGTTGACAGACAGTGGGTCAAAAGATACATCCCAAATCATCAAGTGAGGTCACTCCAAGAGCTGCTAAATGACGAGCTAGAGGTGTACGCAGTTAATGGCCAAGCAGTACCTTACGACGGGTGGGTCGAGCTCACAGTGACTCTAGCTGGTCACGAAGACCCCAACCTCACTGTACAAGCCCCATTCCTAGTCAGTAAGCTGTCACTCCCTCAACCTCTAGTGGGAGCTAATGTTCTTGGAACCATCCTCCAACTACAAGAGTCAGATGAAGAAGCCAGTGCTTTAATGTACAGTCTCCTATGCAGAGCATTTGAAATGGATGAAGAACAGGTAGTGGCTATGGTTAACTTCATTCAGGAGCCACAAAGACCAGACTGTGATCCAGCCGCAGTGAGAATCGGCAAAAACAATGTGAGTGTTCCAGCTGCTAAAGCAGTTCAAATATGGTGCAGGGTGCCACAAAACTTTGACTTTGTGCTGTATGAACCTGAAGAGAACATTGCTTTAAGACATCTGAGTGTGGGAGAAGGAGTCCTAGAGATTAACAACTCTCAAAGACCTTTTGTCAAGATCCCCATTTCAAACCACTCAAAACACGAGATAATCCTGCCAAAGAGAACAGCCCTTGGTACTATCCAGCAGATCGCTAAGATTATTGAGACAGACTTGCCAGAGCAAACTCAGTCCGTACAGACCACAGTCGCATCACTTGAGTTTGACAAAGCAAACACCCTTTGTGATTCGTCAGCTGAGTCCTGGTTGCCCCAAGTAGACCTTAGTCATCTAAGTCCAGACCAGCAAAAGTCAGTTGAAAAGGTGTTGAAGGAAGAATGTGCAGTGTTCTCCCGTGACAGTTCAGACATAGGCTGTATTCCTTCTCTGCAAATGGAGATCCGACTTAAAGATGATACACCAGTCCAGAGGGCCTATGCCTCCATCCCAAAGCCTCTTTACAGGGAAGTAAAGGAGTATATACAAGAATTGATTGTCAAGGGTTGGATTGTAAAATCAAAGTCGCCCTATGCAGCCCCTGTCATTTGTGTGAGGAAGAAAGATGGATCTTTACGCTTGTGCATTGACTATCGCCTTCTAAACAACAAAACTGTACCAGACAGACACCCGCTTCCCCGGATCCAGGATCTAACAGACTCCCTCGGCGGTTACAGCTGGTTTTCGATCTTGGACCAGGGTAAAGCCTACCACCAAGGTTTCATCGCAGAAGGCTCAAGGTACCTGACAGCATTTACCACTCCGTGGGGCCTCTATGAATGGGTGAGGATGCCCTTCGGGTTGTCAAATGCGCCAGCAGCTTTTCAAAGGAGCATGGAAGAGATACTTGACACGCTCCGTGACGAGTGTTGCATTCCTTACCTTGACGACGTGCTTTGCTTCTCCAAGTCATTTGATGAACATGTCCAAGTGCTGCAAAAAGTCCTCCAAGCCTTACAACGTCATGGAGTAAAGCTGAAGCCCGAGAAGTGCGAGTTGTTCCGCAAAGAGGTTCGGTATGTCGGCCGTTTGGTGTCTGCAGATGGAGTGAAGGTGGACCCCAAAGACATTGAGGCTGTGCAAGCGCTCAAGCACAAGAGACCGCAGACCGTCGGAGAAGTCAGACAACTTTTGGGATTCCTAAGCTACTATCGGACGTATGTGCAGGACTTCTCGCGCATAGCCAAACCGCTGTACGACTTGCTCCAAGTCAAGGCTGACACACCACCATCTAAACCAACCAGAGGCAGAGCAAAATATGCCCAACAATCTTCCCGATCTCCGGTGCAGTGGAACAAGGAACATCAAGAGATTCTCGAGCGCTTGATTGACATGCTCACTCAACCACCAGTGTTAGCGTACCCTGACTTCAACTGCCCCTTCATACTACACACAGATACATCTCAAAAGGGCCTTGGAGCTGTCTTATACCAAAACCAGGACAACAAGTTGAGAGTTATCGGGTATGGATCACGCACGTTAACACCTGCCGAACAAAACTACCACTTGCACAGCGGAAAACTGGAGTTCCTAGCTCTCAAGTGGGCAGTTTGCGACAAGTTTAAGGACTACCTCTATTACGCCCCACATTTCACCATTTTTACGGACAACAATCTGTTGACGTATGTCCTTAGCACAGCTAAGCTCAATGCAGTCGGACATCGTTGGGTGGGACAACTGGCAGATTTCCACTTCGACGTAAAATACCGTCCAGGAAAAATCAACATCGACGCAGATGTGTTGTCCCGTCGCCCACTGGACATTAACAACTTCATGGAAGAGTGCTCAGAGAAACTGTCAGAGGAAGCTGTAGGCGCAGTATGGGAAGGGAGCAGAAGAGCCAAGCAAGATGATGTAGCATGGGTTGCAGCTCTCAACCTCGCCACACCAAGCCAGATCCTCAAAGAACCTCTGCAGTCAATCAGTCATGACGGACTTGTAAAAGAACAAAGAGCAGATTCAGCCATTGGGAAAGTTATTGAGATGAAAGAGAAAAACATGTCACCAACAGAAGACGACAAAGTTGACACAAATACCAAAAGACTGTTAAGAGAGTGGAGTCGGCTACACGTCGAGAATGACCTTCTCTACAGGAGGACCACTGAACGTAAGCAACTGGTTCTGCCTGCTGTTTATAGACAGATCGCTCTCACACACCTCCACAACAACATGGGCCATGTCGGTGTTGAGAAAGTCCTGAACCTGGCCCGTGAGCGATTCTATTGGCCTTTCATGAAGAGAGAGATCGAAGAGTATGTCACAAGGAAGTGTCTATGCATAAAGCAAAAGAAGCCAGCTACACATGAGAGAGCACCAATGGGCAGTATAACATCCAGCTCTCCACTTGATCTTGTTTGCATCGACTTCCTGCACCTCGAGACTTGCAAAGGTGGATTCGAATACATTCTTGTAGTAGTGGACCATTTCACCAGGTTCGCACAAGCATATCCCACCAAAAATAAGGCAGCAAAGACAGCAGCGGACCGTCTTTTCAATGACTTTATTCCAAAGTTTGGGTACTCTTCCAAGCTTCATCACGACCAGGGTCGCGAATTTGAGAACGAACTGTTCAGGTCACTCAGAGAACTTGCAGGTGTAGGTCACTCAAGAACTTCTCCCTATCACCCTCAAGGCAATCCGGCTGAAAGACTGAATCGCACCCTGTTGCAAATGCTACGTACATTGGGAGAAAAAGAGAAACAAAACTGGAAAGAACACCTTCCCCATGTCATCCATGCTTACAACTGCACCAAGCATGAGGCCACTGGTTTTTCCCCGTACTACCTGTTGTATGGCAGACATCCTCGCCTCCCAGTGGACCTTCTCTTTGGTCTCATGACAGGAAACGATGCTGAAACACCACAAGGATATGCTGAGAAATGGAGACAGAAAATGACAGAAGCATATCACATAGCAAATGCTAACAGCCAACAATCAAGCTCCAAAGGTAAAGCAAACTATGACAAAAGGTGCAAAGGAGTAACACTACAAACCGGAGACAGAGTACTTGTGCGGAACCTAAATGAAAGAGGTGGTCCTGGCAAACTCAGACCCAGAACAAACAATCTATATCGTGAGAGAGCAAGTGGGCGACAACCCCATCTACAAAGTTAGTCCAGAGACAGGAGGCCGTCCCATCCGTACTCTGCACAGGAACCTGCTGTTACAAGTAAACGACTTGCCCGTCGACATTGTTCAAAGTCAAGCTACCAAGCCAAACAAGAGAAACAAAAAGTCGACAGAAAGACCTAAGACACCAGAACAGTCTCACAGCCCAGAGGCAAGCGACTCAGAAGAAGATGAGCCTCTCTATTGGTTTCGTGTGCCCAGATGTCTTCATCAGGACCAACGTCCAGTGAATCAAGTTTGCAGTGAGTCCCAAAGCGGACCTCGCCCACATCAAACCCGATCAGCAGAGATTTTACAGGCAACCTGAACCAGGAAGAGATACTGTTACAGAAGGTGGACAAGACTCCGACCTACCACAGCTTCACAATGAAGTGGACGTGTCTGTGCCCATTCCGGGCCCGGCAGCACATCCCAATCCCGAGCCGGCACACAGCTCTGAGCCAGAGCCTGTCATCCAGCAAGAGTCACCACCCCGTCTGAGACAACCCACCAGACAGAGGCGACCCCAAACATTCTTCACTTATCCCTCCTTGGGCCTGCCAGCCTACCAGACTCGCCCCACGGTGAACACGATCAACGTCCAGCCTTCACCGTATCCTTTTCTGTATTACCCTCCCCTTTACCCCCAACCTCTTCCTCCCTCCCCCCTTACCCCTAACCCTTACTTACCTGTTTCGTATGCTATTCCTTGCTATTAAACTGAACAGATATCTCAAGAGAGAGACTACTTGAGAAGATTAGGAACTCTGAAAGAAAGACATTCCAGAGACTGGTTGAAAAGAGACTTTATTACTTTATGGGTTTTGGTTTAAGTCAAGTGTCAGGAGCCACTTTTTTTGTTGTTGGGGTGCGTGTGGTACACCCAAATATGTGTGAACACATCGTATATTGTTTTTGAGACAATTGTTTATTGACACTTTATTTTGTGCAAATACATTTGAATAATTATGAATATTGATATTTTACATTTGGGATATGTAGTCCTGTGTTTGCATTGGTGAGAAAGAGGAGAATGAGACAAGCGGAACCTTGGCACTGTTGTTGTTGTTGTTGTTGTTGTTGTTTTATGGCGGTTGGCATCCGAGTGTTGCATTACCGCCAGACTTTATTCCTTAGACTGTTGTTGCTGTTGTTATTGTTTTATGGCAGTCGACAGCCGAGTGTCGCATTACCGCGGTTGTTGTTGTTGTTGTTGTTGTTGTTTTATGGCGGTTGACATCCGAGTGTTGCATTACCGCCAGACTTTATTCCTTAGACTTTGTCGTAGTCCTAAAAGTTCTTCTTCCAGTGCCTTGACTTCCAGTGCTTTGTCCTCAGACTCTGTCGTAGTCCGTAAAAGTACTCCTTCCATTGCTTTGGTGTTAAAAAGTCTACGCCGTGCGTCTACGAGCTGCCACTCGTAGACGCACGGCATCATTACCTGTGGTCGCGCTCCCTCCGGTTAACTATGACGGACCAACTTCCTGTTGCCTCCAGAAATAATCTGGGAAAAGACACAAGTGCACGTGTGTTTCGTTCCTCTTATCTTTCGTCTGTATTACAGGTCAGTAAGTGGTCGAAATCGCCATATATTGTAGCTTTATGCTTTGAATCACTGCTGTAGCAGTTAGAACGTTATACTGTGAGTATTTATGTGACTTTGGCTCAGTTTAAGACCAAATCACGTTGCGCCGAGATCTCGAGATCTTTCGGGCGGTACCCGCGAGAGTTTGTCGTCAGCTCCGTTGATAGTGTTGTTTATACACTAGCCTGTACTTTTGATTTATGAACGCTGTATATTATACCAGTCAATTTGGTCATCCTCCTAACATGACTTTAGTAGAGTTTAAAGGACCCAATATGTGTTGTTTATGTAGAATAGAAAATGTAATAAGAAATGTTAAGTGTGATTGATTATATTGTAAGCACCTTAATGTACATTTAAAGCTGCATTGTCCACATTAGTAAGCTTGAAGCACTTTTAGTTTATTCCTGATTTTTGCACTAAGGCAAAATGTATATAATTTAATGAAACAGTTTTGAAAAAAATGAAAGGAGCATTGACTTTATTTTGATTTTTGTTTAAAGAACATTTAAATGCACTGAATGTAAATTATATTTGTTTATTGAAATAAGAAATAATCTGGGAAAAGACACAAGTGCACGTGTGTTTCGTTCCTCTTATCTTTCGTCTGTATTACAGATCAATTGTTCTTTTTGTTAACGTGGTCGCCGCACCCGGGACCCGTAACATATGCAAAAATATTTACCAAATTTGATGACGTTTTTAATTGTGCTTCCTGGTTGGACATGAAAAGCAGATGTGACATAGGTAGAGGTAATTCCAAACTGTTACCAAGCAACCATACGGCCAAAATCCAAATAAATTACACAGTAGTTATAATTTGAGGAATAATAATACATTATAACACCTTTTATTTTTGTTAAATGATTATTTAAACTGTCAGAAAATGTGTCAGTTGAGTGTAAATTGAGTGTATTTTGGAATAACCGTCGCTTATTGATGACATCACAGAGGGATCATGACCTCAACTCTACTTCCTTCTCTTCACAAACTGCAACTCGACTGATGTAAAACTATGCAAAAATATTTACCACAGGTTCAAATCCAAGCAAACTAAGTAATAATTAGAAAAGCATGAAAACCCGTCGTATAAGGTCAATACTACCCCGCTAATTGGACAAATCATTTCTGACTGCAATAACACGTTTTTACATAGATCAGTGCTTTAAGAATACTTATTTAATGGTCTGGAAACATAAGCCGAGTTGGTGAATTGAAGCTGACAGACTCCCAGATACAGGCGCCGTGCTTCCTCTGCGCTGACACAGGCTCCGCTGGGGTTTGGACTGAACTAATCACATCAGATTTCTCCATCTTTGGGAACCAGGACTGACTGCATTATACGGGCCCTTCATGTTGTTTTCTTTTCGTCACATCAGTCGACGATTCACAAGTGGAGTTTGACAGGTTTCTATGTTGGTATTTTTGTCACAGAAATAATTTGTTTCATTCAGCATCCTCCTCTCCAGGTTGGAATAAGTGCTTCTGTTTTTTTAAGCCCCTACAGCTTCCCCAGTCTGATTAATTTCACATTTCCAACACTAACATTTTCGCACAAATAGAAAGGAAATCACTTTTTTTTCATGAGAGAATTTTGAAAATGTCAATAACCTTTTTTCATTACTTGAAGATAACTTAATTTGAGTTTGATTATTTACTTATATAGTCAATTATTAAAAGTGCACTGAATATATCTTTTTTCAGCATGTATGGGCGCTCCTTGCTTGTTTCCATGGAGATGTTATTGCTTTGCCTGAAATGTTCCACAGTAGGCAAATAAACAACCTAGTGTTATTCAATGACACATCCTTTTATTGCTCAAAAATAACTTGAAAAACATGCATTCATATTTACTGTGAGCATGCTTGCCTCACCACAGATCTGACCTGTAACGTGGCCTAGGGCATCATCATCATAGACTAGTTAAATGCAGTGTTGTGGACTATACCAGACTAGGCAATAGCATCTTTGGAGGTTCAAGACAGGCCACTGGAAAGATTACATGACATGTTCAAAGATATTTCTTACTAATCATACAATCATATATGTTCTTATTCCGGGAAAGATAATCAAGTTTTGTTCTCCCTTATTTCAATTGCAATTTTCTCTCTCCACAGGCCAGCAATTTAGCTCGAAATAAGAATAAAATTGACACAGTCAGAAAAGTCTTTGTGGATATTTCTTTCTGCAGTAAAAATGTCAAATACTGTAGTTTAAGATGTACTCTGGTAAATAACTGTACTGCATTACAATGTTGTTGGAAAAGAGGTCTCAATCTCAATGTGTTCTGACCTGGTTATATAGCAGTTAATACATACATTTGCGTGCACGTAAACATATTGAACCAGATTGTCGTTGCATGAGGTTTAAACGTATAGCCTCTGTCTGAGTTTGGGTGGGCTCCACAGACTAACAATAGTTCCTGGTCCTGTTCCTGGTCCCTTGGGTGCAGAAAATAGGTCACAGTGGGCTATAGTTACACCTATGTGGAAATGCACCGGGGGAAAAAGAACTGCAGCGGTATTCAAAAGCAACATAAAATCAGGCTATTCGGGGCTTTTCATAACCACAAAAACGTAAGAGTGGACCAGCTACCATGCAGTTTTATAGTGTGTTTGTCTACTGCCTCAAAAGGTTGGGTAAAAATATGATGTATTGCAGTAATTTCTTGGCATTCGTGATGAGACAAATCAAAAGAGGACTCAGAAAGGAGAGGAATGTTTTGCTTGATAAATGTTCTGAAAGATGAAGAAATGGCAGTAATACAAGAAAAATAAATATGTTATTTTATGTATTTGTTTTCAATGTTCCGTGATTTCCTGTCAAACATTCCGGGGTATAAGTAATACATGTAAAATGCATCAAGCACTGTTAATCTCCAGAGAGGAGGGCGGCTAACGTATGCACCCAATTTAAACCTACGGCTCGGATCATGCTGTGTTTTGGTGGGAAACAGGACGGACGTCTCACATCGAGAGAGAGAGATGAGAGAGAGAGAGGGAGAGAGAGAGAGGGAGAGAGAGAGATGAGAGAGATGAGAGAGAGAGAGATGAGAGAGCAGAGAGGGAGATGAGAGAGAGAGATGAGAGAGCAGAGAGGGAGATGAGAGCGAGAGGGAGAGAGAGATGAGAGAGACATTGAGAGGGGGAGAGCGGAGAGAGAGAGATGAGAGAGAGATAGGGAGAGGGAGGGAGAGAGAGAGAGAGAGACATTGAGAGGGGGAGAGATGAGAGAGAGAGGGGGAGAGAGAGCGAGAGGGAGTGAGAGAGAGATGAGAGGGAGGGAGGGATGAGGGAGAGGGAGGGAGAGAGATGAGAGGGAGGGAGGGAGAGATGAGAGGGAGGGAGGGAGAGATGAGAGGGAGGGAGGGAGAGATGAGAGAGAGAGAGGGAGGGAGAGAGATGAGCGAGAGAGAGGGGGAGGGAGAGAGAGATGAGAGAGAGAGAGAAAGATTATACATTATACACACAAGTATGTTCAGGAGCTTGTAACTAATTTAATAACAATAATAAAACTTTTTTTTTTTTTTTATCAGATTCAGAACCCTGTGCCAAGGTCATGTTCTGAGGGCAGTTTGGGTCAGACACGATCAGACCCTGAAGAGTTCTGAAAGCTTTTGCAACAGCTCTTTTTCCATTGATTAATCGAACAACTGGGTATGTTTTTAGTCAACCAAGAATTCATTTTGTTGACTTCAGCTCTCAAATGTAGTGAAGTACATGTAACCTGTAAGTAAAGTACAGATAGCAAAAACTTTACTTAAAGGGCAAATATTATGCATTATTTGTATTGCTAATTATAAATGTCCTTTAAAACAGCTCTTTTATACCTTTACTTTGGCATTCATGTTTGCTTGTCAACTTCCTGGTTTAAGCACGCAGTTGTCCTGATCGAGAAACAAACCAGCAGAGAAGATCCTCAGAGCCACATCACGGATCGAGAAAACATTAGTTATGGAGCAGATTCAGAACGGCGTGTTTGTGACGCTCGGAGGGGAGAGGACTGTCTAACCACGATTCATCAAACCGACATGAATGAAGCTAAATGCTATTCCAGGCATGTCAAAGCTCACTTTTGTACTTTGATCGTTTCCACCACTGGCATCTAGAGTCACCGTTTAACAGGCCGTCTCCACAGAGGTTAAACGAAGCGTAGGCGAAATCGAGGCTTTTGTAACAACAACAAACAGAAGTCTAATGAAAGATAATGCGACGCTGCAGTTTTTACGGTCCAGAGTGACATGACGCTGGATGTGTCAGAGGCCGAGGTGGAGGACAAGCCCCGGGAGCAGGAAGAGCTCAGCCATTAAACAGAGCTGGAGCCTGGAGGAGGTGAACGGCCACTGTTTCCCCCACACGACATTCAGGAGGAGGAAATGTGCGGAATCAATCAAACTGTTGCGGAATCAATCAAGCAAACTGTTGCGGAATCAAACAAACTGTTGCGGAATCAATCAAACAAACTGTTGCGGAATCAATCAAACAAACTGTTGCGGAATCAATCAAACAAACTGTTGCGGAATCAATCAAACTGTTGCGGAAAGAGCAGACGGACGATCATTTGATTCAAAGTCATCTTGCTGCATTTCGTAATCTTAAGACAACTTCTCTAGTAACAGATGAGAAAACTATAATAAAACCCCAAACATTTCTGATGGATTGCCAAAATAGTATTAGATATTTAATGTAATAATCAAGAAAAGTCATGGTAAAAATCGTGCAATCGTTTTGTTTATTTACAGGACTGAAAGTA
Organism: Eucyclogobius newberryi; assembly: GCF_026437365.1. Lineage (NCBI taxonomy): Eukaryota > Metazoa > Chordata > Actinopteri > Gobiiformes > Gobiidae > Eucyclogobius > Eucyclogobius newberryi. The sequence continues at coordinate 30,274,666 of NW_027315834.1, read as the reverse complement.
CGATAGTAATATGTGAAAAACTGATGCTCGATATTGATGTCAATAATATCACAATGAGAATTAACACGTTTTATGACAGAGAATGTAACTTTTATCGCAAAATAATTGCTATTTCATAAGATTAGCATGTGTCTTGTACTAGCTATGATAGCCTATAGCAACACAACTAGTAAATAACAACCTTAGTAAGTTATAAATGATACAAACGTTACAAACATGTCTATCTTGATTGGAAAACTAAGGAAAACACTCGATTCTCAACACAGATTTACACAACAAAAGAATTGGAGTTTTGTTTTGTCTTTTGTCGTGTGTCAAAGTGAGTTGGCCTTAAATAATGAGTATAATTCTAATCTAAAACTATGAATCACCGTATTTTCCGGACTATAAATCGCACCGGAGTATAAGTCGCACCAGCCAAAAAATGCATAATAGAGAAGAAAAAAACATGTAAGTCGCACTGGAGTATGAAATGCAGTTGCAAGTGTGAAAATAACAAATAATATCACATATAAGTCGCTCCGGAGTATAAATATTTAAGTATAAATATAAGTATAAGTTGCACCGAATTATAAGTCACACCAGCCAAAAAATGCATAATAGAGAAGAAAAAGACATAATATAAGTCACACTGGAGTATGAAATGCGGTTGCAAGTGTGAAAAAACCACATAATATCACATATAAGTCGCTCCGAAGTATAAGTATATAAGTATAAGTCGCCCCCCGGCCAAAAATACTGTAGGTATTTCTGTATCAATACGTGTTCAAATGAGTAATAATAATGCCATAAATAATAGTTTTGCAATCCTCTGCTTGTCAGGGCCTTCCTCCGTCAGACTTCGCTCAAAATAGCAGCTCTTTTACAATGTTGATGATGATGAATGATTCATGGCTTTAGTCAGAACTAAGAGGACTCCAAAAATATGAATCCTTTTTCCTCAATAGAAGTAGTTTTAATGGTGTGAGCGGAGGTGTGAACGCACGCCTGGTGAACTGGAGCCCGTGTGGGCGGCTGGAGCGCGGTCGTCCTTCACAAACTCAAAAGACAGGAAGTATATAAAAGAAAGTGTGGGACGAAGAGAGCCAAAGAGAGAGTCAGGTTCTCCTTCAGTGACGTGGACGACGCATTTAGTAACACGTTATTGATCTGTGTTTGTGAGCAGTAGCGGGTGAGTAACACCTTGGCACAGTTTCTAATGGCGCTGTGATGCTCTGTGTGGGAGGAAATTAGTATTGCTTTTATTTAGATTTTTTAATGACAACGTAAGAGATAGAAATAAAAACTAAATACAGAATAATGAATAAACTTATATTTGTCCCACAGTCGTGAAATTACAGCAAAGTAACGTTCATATGTGCATTTTTTTATTGAAGTACCGTATTTTCCGGAATATAAGTCGCACCAGCCAAAAAATGCATAATAGAGAAGGAAAAAACATATATAAGTCGCACTGGAGTATAAGTCGCACCAGCCAAAAAAGGCATAATAGAGAAGAAAAAAACATATATAAGTCGCACTGAAGTATAAGTCGCACAAGCCAAAAAAGGCATAATAGAGAAGAAAAAAACATATATAAGTCGCACTGAAGTATAAGTCGCACAAGCCAAAAAAGGCATAATAGAGAAGAAAAAAACATATGTAAGTCGCACTGGAGAATGATTTTGCATGAGGTTGCAAGTGTGAAAATAACAAATAATATCACATATAAGTCACTCCTGAGTATAAGTATTAGTATATAAGTATAAATATAAGTATAAGTCACACCCGGGCCAAAACTATGAAAAAAGGTGCGACTTATAGTTCAGAAAATAACAGTTTTTGAAGACATGAGCTTATACAATTTTTCTTTGTATTTCTGTACTAGATAAGTAAGTTTTATGAAAAAAAATATCAAAAGTCTCCACAAATATTCCAAGTCCTTATAAAACAGTTTCTCTTCTCTGAGCTCATGTTTTAGAGTCTTATACTGGTTAATTATTAAATTCTTTATTAATCATCAATCGATTCATCACGGTTGATTGTTTCAGCCCCAAATTATATTTTATCAGCTGCTTTTTGTTGGGGATAGAATCTATGAACAAGTGGAACATAAGTCTGACATTCTGCTACATTATTGCCTCATCCTGAACTAAATTAGTATTTTCAACACTGACTCAGGCTCCAATCAACATATAATGGAAATGGTGAGAGCTGAATAAGGCCAATAAAGCCAATTTAAATCAGTTTCAAACTATTTATGAGCAGATAGCACTGTGGAGGACCTAGATTGATACGTAATAAGCAAATGTATGCAGTTAAGATGAAGCTTTTCAGTTTTTTTGTCTAAAATATATGCTTTTTTGTCTAAAATGTATGTTTTTTGTCTAAAATATATATATTTTTTATCTAAAATATATATATTTTTTGGTGCACGGTGGCAAAGGCGGTTAGCGCTCTTGCCTCCCAAGAAGGAGATCATGGGTTTGATTCCCGGACCAGACCAACATCACATGATCTCTCTGGGTGGAGTTTGCATGTTCTCCCCGTGTTACCGTGGGTTCTCTCCGGGTTCTCCGGCTCCTCCCACCGTCCAAAGACATGCATGTGTTAGGTAAAAATTGGTGACTCTAAATTGGCCCCAGTGAATGAATGTGAGAGTGAACTGTCTGTAATGTCTATGTCTCTGTGTTGGCCCTGCGACAAGTTGGCCACTGTCCAGGATGTACCCCGCCTAAGGCCCGAAGTCACTGGGATAGGCTCCAGTCACCCGCGACCCCGAAAGGGAACAAGCGGTAGAAAATGGATGGATGGATGGATATATGCTTTTTTGTCTAAAATATATGTTTTTTAGTCTAAAATATGTTTTTTTGTCTAAAATATATATTTTTTTTATCTAAAATATATGTTTTTTTGTCTATAATATATGTTCCTTTGGTATATGTGATGAATAAATACATAAGAATTACGTGTTTGTCAAAATATTAAAATGTTTAAACGTTTATATCCTTTCTTTTTATTTGTAACTACCACCACCAAAGGTTTAAACTTGTTTCAGGAATGATCAGTGATGGGACATAGTAAAGTAGATCATATAATTGAGTCCAAAATAGTTCCACACACACATTGATATATAAACATAAACTATACACAAGTCTAACCGTTCATTTCTTACAAGTAGAATCCACTATGTGTTAATATTGAGCAAACACAGACCAACATTTGAGCCTATCAAACAAAAAACAACCTTCTTTTATTGTCCTTTTACAAATGTCTGTTGCTATGTTACAACCTCCTCAAACATACTCTGAAGACATCGAGGCTCCTCCCGCTTTAAGATATTCACATTCATGGGCTTTTATTCGACGCAGCTTCTTCATAAATCACTTTCTGCAGGTTTTCATCGCGAAATGAAAAAAGCGAGTTACTCAAAATGTAATCACTGTATAAACGTAATGCATGTATGTGGAGGCGTGGACGAGGAACAGCTCCCAAAGTCCAGGGCCACAGTTTTTCACGATGAAAGGGTTGTTCACAATCGAGGGAATGGAGCGTGAGATCGGCAGATGGATCGTTAACCATGCTAAACCCGAGCTCCTTGTATATTCTTCTAACCACATTGAGATTACACAAAGACGACCTTCTTTAGAGCTTGAGCAAGAAAACTGGTCACTGGCATAATTACACTTGCAATAGTGACTTAACCATGTGCAATACCGTCATATTCATGTGCAATTACTGTCGTACTCACATGCAATAATGTCACATTCATGTGCATATAACTGTTTATTTTGCCATCATTATTAGTATTATCTTATCTTACACTAGCTGTTTTTATTTTATTTTATTATTTTATTTTAACTTTATTTCCCCCTCCATTCCTTATTAGGAAATGAGAGGTTTAGTCTATAGGAGTTTTTGTTTATAAGAGTTTTGTTTATAAGAGTTCTTCTATTATTTTTTAAACTTCCTATACGTTATCTGTCCTTTTCCTCTGTATCTACTTGCGTTGCAACAATGAAATTTCCCCATGTGTGGACAATAAAGGAATATCTTATCTTATCTTAATTATAATTTTCACCCATTACTATCACCGCAGAATAATTACTACTTAAATGACAGATCAAACATTTGAAATCTGAAATAACGTCATGTAACATTTCGTTTTTGAGAAGGCTCGGATGTGCAGATGGGATAAAGTTGTCCATTTTGTGCTGTTCGGTGCAGGTTATGAGCCTTGAATAAAACGTAAAAAGAAGCTGAGACCGTTTTGAGTGTCTCACCTTCTCTCTACTTTTCATCATTACCATTTATTCAAATGTGAAACCTCAAAGCACTTTTCAGCTCTGTCTTTATCTCAAACCCACTAAAGGCTGAGTTTCTTTATGACTCACTGCATATTCCCAGCTCGTAATCAAGCATTCAAATGGTCACTACTTTGGACTAACCCTCGAAAGGGCAGAACGGTCAACTACTAAAAGTCCATCTGACCCAAAGTAGTCGAAAGCGTGGCTCATTTCCTCCACAAGCAGCAAAGGACGTCGATTGTAGATGGTTCTGTCAGTATGAAAGTCATCCGAGTGCAAATGGCCAGGCGAACAGGAAATATGGCCGCAATTATCATCAACTCTCACAAAACTGTCTGTCATAATGTTAATAGCACACATCTGCTGCATTGAAGTATGGATAATATAAGAAGGACGAGGCTGTCATTACTTTGAGACAGCTATTAGTGCTTTTCCTCCATAAAAAACAAATGTGGGATGTGTTCCAATACTAGAAATAACTCTATGTCTCATGACGTTAGAGATTGATCTTAACAAATTGTCAAATAGAATTCATCTTGAACCTTACTCCTGAACTGAGCATGAACTAGAAAATAACTGTTAAAGAAGTAGTGATAAGCACAACGTCTATAAAAAACAACAGCACGATCTCAATATCTCATCAGTCAGATTAGTGGAGAAAAGTTATGTTACATATGTTAAATGTGTGTATATAGTATATGTATTTCAAATAGTCCAAATTAAAGTGTAATTATTTGCTTTGGACCAACATAAATTAGAGACATAATATATTTATCAGATGAACTGAAGATTCAGTGTTAGCGTCACTTCTTTCTGTACAATTCTATCTCGATGGGGATTTTCTGAGTCATGTTAGCATTGATAAATACTTAAAGATAATGGAATAGACAGTGTTAGTAGCAGACAGTGTTGCTAAGCTAAAGTGATGACTTTGTGGGTCAATGCTATCGCTAATGCTAATTTTGAGGCATAATAAACAATAAAATAAAACAAATTAAATCAAGTAGTTTTTACTCACATTTATACTATTTTTTTATATGTTACGTTTTAATAAAAAATGGTATTAGCTGTGAGAAACACACACAGAGCTTTGAGATAATCCTGTATTTACACGCGCCTCTTTGTGAGTTTCTTTTGCCCCCAGCGTTGCTCTGACTGGTCCTGACCCACATCATGAGGCTCTGGTCTGTAAACAGGAGTATTTCTGAGCAGGTGCTGACCTCTGCGGCGCCCGTTGACCTCTGCGGCGCCCGTTGACCTCTGCGGCGCCTGTTACAGTTGTGATTGGGACAGACAGAGAAGGCGGAGCCACCAGACCACATGCTTTACGAGCTGAACTTCACACTCTGTAAAGTTAATTTCCCAAAGACTAAACCCCGGGCCTTTCCAAAACAAATTGTTAAAAATAAATGCATTTTTGGGTTCACGCCACTCCACAGCCGTCAAGTATGTGAAATGAAAGCCTCGTGTGAACCAGAAAATAGCATTGTTAATCTACTGAACTCAAAGGTTATATTATGTCGCTGATAATGGCAAACCATGCAGCAGTTCAGCCCCGGAGTTACAGACTCTGGAGAGCCAGCTGCATGAAACTTTATATATTTGTTCTGCATCCGATTTCAGTTAGAAATGATGTTCATTCTGCACAGTACAATACAATCCTGGTCAAATTAAGTATGATTTGATTGCATCACATAGAGCACGAAGACCATATCAACCAGTCATGGAAAATTCATGAACAACCTGTTAGATAGATATTGAATTCCAGAATTTCAAAAACATCTACAAGGCCAATTTGATACGTTTGTGTATTTCTGTTGTCAACGGAAAGACAGCAAAGAAATACAAAAAGCGAGAAAGTTAATCACTCTGCACAGAAAAGGACATTTCTAGTGACACCAACACACCAAAAGGTCCTACATTATTGTAATTTCTCCTTTGCCATTGTCAGAATGCATTTACAATTACCACCTTTAGCCTTTCTGGCCACCTTTAATCACGCCCTCACACAGTACAGGTAAAGGGCATTTCAGTTGTGAATGAATGACTCAACAAACTGTGCCACGGCAACAAAGTCTGGTAATCACTTATGCAAATCTAAATGAATCATATCAAAATGCCACTGCGTTCTGGTATTTCTCATGTTTACTCCACATCCACAGAATGATTTGAGCGAAAGCACTCCACTCCCTCATGAATTAAAACATCCTCTTTTGTTTTGTCTGAGTTGAATGCCTTTTCCATCTTTAACATTTTCAGATCGGGTGGTGGGCCGGCTCATTATCATGTGTCTCTGAAGGTCAGATTTGGATAAGAGCGTCTGCCTGTGGAGTTGTACATTCACGTCCCAACAATGCGCGGTCCCCTGCCACGCACCGGAGCAATGCCAGCCGCACTCTGCAAGGCACAAAATGCCATTGTGAAGATCCAGTCGTGTTGAGATGAAGCCCATAGATGTTGAGCGAGAAAGATTTCAGAAAATATATATACGGTATAGAATATTCTGGCCTATCTCAGCCTGTTGTAGCCAGGTGTAGTCGCTCAAAAGCAAGTCTTTCTCAGTTTTGTGGACGACCGAGCAGGAAGACATCTCCTCACAAATATCTACCCGTTAACAGTGCTTAGTGTGTTGTGTGATTGTATTTTCGTCCTGCTCAAAATAGAACCTTTCTCTGATTGGTTAAGATGTCTGTTGATCCAGTCAATCGGATTTAGAGTATTCCAACTTTTTGTATTGTATAAATCACTTCCTTTATGAAGCTATTTTGGGGGGAAATGTTACTGAGTTACTTTGCAGCAACTTTCACTGCAAAGCAAAGTTTGATTTCTTGACTAATGCATATCTCTATATTGTTTAGGCATTATATTCATACATTCATTCATTTTATTTATTAATACAGGGAAAACCCAATGAGAAAAGTTCTATTTTTCATGGGATATCTGTTAAAACATAACACAAAATAAGCAACAAACAAACAGATAAAACATTCAATAAATAAACCAATACATTAAAACACATTTACACATACAAAATGAGATAAAATTTGAACAGGCATGAAATGATTTAATTTAAAAAGTCTAAGTTTTGTTCCACCGGGAGCTAAGTTGTTGAAAGCCTTTTCCCCCACCTCTGTGTTGTATATTTGGAACCTGTCATACTTGTTTCTCACAAACATATACAGCACAGTGACTCCCTGAGCTGTTACAAAAATATCCATATAATGATAAATGGACGTTTTCCAATGCAAACAGCATACCATCGTGCACTCTGCGTCCAAACTTACAGAGAGAAGTTGTTCTTGGGCAGGATAAAGAACCAAAATAAGACCGGGACACCTTGATTTATTGCCAATGAAAGACATATGTTTGGAGTTATTGTTTTTGCTGCATAGACGGGAAAGAAGCTGCCGCAGAAGCTGAAGATAAAGACCCAGATGATCTAAATGTGGGAGTGACAACATCCAAAGCAAAACACCCTCCTACGGGCGACTCAAAACCAACAGAAGTCAAATGACTGTTGTGAGAGCAGAACGACAGCATGTTTGGAGACTGCATTATTTTAAACAGCCCAGAGCCAGGCCTTCATGTACTGACAGCAGAATCATCAACACTGGGAAATGAATCGTTCGCAGGTTGTTAACTGTGTAATTGTAAGCTGCCAAAAGATTAATCACACAAAATAAAATGCAATGACAATTTAAAAGTGCCAGAGTCGGGACGTGAACAGCCAAATCTATGATACAAAGGTGTGTGATGTTTCCACTGACTAAACCGCCGCTTACACAGGTCCTGGACTGATGGAGATCTTGATTTCAAGTTGGTTTAGCTGCAAATCTACTCAGTTAAGCCGGCGGGTGATAAAACGTGCAAAAGTCAAGGGCATGTTTGGTGAAGGGTTCAAACCGCAGTCTTTAGTGTGAACCGTCCAAGGCCTTACCATAAGAGTTACTGTAAAAAGTAATAGAAACCACGGTATAATTAGAACAAACGCTCAAAAGGTTGAACGGCTTCTTTCAGTCGAAGGGTTTAAGAGAGGTTGAAGGACAAATAATACATTGCGCAACGTATTTCGTTTTTTTTTTTTAACGTTTTTAGCATTTTTATGAATTATTACGAAATTACCTCTTTAGTAAGCGCAGCACACATCTATATTGCAGATTGGTGGCAAATACAAATAGGGGGAAACCAAGACACAGGGTAATAATGTGCATATAGCTGCTGTAAATAAGAGTGCCACTATTATTATTGTAATTTTTGTCTTATTAAGAATATGAGAGGTTTTGTCTTTAAGAGTTTTGTTTATAATAGTTTTTCTATTAAGCTTCCTATAAGAGTATATGAGTTCCTATAACTTCCTATAACTATAAGTTCCTATAACTTCCTATAACTTCCTATAACTTCCTATAAGTTATCTGTTCTTTTACTCCAAATGTCCCCATTGTGTGGCTAGCTTATCTTATCTTATTTTATCTTATCTTAAAGAAATGGTCTTAATGAGGCATCTTAATATTGCTGCGATTTGAAAGGCATCTCATTAAAAAGTATATGCTGTGAATTCAAGTAACGCAGACTCAGATAATGCCCTGCCTTGAACCAGCAGTGGAGTGTTTGTCTGCGTTATCAGCACTGCCCCGTATTCAGCAGGAACTGGCTCCAACAAAAGATCTCGTACAGCAGAATGTTAAGAGCTTTATTGGCCACTGTTCAATTTCAAGACGTTAAAAAGCCACTTTGCCACAATAATTCACTTCATCTTCTGCAGCGCACATGTAAAATAATACAGCTGATACGTGCTTCGTGCGGGCTACGCCGTTAGACACACTGAGCTAACACATAAAGACATTACACAAAAGTCACTTCCACACGTTCACTTTCAATTTATTGAAACGCAGGGCAATCAAGAGTCACCCATCCACCTCACAAAATGGAACTGATAAACCCGCCAAAATGAACGGGTGATAAATTATGAAAGCCATTGTAATGCATTTAGTTTAATAAGGTGGACTGCGATGACATGTATCTGATATTAATGAGGCCAACAGGGGGCAGCAAAGGCAGATTTAGTGCTGGTCATATAGCCTGGACTTCCCCATAGCGGCCATTTTAAAAAGGGGCACGCGATATATAAAAACCAACACGACTGCATCCTTTTCTACGGCATAATGAGCTACGAATACTTTGATTCTTTAGACGATAACGGCAAACTAAGGTACACGACAAAGCTCTCATTTCTTGGTCAGTCATCAGAGCAATGTCCTAACAGATTATGCAGGTTTTTGGCATTTTGGCCGCATTATTTCCTGGATTTCGTATGTAGTAGACGTGCTGTTGTGCCCCTTTCAAAATGGCGGACTCGGTTGCCACTGCACAAGTTCCCGGAGGTGCGAACGCATGTATAAGGTGGACTGCGGTGACATGTATCTGATATTAATGAGGCCAACAGGGGGCAGCAAAGGCAGATTTAGTGCTGGTATTGAAAAATAATAAAATAATCAAACCTTATTCCTCACAAAGTTCAATAGACTGTGTTCCAAAAGCAATGAGTTGGAAGTGTGCTCGGATTTGTGTCTTACCTGACTTGCCGACTCCCGCTCTTCCAAACACCGCGAGCTTCACCTCTGGACTCTTGGCCATCGCTGCCGCTTGGACCAGGACGCGCTCGGGGGTCCGACTAGCCAATCAGATGGCGGCGAGGGCACCCATCTATTGCCGCTTTCACCGCAGCACGAATCGGTCTCTGGGGGAAGGAGAAAGGGTGGCTTTAAGGTGGGTTTAAAGGCGTGACTCGGCGCCGGTGGGGGCACTACAGTGGGGGGATTGTGTAGGTTTCCGTGCAGGTATGCGGGAGATGCACAGGCCGATAGACGGAGCAGCGGAGTGACGAGGAGAGGGAGCGTGGAACAAAGCAGCCACTGAACTCAAATGGTCTGTAGTCGAAGACAATCTGATCAAACGGCCAAGAAAAGAAGATGAAAGAAATGCTTTGGTAAGAAAACAACCTGTGTTTAATTTAATTGCACTTGAGCGGATTGTTCCAGCAGTTCTTCTGAATAAAACAAAATAAGCAGATAGAGATAAGGATCTTTTTGGACACTCTCACAAAGGCATGAGACAGATACTGGCAGACTGGGTTCTCACATGGTTAAAGAGCTTCATAAATAAAAAAATGAAAATAAAATAAAAGGCGATTCCTTAGTGCAAAGATGTGGTTTCTGGTTGAGATGGTGCTATAAGTGGTTATATTTCAATTAACTGTCAAAATTACTGTACTATAATATTCTTTAAGTCTTATAAAATGAGTTTTTTGTTCAATACTTATGCATCTGTGAATAATGCATTACTCATTGTTCACGTGCCACTGAAGTCAGCCAGAATCTAATCCAAGCCCATCCATTATCACGAAGCACGATCATGATTTTAGGGCTCATATTTGAAATGAAAATGATTTCAAACAATTATTTCTATGCTTTCAAGATGAACCTGTAGAAAAAGAATAGACCTCATATATTTAATAAGTAATGTGTATGTGACACCTTTGTTTTAAGTCATTGTAGGGGCAAAACGAGCGCGGAAATGACTTTTGGCACCAACTGCCATAAAACACAAAAGAAGAAGGAAATAGGGCATTTATAAATTTCCAGCTTTTTTCCAAATTGACCCTGTATTTAACTCTCTTGATAAAAACACTTTGTATGTCGTAATTTCCGTAGTAGGCCAAACACTTGCCTGTTTGGATTGTGTTGAGGCACTAGGCCACGTTTTATCAAAGATGTGTTTCTGAATTTCAGTTTGCTTGTGGTAAAGAATTGCATTTTTGAATACAGCTATTTTGTAATTGAATAGAGCTATAAGTGAAATAACAAAAGTACATTTTGTTAATAACACAGATCTATGTTCAAATGCCTTGCGCAATGAGAAGAGTGGGATTTAAACAACTAACAATATGATGATGAATGGCCTCCAGAGCATGTACAAAATAACTATTAAGATTGGATTAATGTATTTTAGTTTGGTTTTAATTGAACCATTGACTACTTACGCCCAAAAGAAGCTAACAGATGAGGTCATGTGACCGACTGTGTGCACTGTAGGATTCAATGACCAACCTTTGGGGAAAAACATTGCCAAGACTCTTGAAATCCTCCATGACATGAAACAGTGTCCTGGTTCACTGCCAATTAGACCAACTAAGCAAGAATCCCCCAACTTAATCTACATGTGGTATTGCTAAAAGCTTTTTCTTATTACATCAGGGACAGGGAGTCCAAAAAGGCAGTGATTCGGTCAAATGATGTTAGTAATCATAGTATTAGAGCACTTTCCCTCACATTAAAAGACGAATCAGAGTTTGGATAGGTGATTTTCTCTGACACTCTTGTGAATGGAACAGAATTAGCCGACTTCATAATAGAGTAACTGCATGTTCAGGTCATAAGATCCCACACAGGCTTCATTTTAGACTTTAGACAATGGAAACCTGTTTCTCGGACGTTCAACCTCAACGTTGTGATGTTGTGCTGCTCAACGAACGGAAAATGTCAATCAAAAAAATGAATCCTTGGCATTTCAGACATTTTTGGGCCAGTTTAAGTAAATACAGCAGCTACAACAACATTCAGACTTGGTCCAGTTACTTTAAATGGCATGTTGTTTTTCCTTTTCAAGACACTGTATATAAGTAGTATTTGGTTGGGGATACAACTTAAATACAGTGTGTAAGTATGCAAACATAGAGACAAAGAGATGGAAAATGTTTAGTTAAGTTATTGTATTCAAATAAAAAAATATGCAATCTTTGGTGGAATGAAGACGGTAAATGAATGATAATGAAACTATTTATTCAAAAGCGTCTAAAAAAAACAATATTCAAGACTTTAAGACTATTATTAGTGAAACAAGAACACATAGGGCAGAATTGACAGGTTTATTATAGTGATTTGTGAACCCTACAACACTTTGCCTTTTAAAATGTACAGCTTTCCAAGTCCAGACTCCCAAATGCATTAAGAGATCTGCACAGGCTTATTACATCTGTCACTCAGCATTAAATCATTAGCTTTGGGTCGATTCCCTTCTACCCACACCACACATGTCTTTGATTTCTGCAGTTTACATTGGCCCAGGCGAAGGCAGCGCACCTACAGTCCAAGTATGTCTTATTATTGTTAACCTAAGGAAATACGAGTGATTGTTCTCTCAAATGGTGACGTCAGTTTGGACTTTCAGAATCAGGCGCACGCGAAAGGTCAAAAGGCTGGAGGAGGCCGGGTCAATTACACTAAAGTCAAATGTAAGAAGCTTTACATTCCTTAAAAGGAGGTAAAACATCGCCGTTAGTCAAGTGTTTCTGTATAAGGAGGAAAGCGTCGGAATATGGCGACAGTGATGAGTTTGAAAACGACGATGGATCAGTCAAGAAAGAGAGAAAAGCATGAAAAAAGACCTTTGATCATATTTGTAACGGAACACTCCTGGATGAATGAAGAAATATGCAAATATATGTAACCAAGACGAGGATGAATATTTGGTTACAAGTTTGAGTCCATCAGAAGGATATGTTAGACAATGTCCGACAGGTGGACTACGAGTGAATGATCAAAGGTTTGAACGGAGACATGACATTTAAGACAAATTTGGGGAATGTTTTTGTTGGATTTGTTAGCCTGTCCCTCCTACTTTCTGTCCGAACGCAGGAGGAGGATCTGGGACCTGACACACTGCCGATAAAACAAATATTTGAAAGATCCAATCACAAATGAAGCCTGCGTAAGTTCACCTGGAAGACCTAACCTAAATCTGCATTGGCCTCGATGGAAGGACCCCTCTCCCCAGCGCCATCATCGCACTCAAGCGGGCGCCCGCCTGTCCGTCTGTGAGAGTCAGATCCCTCACTTCACCATGGACTCTTCCAGGTTTCTGCGCTTCTCCCAAAGAGGTTATGCAGTTTTTCCCGGCCAAGAAGGAGGGTGAAAGGACAGGGGACGTCTGCGTCATGGCCCCTACACCTGCTCCTCATCCCCAATCAACGCTCTCAAGTGACTCCTCCCCGCTCCCAATCAGCACCAGGCGGTGGCATTTAAGCGCTCAGGCTGATGGCTCAGTCGCTTCAAACCGTACTGCGACCCACCACCTCCCTCCTCCTCCTCTGCATCCTAATCATCCTCTACCTTCTCTCCACATCTACCACCACCAGTCTCCAGGCTCCGGGGGGAAGGTATCTAATTCAATCAGATCATGGAGTGCCCATGATCGCTACGCCTTCCACCGGGGTCTGAGCGCCAAATAAACTTTGCAATAAAGTTCGCTAAAACATCTTTTCTGCTTTTGTGTCTGAGTCTCTCCAGGGTGAACTACCGTATTTTCAGCGCATCACTTCTGGAATATCTTCGTAGCATACAGGACAAAATCTTCTTTCACATCACAGCTTTATTCAAGGCTGTACTGTTTCTTAGTCCTCTGAGTGATTTCCGTCCTTCTTTTTCTTTGTCAGTGCATGTGTTTCTCCAGATTCCAATCCCTGACTAAATACAATAAAGCATAAGAACCAGACGGCTTTTGTTAATGGCCTCAAAAGGACACGGCAGGACACCCGCTGTTCTTTAGCTATACACTGACACGTACTCACTGTTACTATAGTTTCATTGCAACGTACAAATCGCAAACAAACTAATTCAATGGAAATGTGACAGAGAAGTCGTCTTATGACTATAATAACACAACTGAAAGCAGAATCAGAGCAGTGTGTCCTCTTCTTTCCCATGCTTTTATAGACTAAACTGTATTTCAGCCCATTTTGAGCGCTTTACTCGTCTATTGTGTTTGCACAGAGGCGCCGCCCGTGCCACTGTGCTACTTGCAGTTCATTGTACACGGTCTTGGATGACAGGGCTGTGGCCGGTGTCTTTTTTAGCCTGTGGTGCACTGAGACTCCTCCCCGGGGTTTGGAAACTCTGTAATCTCCTCGACCACTGCACCACCCAGATCCATCTACCCGAGTAAGTAAGAAGACACAGTTCACAGAAGAAGCATTGGGCACAAAAAAACCTGAACAAACGCACCCAATTTCCGCGTAAACGTACAGGTTTTCTGCTCAAGAGGTCAGCGAGGACAGGCTTTATTTTAGCAGGACAAAGGATTTACTCAAGAAGCAAAACAGGCGAAATTACCTCATAAAAAAACAAATGAATAAATGCGGTTTGATTGTATTTTGTTTTTCAGACCAGATTGCATCATCACGTAACATTGTAAACTAGGGGAAAAAACAGCTTACGACAATAGACCAATTTAAAAGCCTCTTCAGGAAGAAGCATTCTGGGTAATGACGAGAAATACACGTAAAACTCACATTATAAAAGCAGAAAATTAACTCTGGCATCAAAAAAGGGAGAACATGGTGACGCAGGAGTAGTGTCTATGGCAACGATTCACGCAATTAATCAAATGTTAATTGAGATTCAGTTGCTATGCGTTGGTCTTGTTAATTGACAGGTCCACAGTTAATCCTTTGTCAGTAAAAGCGTGTGGTTTAAAGTTTAGACGATGGAGGAAGTCATTTGCCACATCGCTCAGTCCAAAAGGCTTTAAGCTCAAGACCTTTGGAGTCTTTCTCACTCTGAAACAAACACTCACACATCTGGAAACTCCATTTCAAATGTCACATGGGCAAAACCTCTTTCTTTTTGTTCAATTTTCCGTTTTTTGGTCAGTTTGCTCTCGCAGCGTTTGCACTTTCACTTACAAAATAACAACATTTTATTACATCGTTTTATTATTTCCTTTGATCCAATGCATTTAAAGATTTATAATGGATATGTCAGCTTTAAAGGTTTTTATTACTTCAACAATTCAATATGCCAACAAAATGAAGCCAGAAAGTTAAAACCTATATAAATGCCCCAAATATCTGCAATTTCTACAAATAAAACATCTTAAAGTGGAAAAAATGTAATCACGACAAACTTGTAATACATTTTTTGTTACGTTTATATTAGTAAACTATAGAAGACATTTCAATCCTCTAAATTTAAGATTTTTCCCTGTTCACCTCCAATGTCTCGCCTTGAACAAAACATAAAAGACCTAAAAACACTGTTGTAATAGTCTTGAGCTTAAAAGCTTGTCCAGATGACTTCCTTTGAAACCTTTGGTACAACTAGAGTACTTAAAGCCGGCAAGTGACACAAAGTTGAAAGAGAAAACTCTAATCATAAGTCCAGTACCAGAGTTACACCAGCAGCACTGGAGCAGAGTATCAGGTGACCTCTACTACATTATCTGTGCGTGACGTCTCAGCGCTGATGTCTGGAGGTAATGAGCTCCATAAAAGGAACAACAAAAGAACTAGGCCTGTCAGAGAGGGAGGAAAGGGAGAGAGAGAGAGAGAAAGAACTAAGGAACAAGCTCAAACGTAACAAATCCTCTGCAGACCGAAGCTACATCTCCAGAGTATGAGTTTAACACTGCCTGACTCGCTCTGAACAGTGCCACAAAGGAAGGTATTTGTTCAAAGACGGAGAAACAGTTTGCAGAGTAAAAAACAAAAGAAAGAAAGTACACAAATCCATTGCTTGATTTCTGAATTCCTCCTTTTCCTTTTGTAGTTTTTTTTTTTACGTGGATACTTAACTTTATAACTGTAAACAATTATGTGCAATTACTGTCGTACTCACATGCAATAATGTCACATTCATCTGCATATAACTGATGTAAATAGAGTGTTTATTTTACCATTGTTAATAGTATTAATTTGTCTTACGCTAGCTGTTTTTATTTTATTTTATCTTTATTTTCCCCCTCCATTCCTATATAAATGTCTATAGGAGTTTTTGTTTATAAGAGTTTTGTTTATAAGAGTTGTTCTATTAAGAGTGTTTTTTAAACTTCCTATAAGTTATCTGTCCTTTTCCTCTATATCTACCTGCGTTGCAACAATGGAATTTCCCCTTATCTTAAACAGCGTTGTAAAAAGAGCACCATTATTCAAACCCTGCGCTCGTCGGACGCGTAGTGGCCAAAGATGATGCACATATGTGGATTTCACGCTACAACTGTCAAAAACAGTGCTAACCCTGAATAAAGAGCTCTAACATGTTGGTAAAATACATTTCACCCTGGAGAGACAAAGAGACCACGAGAATGGACTGTTTAGCAAGCTTTATTCGCGAGTTATTTGGCGCTCAGACCCCGGCGGAAGACGTTGCAATCATGGGCACTCCATGATCTATTTGTATTAGATGTCTCCCCCTGGAGCCTGGAGACTGGTGGTGGTAGATGTGGAGAGAAGGTAGAGGATGAGGGGAATGCAGAGGAGGAGCAGGGGAGGTGGTGGGTCGCAGTACGGTTTGAGCGGCCGAGCCATCTGCCTGAGGGCTTAAATGCGACCGCCTGGTGCTGATTGGAGCAGGGAGGAGTCACTTGAGAGCGTTGATTGGGGATGAGGAGCAGGTGCGAGGGCCATGGTACGGACGCCCCCTGACCTTTCACCCTACTTCTTTGGCCGGGAAAAACTGCATAACCTCTTTGGGATAAGCGCAGAAACCTGGGAGAGTCCATGGTGAAGGAGGGATCTGACTCTCACAGACGGACAGGCGGGCGCCCGCTTGAGTGCGATGATGGCGCTGGGGAGAGGGGTCCTTCCATGGTGGCCTTGACGTAGATGGATGAGTTAGGTCTTCCAGGCTGAATTTACGCAGGCTTCATATGTGAAAGTGTGTCGGTTTTCACTCCAAACATTCTAAAGCTGAGAATTCACACACAATATTCAAAGTGATTGTGAGAGCTGGAACTACTGTACATTTACCCACTTCCTCAGTCCTCCGTTTAAATACTTATCTTTAACGCCATAGAAACTTAAAACGCTTGACATTGTTCACCCTCTATTAATGGCAAGAGGGATGTGGAGTACTAATATTTGTTATCTGGACTCAGCACAGAGCAGCGGTCTTGTCCAAACAGTACAAGAATATCGTGTGTAAATATGCCCAAACAAGCAAAAATAATTGTATCTTGCACGGAGACACAGGTTGTGCAAAGGTTAAATCACTGTGCGCGGTTAGCAAAGGTCAACTTGATTTGCCGTGTACGTTAGAAATAAACTCAGCCTTGAGGCAAAATCACTGCACATTTATTGTTAAGAGAACCGCTCCAAAAAGCAATTATATGTGCAAAACACTCTTTTTCAATAACTCTCATTCATAAGCCGAGGCCTGGCATTTCTAGCACCATGGTTTCCTACTCGGCGTGGAAACAAATGCTAAACCACATGAGGGGCCGGCGCGCTCACCCCCGCTGAGAGACGGACCTCCACTCGTGCAAGAATGGCACGCTCTAATCTCCTTTTATGGTTGTGTGCGGATAAAACACTGACAAGTTGAAACGTTGGCATCGCGCGAGGAATAAAATATGCTCGCCACCTCATAACTGCCACGCATGAGGTGTGTATTATGTTTCTGGTGGGGAAGAAATACACTCAAGTTGTTATTTGAACAAAAAAAGTGGAAGAGAATGTGTGTAATAAATATATAATCAACTATAAGTAAAAACGTCACAAGTTTCATGTCTTTAGTGGTGAATGACGGCAATGATGTTTAACTTTGTGCCAGTTTTTTGTTTCATGTGGATAGAGATGTTCACGATAAACCAGGTAAATGGGAAAGAGAGAGTCATTTTGTTCTGGCTGATGAAGAAGAGTGGGAAAGTATGTGTACATCTCACTGGAGAGCCATGTGATCACATGTCTGGAGGGAATTCTGTTGGGAAAGTGTGTCTGGTTTCTTCATAACTCCATGTCAAAGTGCACGTCACTCACAGGGAAATGCAGACTGTTGGAGAGGATGTGGCAGCAGGAGGTGAATCACTATCATGTGTTCTGGGATCGTCCTGTTGTTCACAAGTTTTGGACTGAGTTCAACAAAGCCTTACAGACAATGGATTTCAGAACTCTGTGTTTGGGCCTCAGGACTCCTGCCATGGACACAACCAGCAGCATCTCTGGAGCCTCCTCCTGGCAGCAGCGAAAAAGGCACCACAAAGAAAATGGACAACACAAAAGGCACCGACGATCGAGGACTGGACTGACATTATACTGGACATTCGTATTGATTTGTGGGATGTCTTTTGATTTATGCCTGTCATTCTCTCTCTGGTCTTGTTTTGTTTGTTTTTTCATGTTTGTGTTCATGTTTTGTTCAATGTTCCTATAAAGCTAAAAAATAACAAAAAATAATTGTAAAATAAAATACATAAAGCACATATTCATGACCTTCTGCTGTACTGTTTTCTGTTGCATGCGTTTCCCATAAAAAATGGAAAGATACAATAACAAAAAAATACCTTAGATACGGAACACTATTTCAAGGTTACAGTATTGTTAACACATTTACATATATCATGTTTTGAAGCGTGAGAGTTCAACATAACTTAACAGTCCAAATAATGACACGACAACATACAAAGATGTGAGAGAACGCTCAGGCTGCTCATAAAGGATTCTGTTTCCAGCTCCGTTCAAAACGACATTTACAACGTTGTGCTGTCACGTGAATGTAATCTCTGTTCCTTTGGCAGAGGCACTCGTTTCTCTGCAGAGACGCTCGTTTCTCTGCAGCGGCGCTCGTGCTCGTTTCTCTGCAGCGGCGCCCGTTTCTCTGCAACGGCGCTCGTTTCTCTGCAACGGCGCTCGTTTCTCTGCAGCGGCGCTCGTTTCTCTGCAGAGGGGCTCGTTTCTCTGCAGCGGCGCTCGTGCTCGTTTCTCTGCAGCGGCGCTTGTTTCTCTGCAGAGGCGCCCGTTTCTCTGCAGAGGCGCTCGTTTCTCTGCAGCAGCGCCCGTTTCTCTGCAGAGGCGCTCGTTTCTCTGCAGCGGCGCTCGTTTCTCTGCAGCGGCGCTCGTTTCTCTGCAGCGGCGCCCGTTTCTCTGCAGCGGCGCTCGTTTCTCTGCAGAGGGGCTCGTTTCTCTGCAGCGGCGCTCGTGCTCGTTTCTCTGCAGCGGCGCTCGTTTCTCTGCAGAGGCGCCCGTTTCTCTGCAGAGGCGCTCGTTTCTCTGCAGCGGCGCCCGTTTCTCTGCAGAGGCGCTCGTTTCTCTGCAGCGGCGCACGTTTCTCTGCAGAGGCGCTTGTTTCTCTGCAACGGCGCTCGTTTCTCTGCAGAGGGGCTCGTTTCTCTGCAGCGGCGCTCGTGCTCGTTTCTCTGCAGCGGCGCTTGTTTCTCTGCAGAGGCGCCCGTTTCTCTGCAGAGGCGCTCGTTTCTCTGCAGCAGCGCCCGTTTCTCTGCAGAGGCGCTCGTTTCTCTGCAGCGGCGCTCGTTTCTCTGCAGCGGCGCTCGTTTCTCTGCAGCGGCGCCCGTTTCTCTGCAGCGGCGCTCGTTTCTCTGCAGAGGGGCTCGTTTCTCTGCAGCGGCGCTCGTTTCTCTGCAGAGGCGCCCGTTTCTCTGCAGAGGCGCTCGTTTCTCTGCAGCGGCGCCCGTTTCTCTGCAGAGGCGCTCGTTTCTCTGCAGCGGCGCACGTTTCTCTGCAGAGGCGCTTGTTTCTCTGCAACGGCGCTCGTTTCTCTGCAGAGGCGCTTGTTTCTCTGCAGAGGCGCTCGATTCTCTGCAGAGGCGCTCGTTTCTCTGCAGCGGCGCTCGTTTCTCTGCAGAGGCGCTCGTTTCTCTGCAGCGTTCTTGGCTCCATCTCGGTATGAATCACAGTTGTCATGGAATCAGACAAACACTGGTGCTATTCCGTAACACATCGAGAACACAATTCAACTTAGAATATGAAACGACACAGAAACATCAGACATTTGTGTGGCATGCATGGGAGAAAACGCGGGGACTGATCACGCAGGCTGTTGTACGCAGCCTGCGTGATCCTCCTGCATCTCACCCCGTTTTTTCCCATGCTGGTTGATTTTATTAGATATTCTGGAATAGGCGGGTCACATTTCTCATTGGTCAGTTTCACATCAAGGCACTTGGTATTTTTCCGTAGAGATCAAGCCTTGGGTAAACATTACCCAGACTCCTCTGGGCTGTCACACCCCCTCCTGGGGTAAACATCCTTGGTGTCCCTGTGATCCGTAAAGATAACAACATCTGCTCCATCCTGAGTCCTCCAGATTCTTTGCCAGTCAATTGCCCCTTATCTCTGACTATCTTTTATGACTTGATGTCGTTTGCCTTTAGTTAATGACACTTTCATGTCTTTACTGGAAGGGCATTTGACGTCACTATTTAACTTATTCCCTCACTTACGTCTACATGCAATACAAGGTTTCCTCATGATAATACAAATAAATAAGTTACTGACATAACTTTTACTATCACTTTACTTACTGCCCGTTCTACTCCTATGTCCAAAAACATCAGTAGTCACAAATTTACCCATATTATCACTTCCAGGCCTGTGCCTGTATTTGAGCCTAAATTTAAAAACAATTCTGTCTTTTCGTCCTGTACTTTCATCTAGTCATGCATTATGGTTACATAAGTCCAAAAAGATAATTTTCGTCAAGTCCAAAAATAAAACAAAACATAACGTAGCTTTGTTCTGTGCACTCAAAAAACACGACTTTTGTCTTCTATGTCAGGGACAGGAATTGTCCTGTCTTGTGATCACATTCCCCAAAATATTGGCCATCTATAAAAATCTGAATTAATCTTCATCTCTTATCAAATTTAATAAAATCTTTATAATTGATTGTTGTCAATCAAAACAAAGCCCTTAAAATTTGTTCTACAGAGCTTTCAAATACTAAAAATTTAAAACCAGCTGAGTTTAGTTCCTAATTCATTCACGTTCAGAGCGTCCTCTGAACTGCTTTCTCCCCATCTCCTGCCTTGTTGACCCCCCTTATCTCCCCCTCTCTGCCACGTCATCTGAGCATACTGGAAGTCTCCCTCCAAAATCCTCTTATGACTTTTCCTTTGTCTTTTTACAGTTTGGGGTGATAATTCTGGCATTTAATGGTCTCGGTCGTCTGAGAGAAATGCTACTTGCTTTACAGTCACGGTTAATGTCAAGCTTCTAGAGAAATTCCTTATTAGATTCCTCTGGACATAAACGTGGTGTTTAATGATTCACCCGTGACTGCAAATTTTAGATCTCTCAGAATAACGCCTCGTGACCCTTGTATGATTAATTGTGATTCACACTTGTTAGTTGATCACTTATTAATCCTCATTCACACATTCACACTTCTCTCTTACTTACTTCGCTCGTGCACAGCGCTTACAGTCACTCATCTTTATGTCAGTAACAACTCGGCATAAGGCTTCATTACTTGCTTTCGTTGAGAAACTTAACTCGTGGTGAGCAATTTAACTCCTTTATGTGAGAACTTATCTACACAAAGCCAACCCCCAAAATATTTCCTCAGTAATATCAAACTGGGCATTTCCTCAGTAATACCTAACTGGGCATTTCCTCAGTAATACCTAACTGGGCATTTCCTCAGTAATACCTAACTGGGCATAAAAGCCTTCAATATTTTTCCAGTAAATATCAAACTAATGCATAAAACGTTTCATGGCTAACTCTTTTTCACACACAATGTTTTGTCTGACCTTCTTCGTTGCCTGTGTTCTCCTGCTGCTTCGAAACGACGTGCTCTCCTCGCGGAGAATGAGGTGCGATGGGCGGCCACGGGGAAAAGTGGACTTCCTTCTGCTATACACAGACTTTCACCGATTCACCCGTCAATCTCCGCGAAGGGCAGCTGGTCGTCCGGCTCGATAGGACCAGAAAATGTCATGGAATCAGACAAACACCGATGCTATTCCGTAACACATCGAGAACACAATTCAACTTAGAATATGAAACGACACAGAAATATCAGACATTTGTGTGGCAAGCTTGGGAGAAAACGCCGGGCTGTGTCAGCCAAGCCGTTGTAAGGAGCCTGGCTGACCCTCCTGCGTCTCACCCCCGCGTCTCACCCCGTTTTTTCCCATGCTGGTTGGTTTTATTAGATATTCTGGAATAGGCGGGTCACATTTCTCATTGGTCAGCTTCACATCAAGGCACTTGGTATTTTTCCGTAGAGATAAAGCCTGCAAGGGGGGGTGCAACTCCCCCCCTGGGGCAACATTCTTTGGCCCATCTTTACGATACCTTCACAAATGCAGTTTGTCACACACCCGTTCTTCTCTTAGACTAATGATGCAGATAAAATATCACTATTATGCAGATAAAATACATCACCGAAATATACTCATATATTCACATTTTATCACAACAGCGGGAACAGAATCCAGCTGATTGGCAGAAAGGGAAGTGTTGCTGCAAGTGCGAGATAAGATCGACACAATTTGTAAAAGTGCTGAGGGCTATCATTAAACAGTGTGAGCGGGGCTGTTGTTTGGTGCGGTAACTATGGCGACGGAAATGCACGGGGAAGCAACATGAGCCTTTGAAACATCGCTCAAAGACAAAAGAAATGTTAGTTTTAAATAATAGATTGTTTGGAGGTTAGAAGGTAATTTGCTTAACATTAACATGGAGCTGGGCAAATATATATTCACTTCAAGGCTTCAGGGCTTCACACGACAGGGAAATAAATGTATTAAAATCACTAAGACATGACAGAAATCACAAAACACGAAAGAGTTTAAGACATAAAAGAGAAGAGTGCAAAGAAAATCCTTTCAGTCATATGCACAGGTAAACAAAACTGTTTTTTAGCTTAGATTTGAACATTGCAAGTAGTAGTCAACAGTAAATGTTAAATAATACTTGAATTGCACAGGTCACTTTTGACAAAGACTAATTCCAAGCCTTATTAAGGTTCTAAAGTTGTGCAAAAGTAATGATTGAGATGCAAAAACTGATAAGAAAACTCAATTCATCAACTCATTTTCTTCTTAGACTTTGGACACTTTTAAAAAAACGGCAAGAATTCATTCAATTTGATCAGATCTAGTGGCTCAACATCAACTTCAAGGACCAAAAAATGATGACATTGTTGCACCGATAAGACTTTTACATTTACAGGCAAACCACCACCAAGAATACTGAGATTCACTTGTGCAGCAACAGCAACGCGCTAAAGTTGTGTCTGTACACTGACACGGCCAAACCAATGAGTTATAACAGACCATTCTCAGTAACGTCACATTATTTTTGCACTGGGTGGAAAAAAGCAAATAAAGCTGCGGACGCAATTTTAGCCGTATTTTCCTCTAAATTTCAGTCGTTCCTCGTCAGTTCCAGTCATGGTGAGCGAATGGTCATTTACACGTTTTTATAAGTGTCTACTT
Source organism: Eucyclogobius newberryi (assembly GCF_026437365.1). Classification (NCBI taxonomy): domain Eukaryota; kingdom Metazoa; phylum Chordata; class Actinopteri; order Gobiiformes; family Gobiidae; genus Eucyclogobius; species Eucyclogobius newberryi. Next base: position 30,251,150 of record NW_027315834.1, on the reverse strand, counting down.
GACGTTTTAAACTACATGAATCACCCAGAGTTTTTTTTTAATAAGGCTACCCCAAATAAATTGTCTGTTTGCTGTAACCCGAGTCAACATTTTTCAAGTGGCTCGGTCGTTAGGCAAATTCTTATTTTTTTACTTTGAAGGCAAAAAAAAAAGATAAAAATTTTGCTATTTTTTGACTTGGAGTGACCACCAGGGGTCAGGCTTCAACAATCAGTGACGGAAAACGTCTCTATCAACCCGATCATGAGACTAAATCTCATGATTTTAAGATATTTCAATCGACCTTTTGTACGCCGTTATCCTTTATTTTGGTAGCGAAGGCGAGCGGGGGGAACATGCGGGGGACACGGTGTTTCAATCCCAGAATGCATTGCGTAAGTCAAATTTCACACCGTGGTAAAGCGTGACATGTGCTATGGACACTTCAGTGGCGCCGACAGAGGCAAACTTACTTAACGTAAAAAGCAATATAACGACACTAAACTGTGTACTGTTTTGTTACAGACGCATGTGGAGGACTGAATATGTAGACTCAGTTCTTTGGGATGAAAGATTGATTTACCAGCGTGATAAAAAGAGGTCGGTGAGTCGGCGAAATAATTTAAAAATAAAAGATTTTGACGTTTTTTCAACAAAATGCTGATTTTTTTTTTTCAGTCGGCTAGTTTCATCCCGGGTCGGTTGGGTCACGGCAAACAGACATATTATTTTGCTCAGCCTAATCACAACTAAGTACAGGGATGTGGGCATTTTCTGAGCGCGCAAGCCTCAGCTGCAGGACAACACACGATCACTCTAACACGCATGAATCAATCGAAATACAACTTTGAGTGAACGTCTGATGCTGCTGATGCTCTGCTCTGGGCCGCATTAGAGGGAGACTCTGGCAGTATTCTGGCCCAGGACTAACTCTGAGACCCCATGACCCGTGCCCACTAAGACAGGCGTGTTACGTAACAGAGTGAGCCGCTCCCGCATGCTAATGACCAGCCGGGCCACACAGAGCTGGCGAAGGAAACACAACCACCATCACGATCACATGCGTTCAACGTGTGCTCATGAATTTGAATGTGTATGTGTTTTTTTCTGAGATCGATGACGCATGGATCGTGCTAGACGTCCAGATCCAAGTGCGTGCATTTAGTAGAGACATTAAAAGTTTCAGACCGCGCACACCAAGATGCTCAGTTTAATGAGCTGTGGAAGTTGGAAAGAATCAAGTATAAACTATAACTAAACTGTTCTAAATACATTCTCCTTAGATGGTAATATACTGAAAAACATTGAGATGAATCAACGTAATGCCAAGTGTCTTCAGAGGGTTGTTGTTTATTGCATTTTTTTATTACATCGGATCATTACTTTCTCATCATTTGTAAGGTTCACTCAAGCCAGCTCAAATAAAACTGTTGCAACTTCAACTCAGAGACAAAGACTCTTTATCGTCATTCTTTTGTTTAGAGCACAAAGAGCTCTGTTTAAAGGCAAAATGTCAACAGTGAAACGACATCCAAGATTTTGGAGGAACAGTTTTTGGCTTTAGTTTGAGCTCATTTTGTCTAATTGCCCTGGTTTAGATGTACTTTACTGCAGTGGGCCGGGACCCCCCAGGAGGGTTGAGAGGCATGAGCCGGGGGGGGGGTCTCGAGATAACTTGGAAGATGAAAAAATGATAACAATGTGTTCAATATATTGAATTAATTGTATATTTTAGTTAAATTAAGTAACAATCCGGAGCCTTTTAAATCAACACAAATTAAACCTGACTTTTAATGTTCTGCATTTAAAGTTGCTGCATAAAGTTGCACCTTGTTCACCCTTGAACCCTGTAGCCTAATGAGCCACTCTGTGTAGAAAAAACGCTGCCCAGGACTCAAACCCGGACCTTCTGTGTTGAGTGATCTCACACTGTCTACTAATGGGCAGGGTTAGGTTAGGTTCCACCTTCTAGTTATATTTATATAACAGGGTTGTTCTGATATATAACTGACCCCTCCATAAGTGGGAGAACTTGCTAAATCAAAGGGTGTTCAAATACTCATTTTCCACACAGTATATACATTAAATCAACATATAGTCTGATACATAATCCATCTGCAGATCCAAAGGTAAATGAGACTATAAAATGCTGTTGTTCTTGCTGTGAAGTGAGTGGATAAAGATGGATTTGTTTTTCTTTGATTAGTCATGTGGACACAGAGCTGTCCTGTTCTGGTTGTGCTTTGGCACCAGTTGAGGCTCTACAGTCTGTACAGTCCCTTCTTAGTTTTGTCTTTTTAGTCTTTTATTCCACCTCTTATATTTTGTAATGTAATTGTTTATTAGAGAAAGATGGACGATTACTTTGATCGGAAAATGTGAGCATCGCTGTGTCAAGTCAACACACAACACATCATAAAGACAGTTTAGTACAGTTATTCTAAAAGTAGACGAGCTTATACATTTACACATTACAGTGGGTAAGTACAGACCTGGTTGATATTTTTTGCATCAATTCCATTTTGTCCAACATCTGATGAAAAATAACTATCCAGGGAACATAAATTATGATGTAATAATATATCCCAATTATTTTCAGTCAAATCAAGCATTCTGGGGAAAATAAAGGTCAGTTTGTACTCAGTGTATCTCTTTTTTTAAATCACATTTTTGATACAAAGAATTCTTGTTTTAGATTTCGATACCACGAGGACAATGGGAAATGGTTCATCGTTAAACTCTTATTCACCTTTTTCCTAAAGCCCGTCTGAGCGCCGCCAGACGATGTAATCCTTCTTCCAGTTCTAATAGTGAACACAGGGCTGCCGACCTCCACAGAAAATAAGTTCTACACAGACTGAAAAGCTGTTTTCGTGCCGCACAGGGAATCTGTGCATTGTTGCCTTGTTGGTCACATGAACATTGGACATGAACACAAATCAATCTACTTTAGAGCATATTTTAGCAGCGAGACTTTTCCCTCGTTCTCCAGTTAAGGAAACGGAGTTCCCACTGGACCAGAATGAAAGTGCTGATCTGAGGCAAAAAGGGCCAAAAGTGGGCGGGGCAGAATAAGATGAATACTTCTTTTGATAAAGCTCAAGGTCTTTTCTCAAACTGTTTGGTTTTGCATCAATATCAGCTCAGATGAGTATCTAGTTTTGATGCTAGTTTTAGTATTGATTCATTTCAGATTTTTGACAACACTAATTTTAAACCACAAATTAAAAATCCCCTTAAAAATGAATAGGCCTCACATGAGCGTCATTTTTTCCTTCCTAAATCTCATTTTTTGTCAAATTAGCTTCAGCGTTGTAAAAGCAAATGTCTTCACGCAGCCAATGCTCAATCTACCTCCAACAGCTGTGTTACTCCTTCATATACTTACCAAGAAAATCCTCTCCTTTTCCTCTGTGAAGAGCTTGTCTCCACTAACAACGAGAGTAACAACAGAAGCCAAAACTACAGAGACTCATTCGTACAGAGAGCCAATTATTTGTACTACAGTTTATGATGTGACGAGAAGGGCGTTCAAACATCAATCATCGACGTCACAAATCCACAACCAGAAATAAGAAATAAACAACAGAACGAGAAAACGCCGCTCACGTCTTATTCTCTAATGAATCATGCTGTCCATAAATAAATCAGCATACATTGCTGCAGTAGCCTGTCTCCCACCTACAATATACTGAGGTGAGCCCCGTTATGTAACTGACGCCGTCACAGCCTCTGACAGTGAGAGTGAGGAGGTGTGCACTCTGAGCAGTGGCTCGGATTTACCTCAAACGACAAGGAAATTACTTCATGCCACTGCCCTTCTTTGGTCCATGTCCTCCCAATCAAATCAGAATCAGAAAAAGAGAAAAATAAATTCATAACTGTAGCCTACAAAACAGCAGCATGCTTGTAATCGTGTAATGCGGCTGTTTAATAGGCTAATAGACACAAACTACAAAAAAATATCCAACTTCGCTCATGCTGACATCTCAAAATAAACCTATTTCTCCATCATATAGAGCTAATGTCAGACTATTATTCTGTGGAAAGATCTCATTGTTAAGTTGTCTATTGTCACTGTAGTGTCAGATCTCAATAAGTCATGCAAAAGCACACAATATGTCAAATTAGGCAGAATGAATACAGTAATTGATAGTCGAGTGGGTGGTTAAAGTTGTTTCTGTTAAGGTTGACTAAATCACTCAATTATTGGTTTGTATGGGACATATTTTAATCACAATTTAACTGTGGAATTGTTGGAAATGAGATTCGCCTGGTTTAAATCCACAAGGCAACGGGCACATTTTGATTCAATAAAAGCCAAAGTGTTTATTATACACTACAGTTACCTAGTTTATTTGAGTTCACATTGTGCTCTCAATGCTCTGTATAAAGTATAGAAATAGTAACGGTCGTCGTTGAGACACATCAGTAGAAATACTCACCAGTGTCAGGGGAGTCCCGTATAACAGTCTGACTGATGTGACCTGCGTAAACCTGCAGCAAAAAGAAGCAAAACTGGCGTGTTGTTTTCTGCAAATGCGCTTCTGCCTGACCTTCACTTTGGTTCACAAAAGAGGCGATTCAACTGGGACGGTTACGCGCAGACGCAGCCCGGTCCGGAGCAGGCTGAGCGGGATGAATGAGTCCTGGAGCTCCGGTGGCAGAGGTAATATGCGGCGAGGAGGAGACGTGGAGCTGGGGAGTCCTCGCGCTGAGTCTGGACAGCCCACTGCCACTGGCCCTGCCCCGCACTGCCGCTGGCCCTGCCCCGCACTGCCGCTGGCCCTGCCCCGCACTGCCGCTGGCCCTGCCCCGCACTGCTGCTGATGATGCTGCTCCTGCTGCTGCGCGTGCCTCCACAGCAGGAGCGAGGACACCGCGCACTCTAGCGGCGCATCAGTGATGCTGCAAGGAGAGAAAAAGATAAGATAAGATATGTCTTTATTGTCCACACATGGGGAAATTTTGGGGTTACAACGCAGTAAATACAGGGGGAAAGGACAGATAACTTATAGGAAGTTTAAAAAACACTCTTAATAGAAGAACTCTTATAAACAAAAATAACAACAACAAAAACTCTTATTAACAAAACTCCTGTAAACAGGTCCTCTCATATCTTAATAGGGAATGGAGGGAAGAAAATAAAAATAAAGATAAAATGATAATAATACAAATAAAAATTGCTGGCATAAGACAAATAATACTAATAATAATGGTAAAGTAAACAGTCTTATTTACATCAGTTGTATGCACATGAATGACATTAATTGCGTGCGAGTATGACAGTAATTGCACATGAATATGATGCTATTGCACATGGCTAGTCAATAATTATTTAATAATTTGTTATACAATAAGTTAAGATATGCCTTTATTTGTCCACACATGGGGACATTTCGGTGCTGCAACACAAGTAGATACAGAAGAAAGGAACAGATAACACTCTTAATAGAAAAAAAACTCTTATAAACAAAACTCCTATGTACAGAACCTCTCATATTCTTAATAGGGAATAGAGAGAAGGAAAAATAGAATAAAATTGAAAGATAAAAATAAATAAAATAGAAATAGAAATAAAAAGATAAAAATAAAGGTAGTGTCTGCAGTGCCGCGGCGCGTGGCCGAAACTGCCACGTTATTTTTGTGCCGGCCGCGCGCCGCGGCTCCTGAAACTGCGCCGCTATTTGACCGCGTTTTAGCGCCGTTTTAGACCGCGCCGGGTTAAGGTTAAGGTTAGGGTTAGGGTTAGGGTTAGGGTTAAGGTTAAGGGTTAGGGTTAGGGTTAGGGTTAGGGTTAAGGTTAGGGTTAGGGTTAGGGTTAAGGTTAAGGTTAAGGTTAAGGTTAGGGTTAGGGTTAGGGTTAGGGTTAAGGTTAGGGTTAGGGTTAGGGTTAAGGTTAGGGTTAGGGTTAAGGTTAGGGTTAGGGTTAGGGTTAAGGTTAGGGTTAGGGTTAAGGTTAGGGTTAGGGTTAGGGTTAGGGTTAGGGTTAGGGTTAGGGTTAGGGTTAGGGTTAGGGTTAAGGTTAGGGTTAGGGTTAGGGTTAAGGTTAAGGTTAGGGTTAGGGTTAGGGTTAGGGTTAGGGTTAGGGTTAGGGTTAGGGTTAAGGTTAGGGTTAGGGTTAGGGTTAGGGTTAGGGTTAGGGTTAGGGTTAGCCGTGACGCTATAAGAGAAGTCCCGCGGTTCCTGAAACTGCGCGGCCATTTGACCGCGGGCCGCGGCACTGCAGCCACGGCCAAAAATAAAAACACAGGGCAAAATAATACTAATCATAGAGGTAAAGTAAACAGCAGTTCTATGCACATGAAGCTCATAGCAGGTTTGATTTATGGAGCTAAATTGGTCGGAGGAATACATTTGGATGCTTGACAAAGTTGTGCCACAAATACGGCAAAACGCCCAAATCCAAGAAAATCCTATCCTCTTCTTATAGTGAGATGTTTGGGTGGCGCTTTAACACAGTAGGTACTAACCAGCAGACACAGGTGAAAGTAAGAGGTAGGAGCTGAAGTCTATTATATATAAATCTAAAAAAAAATAAGTAAAAAATTCCAAGGAATAACTCAAGTAACCGGGAAAAAGTAACTTGTCAGAATCTGGACATATCTGATATTGTGCAGTGTTATTAGAGCAAAACTTTAAATAACGCACACAATGTAACAGGCTATTTTCAAAGGATGGATGGGTCAACAGATATTGTCAACTGCTTTATAACTATACACTTTGTAAACAAAAACATTCTAAACGGAGGGAAAAATTAATTAAGTTTCTCCATTTTTATTTCAAACTGTTCAAAATAAAGTAACTATTGTAGGATCAACATTGATTTAATTGGAGAAACTGAACATCTCAAAGTATGGAAACTCTGTTGCATTTTACATTTTTTGTTTATTTAATAGGGGATTGTGACTGACACTTGGCATTTTTGATGAATCTTCTTTTTGGCATTTTGACCATCTTCTTAAAGAAGTTTTTCATGTTATTATCAACAAATTATATTTTTTGTGAAGCTCTAATACAATTTCGAGACTGGATAATGTTATTTTATCCATCCTTTGTTATAGAAAAGCAAACCAACTGATGTATCTTCAATGGGAATTCTAAATTGTTGCTTTGTTTGTTTGTTTGTTTGTTTGTTTGTTTGTTTGTTTGTAATTCATAAAACCTGACTTAGGCCTATACGCGAGCTCTATGCAGGACTCCACACTGACAGTGGTGGCCCCTGCCCTCCTCCTGCCCTGCCACACTGACAGTGGTGGCCCCTGTCCTCCTCCTGCCCTGCCACAGTGACAGTGGTGGCCCCTGCCCTCCTCCTGCCCTGCCACAGTGACAGTGGTGGCCCCTGCCCTCCTCCTGCCCTGCCACAGTGACAGTGGTGGCCCCTGTCCTCCTCCTGCCCTGCCACAGTGACAGTGGTGGCCCCTGCCCTCCTCCTGCCCTGCCACAGTGACAGTGGTGGCCCCTGTCCTCCTCCTGCCCTGCCACAGTGACAGTGGTGGCCCCTGTCCTCCTCCTGCCCTGCCACAGTGACAGTGGTGGCCCCTGCCCTCCTCCTGCCCTGCCACAGTGACAGTGGTGGCCCCTGCCCTCCTCCTGCCCTGCCCTGCCACAGTGACAGTGGTGGCCCCTGCCCTCCTCCTGCCCTGCCACACTGACAGTGGTGGCCCCTGCCCTCCTCCTGCCCTGCCACAGTGACAGTGGTGGCCCCTGTCCTCCTCCTGCCCTGCCACAGTGACAGTGGTGGCCCCTGCCCTCCTCCTGCCCTGCCACAGTGACAGTGGTGGCCCCTGCCCTCCTCCTGCCCTGCCCTGCCACAGTGACAGTGGTGGCCCCTGCCCTCCTCCTGCCCTGCCACACTGACAGTGGTGGCCCCTGCCCTCCTCCTGCCCTGCCACAGTGACAGTGGTGGCCCCTGTCCTCCTCCTGCCCTGCCACAGTGACAGTGGTGGCCCCTGCCCTCCTCCTGCCCTGCCACAGTGACAGTGGTGGCCCCTGCCCTCCTCCTGCCCTGCCCTGCCACAGTGACAGTGGTGGCCCCTGCCCTCCTCCTGCCCTGCCACACTGACAGTGGTGGCCCCTGCCCTCCTCCTGCCCTGCCACAGTGACAGTGGTGGCCCCTGTCCTCCTCCTGCCCTGCCACAGTGACAGTGGTGGCCCCTGCCCTCCTCCTGCCTCTCTCACCTGCCTCTCTCACGCCGCGCGCCTCCGGCTCAGGCGCAGTGCCATGTTTGGCTGGAGCAGGAGAAGATGCTGTTGCTGCTGTGCGCGCTCACAGCGGCTCACAGCGCGGCGGGGGAGACTTTTAGTTTGGACGGACAGACACGTCACGTTGCCGTGACTCGGGATGGAGTTTATGTTTCCACAGAAAACAGCCTGTACCAGCTCCGCTCGGACCTGCGCCTGGCGCGGCGCGTGTCCTTGAGAGGATCGCTCCTGAGCACGGAGTTTGTCCGTGTTTCAGATAGAGCCGACTGGAACGCCACACTGACCGTAAACGTGCTCCTGCCCTTCGTCTCCAACAACACCCTGGTTTTGTGTGGCGTTTTGGACAATGACTGCGGCCACTGCGAAGTTCTGTCGCTGCAGGACGTGTCCATTGTCAAACATGTGGAGCACATCCTCTTGGGCCCCGTGAGCCACCACAGCGCGTCCGTGGCCTTTCTAGTGACGGAGGTCACGGCCCGACGAGAACACAAATCCTACATCCTGACCGCCTCGGAGCAGAGCTCCACGTCAAAGAAAGTGAAATGTGCCTTACAAGACGGAATCCTCTTTCTGTTCAACACTGATGACAAGGAGGAGGACGGGGGCATCTTCTCCTTCAACGTGCCCTCCACAACTTTTGTTCGCAGGGGCCCCAGTCTGGACGTGGGCTTTGTTGACGGTTTCCAGGTAGATTCATTTATTTACCTTTTTTCCAACGTGAAACATTCCACTGGAAACGCGGTGCGCCTGCTTTGGCTCGAGGCTGAGGACCGCACCACAAGCGTACTGAAGGAGAGCATTCTGGGGTCACTGCGGGGCGCCACTCTCAGCACCGGAGCTCCGGACGCACGCGGGACGCTCCTGGCCTCCTCCGTGATAACCGGGACCAGGCCCCTCAGGTGGAGCGGCGTGTTCAGCGTGGATGGATCACCCGTAAACACCGAGCTACTGTTGTTTGACGTCAGCCCAGACCTCGGGGTCCAAAAGGACAGGGACCCGCACTTCATGGCAAAAGAGCAGCACGTGATCCAGCCGAAGGTCTTGAGGCCCCTGAGGACGCTGCTGAAGCAGAGCCGCATGAGCTCCGTGCTGGCCCTCACACACCGGGCCTGGGGGCTCTTCTTCATCGGGACAACGGACGGACAACTCATCAAGGTGTGTCCACTAACGTGAAATGAGCTTCACACAAACTTAATTTAAACAAGTATCTTTAGAAGTGACCAACAAGGCGCAGTCCCAGTGCAAACTCTCAGGTCCTTAACACATTGTGGTGCTTTAGGATCATGGTAAATGTGGACGGGTTGCCAGCATTTGGTTGGTCTTTTAAACAACACAAATGAGCTAAATGTCACAGTTGGCTCAGAGCTATATAGGTCCGTACCATTTGAGGCTAAGTCTGCTTTATTGTTTTTTTAAGTGATGCCATTTTTGAAGTGTATCTCTCTTTGCAACATAAAATAACATAGATTTTAGTTTATCTCCTTTAGTATGATAAATGGTGCATTGCTCATGCAGTTGTTTTACATTTCAGCTTGTTGTGGACAAAAACTACCACTCTGCATGTCCAAAAGTCCTTTACAGAGCCAACGACGACCGGGAGGTTTTCCCCAAGTTACATGTGGATGAAGTAGACCATAAGCATGTCTATTTGGCATTTACAAACGAGGTACAGACTAAGGCCAAGGGACCTCTTTGATTCAAAACTTTATAGTCAGACACATTTTGTTATTATGTTGTAGATTATGCGGATCCCTGCGTCAGAATGCTCATCTTACAGAACATTACATGAGTGCTGGTCTGCACAGGATCCACAGTGTGTTTGGTGCGACCTGACACAAAGGTTGGTGAATGCAGAATTGTTCATATTAGATATATATTATTTAGTTGAGAGATACATTTGCTGTCTCTTTAGGTGCACATTTGAAAGTGAATGTCAAAACTCAAGCTGGGTTTCCATTCCTGAAGATCTTCAACAAAAAAAGATGGTTTCATTCAAAGCAGAAAGCAAGACATCTGGACAGGTAATGTTATATTAGCCACACACTGTGGCAGGATTGTTCAAGTTTAATTATGCTTTCATATTAAGAAGTAGTTGCTATGAGCTGCATGAAGCAGATTGTTGAGATGTGTCAATTTGACCAGATTTAACTTCAGAACAAATGGACAATGAAGCTTTAATAGATAAATGTTTTTAGTTTTCATGGCAATATTTCATTGAATTGGTTGAAAATGTAAATTCTTAGTATTTATCTCTGCTGCAGATTGTTACATGTTGTTGCAGAGCATTTAAAACATACACACTTGGTTTGAAGCAGATTGATTGTTTTCCTCGCTGTGGAGAGCAGCGACTCTACTCCAGGCTCAGTTCATGTCTTGTTCACTTCATGCTCGGCTGTATACTGTACATCCCCAGTACAGGATTAACAAGCTAGTTACAACTTTTGTTTTTTTCTAAAAAACACATTTTTAAGTAAATAAAATCCAAATTAATTTAATGGACCACAAAAAGGCAGCCTAGTGTGTTTATTAGTAGGACTTCAAGGCCAGTTTAGATTATAATAATAATACCATGCATTTGTATAAGGTATAATACCTTACCTTTATTATTATACCTTTTATTATACTTTATTATAGTATAATAAAGGTATAATAGAAGTATCTGCAGTAGCTGTAAATACTTCTGCAGCCACAGCTGCCCGAAAGCACGGCTGCCAGTCTGCTCCATCTGCTCCTCTGACCACTACCAATCATTCACACCACATTTAAACATAGGCAAGGATGAAAGTGTCTTGCCTAACGACACACAGACAGTATCCAATGGTAAAAGCAGGGCTCGAACCACACACCTTTGACCCTCGATGGTTTTTTTTCAACTAATCAGTATTTCACCGTGTTTAACCTTCCAGATCATAATCACAGTGCAAACACATGCAAGCGTGGGCCCAAAAGAACCGGATAACTTTGCCTGTCACTTTTCTCCTCCGTGTGAGCACAGCCCACCTCCACGTTACCCTCAGTGCAGCTGTGTTCTCCACAACGTCCACTTAAGTGCACAAGGTCAGTGCTGTTGGCAACTGCTGCGTTCGTGCATTCTGTTGTTCTTCAGACATGGAAAAGACACTTCTTTGTGCCACTTTATTTGAACATGTGCCGAGCAAACATCGCACCTCGACATCAGGCAGAGGTGCTCACAACAGAAAGTGGTAACATAGATAAAGTGCATTCGTATAACATTAACAAAAGTTAAAGCAACCAACCAGGACGACTGGAAAAAAACAACAAATTTGGAGAAATGAAAATATATTGTTTGTCATTTGTAGGTGTGCAATAAAAGGACATTTATTAGATTTGTAGGGTAAAAATATCTTCTTGGGAGTCTGAAGATTGTTTGGGGTGAGGAGGGAGGATGGCTGTAGCTTGTCTGAACCGCACGAAAAGGGATGGACAACAGAGTGCATTGAAAGGATTATTTAACATATTAAAAAGCATACCCACCCAGGTAAAATGAAATATGTTTTGGAACGTTTTTGCAGTTCTGGATGTCAAAATGCAGGTATGGATGGTCTTCTGGTCAGAAAAGATCATCCTCAGGAATTGTTCAGAGATCAGCGGACCACCTTCTCCAGCTCTGTATGTAACAAAACATGCAATATGTAATTAAAAATCTGAGAAATACAATGTAATAACACATTAATAGTACATTTTCCTTGCTCCCTCTTAGGTGCAGAGAGTGTATTGCAGCTGGATGTGGTTGGAACGCTGATAGCTGTTCCTGGGGAAATGAAGGGTCAGCAAATGTAAGTAGTACACAAGGATAGAAGGTATACAGTAGAAAAAAACACACAAATCATGATTTCAAACATTATTTCCAGAAAAGTATCTGCGAAATGATGGAGTCGCGCATGAATTATACGGTAAGCCTTCAACTCTTCAAACTCTCCTCTTATACTTCCATTTAAGAATCTGCTTTTGTCCGTAGAAGCCAGAAATCGCCTCCGTCTCTCCAAATGTCGTATCTTTCTACGGCAGAAACCACGCTCTGCTAAAAGGCCACAACCTCGGCCTTGTGACCCACATCCGGATACATGCAGATCTGGACTGCCGCTCACTCGAGTAAGGGAATTTAAATATTAGAAGGTGTGGAGTAAACATTATTTTCTGGTTATTTCATTAAAACGAGACAGTATAAATTCAAATTAAGATTTTTTTTTACAGTTTAACGAGTTAAGTTTCATGTTTTATCACTTTATCATCTCGCTTTTGTCTATTGTTTAAAAGGGCAAGTCAAATATTTCAAAATCATCCAACGTCTTGGTTATTTTGGGGGTCCAGGCCTGAAAAGATCCGGAACCCTTGCACTACTGCACATTTGAACATCAGATTGGATCCTTCATAGTAAAAAATATATATTATTACGACATTTCTTTGCGACTCGTAGACACACTTTTACTTTTAAGTAGTTCTTGGAAATTTTGTCTGGAAATGTCTGTCTGCGGTTTATTAAACTCACAGCCTGTCCTTCTGCTGTGAGGTACGTGTGCTAACCTCATTTCCACCATGTAGATTAGCTCATTAATTCACCAAGGTCTAGACTTTCCTCTTTTAAGTTTATACGTTTTGTAAGAGTCAGTAAATTGTCTGTTCCTGTCCGTTCAGATCCCCGGTGTGGAACAACACAGGAGACACGCTGACGTTTCACATCCCGAGTACAGAGAACAAAGGCGTGGTCCAGGTGTGCGCTGTTCTCCCTGACGACAGCTGCCATGGTAACGCCATTATCAACTATCGCTCATCCCCGTCCTGCACAGATGTCAAACCCAGCAGCACCTGGCTCAGGTAAGGACAAAAAAAGGATAAAATATGTCTTTGCACGATGTAACTTTTCTGGTGGAGGGTCCCCCATTATGGCATTAAACATACTTATCTCCACGGAGACGAGCAGGTGACTCCAGATGACCAAGTTAGATCTGTGGTGAGGCGAGGCTGCTCACAGTAAGAGCTAATGTTTTTTTTTAATTTTCTTTAATTACAAAAAAAACAAGATGGATAACTTAAATGTCATAGTGTGGAACTTTCCCCCAACTCACGACATCGTTTCTGATTTATAAATTAGGCTCCGACAGTAACATTGACTTTTACGTACAGATTATTGTAATAGCAGTAATAGTCAGAGCTTATTGTAAAACATCTAAATGGATTGAGTGAAAAATGTAGTAAGAAATGTGTGGATTAATTTGTTAACAGAGGAAGAAACAAGTTCAAACTCTGTACCATGGTTTGAAAACTGGAGAAAGTGGATAAAATGGAGCTTTATTTCACGGAATGACACCTTATTCTATTCCAGCACTACATATATTTCCCTATTGAAAGTATGGGGATATTTAAAGATGACACATTCACAAGGAGAAAGGGAAAGGAAATAGGCTTTTTTGTAAAGTTTTGTTTGATTTCCCCCCTATTTTAGAACACATACCCAACACTATATTATACTGAAGTGCACATTATCCACCAGAACCTTGACATGACAGCGTGCCGAAGAATACATGCAGAATATTGCACAATAATGCCGTACGCAGTTGCTAAAAGATGCAAAGGAACAGTTCTCGGTGAAGAACTGTTGGTGCTACTTCCCAATTTTTAACTTCCCTTTTAAGAAACAGAAACAGTTGCTTTAAACAGATAAGACCTGACCTGGAGCGGTTTGAGAAGTCGAAATGATGATTAGTTCTGCTCACAGTATCTTCAACGATCTTTTTCGTTCCATACGTATCCATACATTCCTCCTATGTTTCCAAACCTTCTCAAGCGCTGCACATTTGACTTCTCACACACATCTAATATGAGCTGACTCACTCTTAAACATACTTAAACATACTCAACATTGCTATTAAAAAAAACAAACAGTTACAGATTTGAATTGAATGTTTCTTCTTTTACTGTTTTGCTGTAGTGGAGGGAGAACTATCACTCTGGTTGGATCCCACATGGATTTTGTAGATGGAGTTGTCCACAGTCACTCTCCACTGACAACGCACTCCACACACTATCATCATCATCAGGTCTGTAAAGTATGATCGCACACGTTCGTCTGAGAGGTCATGTTTTCACGACCATTGTATTTCAAACAGAATATAACGTACACGGCTCCGCCCGCTGACAGCCCACTCTCCAGTGTTGTATTTCTGAAAGTGGCAAATCAAACCCTGAACTGCTCCAGACCCATCACGTACCTGTCGGACCCTGTGTTCACCAGTTACACCTCCACAAAGACGCTGGACGACACCCTCATCATTATAGAGGTGAGGCAAGAGCAACCCTAAGTTTACAAATCTGTATTTTTAGTCAAACGATAATCTAACGGTCATTTAAGAACATTCAGGAGCGTTTAAAAGTGCGCCATGTAACTTTTCCAGAGTGGGGTCCACCGACTGCTTGTCTCCATGGAGATTCTATTGAATAAATATCTGCCTTCAGTGTCGCTTGGTGGTCTATTGGATTGCACATATGCCTGCATGTGGTCAGACCGCAGTGAGGAGTTAGACTCCGGTTCAGACAATTTGCTTCATGTCCTCGTCCCAATTTTACACGCTGTTCTGTCCAATAAAGCCTACAACCCAAAAATGTATTAGATAAAAACTTACTTTGAGTGAGGTCACCTCCACAGATCTGACTTGTAACACAGTCTGGTGGCATACTGTGGATGGAAAATTCATCCATGGAAAGAAGCTGGTGGCGGATTCTCCACTGGAGAAGGCTCAGGCTTTTCTGTGTGGAGCATGTTGGTGCACTCTGCTTTCCTCCTGCTGAGGTGGTCCGGACCAAGCCCAGCTCACAGTCAGTGCTCCACATGTCCTAATAAACCCTCCTGCTGAGGTGGTCCGGACCAAGCCCAGCTCACAGTCAGTGCTCCACATGTCCTAATAAACCCTCCTGCTGAGGTGGTCCGGACCAAGCCCAGCTCACAGTCAGTGCTCCACATGTCCTAATAAACCCTCCTGCTGAGGTGGTCCGGACCAAGCCCAGCTCACAGTCAGTGCTCCACATGTCCTAATAAACCCTCCTGCTGAGGTGGTCCGGACCAAGCCCAGCTCACAGTCAGTGCTCCACATGTCCTAATAAACCCTCCTGCTGAGGTGGTCCGGACCAAGCCCAGCTCACAGTCAGTGCTCCACATGTCCTAATAAACCCTCCTGCTGAGGTGGTCCGGACCAAGCCCAGCTCACAGTCAGTGCTCCACATGTCCTAATAAACCCTCCTGCTGAGGTGGTCCGGACCAAGCAGTCTCTGCATGAGTCAAATGCAGAGACTGCTCTTTCCCTCATGAAGGATTGATAAACTATACCAACTTTATCTAATTGTGACTCACTAAAGCCCAAACGCTGCAGCCACATTTCCGAAATTTCTGATCATTTGTATTGGAATGATTGCTTTGAAATTGGGACTGGATGATTTAGTAATATTTAGTAAATTAATGAATAAGTAGTATTTATAACATTTGTGTTTTCTGTTTAGAAAAAAGCAGATAAACTGGACATACTCCGTGAGGAGCTGCACGTCTGGGCTGTGGAAAATGGCCAGTCCTATCCCTGCGTCATGGTAACCAAAGAGTCCAATAATGAGAGTGACTTCTTCACCTGTAAGATCACGAACATGCCCAATGCCAACTTTGAACACCTGATGGTAAATCTGCACCAGTTTTATGGGTACTTATGAGGGCGGACTTCTGTACTCAGGTCTTATTATCTTTGGTAAATGAAAGCTTGAAATACTTAAGTGATTCTTTTATATTTACTCTTGTATAGTTTGGTTATTTTAGGTCTGGTTTTTATAGCTGCTCTATTGCACTTTTTGAGCTTTTAGCCGGGTCGTGTAAAACAAATGGCATTGTAGTTTGTTTCCAAGGCAAGGCAAGGCAAGTTTATTTGTAGAGCACATTTCATACACAAGGCAATTCAAAGTGCTTCACACAGCAGGAAAAATGCATTCAAATCACAAAGAAATTACAGAAACAGAAATACAATAAAATTAACTAAATTAAAAATTATCAATCCAACTGATTTTCTAAACTAATAAAATCACAAACAAAAGAGAAGAGTGCAAAGAAAAAATCCTTTCAGTCATATGCGCAGCTAAACAAAACTGTTTTTAGCTTAGATTTGAACATTGTCAGAGTTGAAGCCTGTCTCACATCTTCAGGAAGACTGTTCCAGATTTTAGCTGCATAAAACTGAAACGCAGATTCCCCATGTTTTGTCCTGACTCTGGGCACCAGCAGGAGGCCGGTCCCTGAGGTCCTCAGAGTCCGAGATGGTTCATATGGCACTAACATATCCAAGATGTACTTTGGTGCTAGGCCATGGAGAGACTTGTACACAAGCAGAGCTGCTTTAAAGTCTATTCTCTGAGCCACAGGGAGCCAGTGCAGAGACCTGAGAACAGGACTAATGTGATCATACTTCCTGGTTCTAGTCAGGACCCGAGCAGCAGCGTTCTGGATGTACTGCAGCTGTTTTACAACTCGTTTGGAGAGACCAGTGAGCAGGCCGTTACAGTAGTCTAATCTACTGGAGACAAACGCATGGATAAGTCTCTCTAAATCTGGTTTTGACACTATATTTTTGATTTTGGCAATGTTTTTTAGATGGTAAAAAGCTGCTGATGTTATTGATTTGACGTGGCTATTAAAGTTCAAGTCTGAGTCCATTATTACCCCCAGATTTCTAATTTGGTTTGTAGGTTTTAGAGCGAGACTCTGGAGGTGACCGCTAACACTTTCTCTTTGTTTCTGTGGGCCAAAAACGATTATTTCAGTCTTGTCTGAGTTCAGCTGGAGAAAGTTGTTTTGCATCCACAAACTGATCTGTTGGATGCAGTGACAGAGTGAATCTACTGGTCCATAGTCACCTGCCGACAGTGAAACATAGATCTGAGTGTCGTCTGCATAATTGTGATAGGACACATTTTCACTGCGTATCAACTGACCTAACGGCAACATGTAGAGGTTGAACAGAAGGGGACCCAGGACTGACCCTTGGGGCACTCCACAGGTCAGGGTCATGTGGTCTGAGACACAGCTACCAATTTCAACAAAGTACTTCCTGTCTTCCAGATAGGACCTTAACCAGTTTAGGGCAGTGCCAGTGATGCCCACCCAGTCCTCTAGTCTCTGTAAGAGGATCCCATGATCGACAGTGTCAAAAGCAGCACTCAGATCTAACAGAATTAAGACTGAGGCTTTGCCCGTGTCAGTGTTCAGGCGGATGTCATTTGTCACCTTGACAAGAGCAGTCTCAGTGCTGTGATGAGGTCTAAAACCTGACTGAAAAACATCAAATGAGTTGTTTATTAAGAGGAAATCTGTGAGCTGTTGGTAAACAACCTTTTCAAGGACTTTGCCCAAAAATGGCAGATTAGAGATGGGCCGGTAATGACTCAGTACTGCGGCATCAAGACTGCTCTTCTTTAGGAGAGGCTTTATGACCGCAGTTTTCAAAGACATTGGGAATGTTCCAGATTGAAGCGACATGTTAACATAATCTTGCGTCAATCCATTTTCTTTTTGTTGCATTCGTTTGCTAATCTACTCCAAGTCCGACTCCTGAACACACATATTTAAAATTGTGTAACCTACATTTTCCTTCAGATACAAGTTGGGGTCATGGCAGTCAAATTGACGCCTGAGTCGTCGTTGCTGATGCTGATTTTGCTAGTGCTGCTGTTAATACCCGTGATCGTTATTGGTAAATTATTGATCTATTTGAATAATATGTATGTCTTTTAAATAGCTATAACAATACTGTATTTGCTATTTGGACAGTTGTACTAATCGTGTACAAGAAAAAGCAGAACCAGCTGACCACTCGGATGAACAGTTTGATGGAAAACCTGGAGATGGACATCAGGAATGACATCAGACAAGGTGAGGAACTAGACCCAGATCACAAAAAGTCAAACCCGTGTTTAAGCCGTCCCAGGTCCAAAACATTCACATACTAGCGTCAATTAATATGGATGTAAATGTTAGCCTAAGCTGCGTTTGGTCTAATTAGCGCTTACCATTTCCTCTCATAGGCTTCATTGACTTACAGACAGAAAAGGCAGATCTTTTGGAGAATGTCAGCACTATTCCTTTTCTCGACTACAAGCATTTTGCCTCCAGGATATTTTTCCCCGAGGTACAGTCCGTTTGCGTCCTCACCCACAATCATAACTTCTGTACAATCAAATAATGACACGCTTTCCCTTCTTTTAGAGTGAAGCTCTGATGAAATCCTGTGTTAACGATATCGGTCAGGTGAGACACTGCAAAATTGCACCTTTTTTCATAGTTTTGGCCGGAGTGCAACTTATACTTATATTTATACTATATACATAATTATACTCCGGTGCGACTTATATGTGATATTATTTGTTATTTTCACACTTGCAACCGCATTTCATACTCCAGTGCAACTTATACATGTTTTTTTCTTCTCTATTATGCATCGGTGCGACTTATAGTCCGGAAAATACGGTAGTTTTGTTGAATAGGTTTTTTTTATTTTCCCTTTTTTTATTTATAGTCGTGTTCATCTTATACTGTTTCTACATTTGGAGAACATAGCATAACTGTATCTTGTTTTATTTGAGTCTGGATGCATTTGAAATATCACTCTTTGTGTTACATGTTCTGCATCAGTAGATTCAGTACTTAAACACATCCCGACTGAAATGTCAGCGTAGACATATTTTGTTTGCAGCTTTAACTGCTTTTGTCGTTCCATATTTTCAGGACGGTGTGGTGGTCCAGCTCGATGAGTGCTGTTTGGGTCTGTCCAAACTGATTCGGGATCAGTTCTTCCTCATGTCCATGGTTCACACATTGGAGGAGCAGAACAACTTCTCCATCAAAGACAAGTAAAAGAATAATATTTTTATACACATTCCACTGAACCCAATGTAGTGTTATATACGTTTGTATATTGTTCTGTAGTTAAGACACAAGTGCGTTTTTTACCTACCCTAACTCCGCCCACTTCTCTTCGCTCACTTCAAAACAGGAAGACTTTTTTACTCTATTATTTAGCTGCTTTAGATCAGTATTTCAGTTTGCAGGGGAGAAAATGTAAAATGGCTGACGTATTTTCCAGACTATAAGTCGCACCTTTTTTCATAGTTTTGGCCGGTGTGTAACATTTATACTTATATACTTATACTCTGGAGCGACGTATATGTGATATTATCTGTTATTTTCACACTTGCAACTGCATTTCATACTCCAGTGCGACTTATATATGTTTTTTTCTCTATTATGCATTTTTTGGCTGGTGCGACTTATAGTCCGGTGCGACTTATAGTCCAGAAACTACGGTAGTTTAATTCTAAAAAACATGATATGTCAATTTAATCATAAACATAATGAGTCACAATAGGTTCACAAGTTTTTCAGAGGGATTATTCTACAGAGAGAATTCTAATAGTGGAGTATTTCTTGTGGAAAAACCCCACCCAGATACATGGAGACTCTTCACAGAAAAGCCTGGGCGACCTGGGAATCGAATCCGGAACCTTCTTGCTGTGAAGCGAGAGTGCTAGAAACCCAGCCACCGGGCCACTTCCTAATTATACACCGAAGCATTGCAACAGAATTGTGGCTAGTTGAAACCCTAATTGACTTGCATTCCCCCACTGCAGTTATTACAGTGTGTGACGTTCCCCCACTGCCGTTATAACAGTTATAACAGTGTGTGACATTCCCCCGCTGCCGTTATAACAGTGTGTGACGTTCCCCCGCTGCAGTTATAACAGTTATAACAGTGTGTGACGTTCCCCCGCTGCCGTTATAACAGTGTGTGACATTCCCCGCTGCAGTTATAACAGTTATAACAGTGTGTGACATTCCCCCGCTGCAGTTATAACAGTTATAACAGTGTGTGACATTCCCCCGCTGCCGTTATAACAGTGTGTGACGTTCCCCCGCTGCAGTTATAACAGTTATAACAGTGTGTGACGTTCCCCCGCTGCCGTTATAACAGTGTGTGACATTCCCCGCTGCAGTTATAACAGTTATAACAGTGTGTGACATTCCCCCGCTGCAGTTATAACAGTTATAACAGTGTGTGACGTTCCCCCGCTGCCGTTATAACAGTGTGTGACATTCCCCGCTGCAGTTATAACAGTTATAACAGTGTGTGACATTCCCCCGCTGCCGTTATAACAGTTATAACAGTGTGTGACATTCCCCCGCTGCAGTTATAACAGTTATAACAGTGTGTGACGTTCCCCCGCTGCCGTTATAACAGTGTGTGACATTCCCCGCTGCAGTTATAACAGTTATAACAGTGTGTGACATTCCCCCGCTGCCGTTATAACAGTTATAACAGTGTGTGACGTTCCCCCGCTGCAGTTATAACAGTTATAACAGTGTGTGACATTCCCCCGCTGCCGTTATAACAGTTATAACAATGTGTGACATTCCCCCGCTGCAGTTATAACAGTGTGTGACATTCCCCCGCTGCAGTTATAACAGTTATAACAGTGTGTGACATTCCCCCGCTGCAGTTATAACAGTTATAACAGTGTGTGACGTTCCCCCGCTGCAGTTATAACAGTTATAACAGTGTATGACATTCCCCCGCTGCAGTTATAACAGTTATAACAGTATGTGACGGAATGGAGAATCTATGAAAATAGTCATCTGTGGTCTCGTCTGGCCTTTGTTTACACCCCAGGAGGGCTTCAGGGTCATATTTGATTGGAAAGGCCTCAGTCATGGCCGTGTTCAGCCCCTTTATAGCCGCAATGTATCCCACATTGTGTTCATAGACTGGTTTGTCGGCCCGCATGTCATTAGGTGGAATGGCTCCTTTAATTTTTGTAAAATCGCTTGTCCTCAGAGCAGATAGTAAAAAAAATTCTACATTCTAACCCGGAAGGTCTTAGCTCTAGGCAAAATTCTTCGAATTCTCTAGCAAATGTAGTCCCATTGGGCACTGGGTCAGGCAGGGCTTTGGAGTTGGCCAGGACCTCTTCTGGGCTCCAGTGTCTATAAACAAACATCTGTCCCTCCAGGCCTGCCACCTCCACCATTGGCAAGGACATGTGTGGTCTGGTATCTTGTCCTGTCCGTAGAAGGTTAGTTATCCTGTTCGTGACGCCAAATTGTTATGGCAGTTTCCTGTAAACAATGATCAAGTAAAGAGTAACCAGGCAATAACTTGAAGCAGAAACAGAGTCTCTCGGTCTCTCTCAAAAGGTGGAAGTTTATTCACGTGCACAGTGGATAAACACCCTCTCTCACCCTAAGACAAGGTCGTTCTGTCCCTACCTCACTTTACAATTACAAAGTACACCTTTTATAGGTGGTAACAAACATAACATAATCACAACCCAAATCAGCCCAAAAAGAGATAGACCAGACTATCACGTCTGTGACGGTTCCAGCCATCTCTTCAGAGGTTTAATCAAAGACCATTTCCACACCGAATCCGGTCCTGACGCATTAATTGATGATTAAGAGGCGCCGGACAGTAGATATTCAGTATAATCAGGACCCCATATTCTTATCCCATCTGCACACAGGAGAACAACAAAGATATTAATTCCGTGACATGTCATGGCCTAAAACAACATTAGAATGACATGACATGACCCATTTTCTGCCATTACAGTTCCCCCGCTGCAGTTATAACAGTTATAACAGTTATAACAGTATGTGACATTCCCCCGCTGCAGTTAGAACAGTATGTGACGTTCCCCCGCTGCAGTTATAACAGTTATATCAGTTATAACAGTATTTGACATTCCCCGCTGCAGTTATAACAGTTATAACAATATGTTATGTTCCCCCGCTGCAGTTATAACAGTATGTGACGTTCCCCCGCTGCAGTTATAACAGTTATAACAATATGTTACGTTCTCCCGCTGCAGTTATAACAGTTATAACAGTGTGTGACGTTCCCCCGCTGCAGTTATAACAGTTATAACAGTATTCGACGTTCCCCGCTGCAGTTATAACAGTTATAACAATATGTTACGTTCTCCCGCTGCAGTTATAACAGTATGTGACATTCCCCCGCTGCAGTTATAACAGTTATAACAGTGTGTGACGTTCCCCCGCTGCAGTTGTAACAGTTATAACAGTGTGTGACGTTCCCCCACTGCAGTTATAACAGTTATAACAGTTATAACAGTATTCGACGTTCCCCGCTGCAGTTATAACAGTTATAACAATATGTTACGTTCTCCCGCTGCAGTTATAACAGTATGTGACATTCCCCCGCTGCAGTTATAACAGTTATAACAGTGTGTGACGTTCCCCCGCTGCAGTTATAACAGTTATAACAGTGTGTGACGTTCCCCCACTGCAGTTATAACAGTTATAACAGTTATAACAGTATTCGACGTTCCCCGCTGCAGTTATAACAGTTATAACAATATGTTACGTTCTCCCGCTGCAGTTATAACAGTATGTGACGTTCCCCCGCTGCAGTTATAACAGTTATAACAGTTATAACAGTGTGTCACGTTCCTCCGCTGCAGTTATAACAGTTATAACAGTGTGTGACGTTCCCCCACTGCAGTTATAACAGTTATAACAGTTATAACAGTATGTGATGTTCCCCCGCTGCAGTTATAACAGTTATAACAGTGTGTGACGTTCCCCCACTGCAGTTATAACAGTTATAACAGTTATAACAGTTATAACAGTATGTGACGTTCCTCCGCTGCAGTTATAACAGTTATAACAGTTATAACAATATGTGACGTTCCCCCGCTGCAGTTATAACAGTTATAACAGTGTGTCACGTTCCTCCGCTGCAGTTATAACAGTTATAACAGTGTGTGACGTTCCCCCGCTGCAGTTATAACAGTTATAACAGTGTGTGACGTTCCCCCACTGCAGTTATAACAGTTATAACAGTTATAACAGTATGTGACGTTCCTCCGCTGCAGTTATAACAGTTATAACAGTTATAACAATATGTGACGTTCCCCCGCTGCAGTTATAACAGTTATAACAGTATGTGACATTCCCCACTGCAGTTATAACAATTATAACAATATGTTACGTTCCCCCGCTGCAGTTGTAACAGTATGTGACGTTCCCCTGCTGCAGTTATAACAGTTATAACAGTTATAACTGTTATAACAGTTATAACAGTTATAACAGTATGTGACATTCCCCCGCTGCAGTTATAACAGTTATAACAGTATTCGACGTTCCCCGCTGCAGTTATAACAGTTATAACAATATGTTACGTTCTCCCGCTGCAGTTATAACAGTATGTGATGTTCCCCCGCTGCAGTTATAACAGTTATAACAGTGTGTGACGTTCCCCCACTGCAGTTATAACAGTTATAACAGTTATAACAGTTATAACAGTTATAACAGTATTTGACATTCCCCCGCTGCAGTTATAACAGTTATAACAGTTATAACTGTTATAACAGTTAGAACAGTTATAACTGTTATAACAGTATTTGACATTCCCCCGCTGCAGTTATAACAGTTATAACAGTATGTGACATTCCCCCGCTGCAGTTATAACAGTTATAACAGTATTCGACGTTCCCCGCTGCAGTTATAACAGTTATAACAATATGTTACGTTCTCCCGCTGCAGTTATAACAGTATGTGACGTTCCCCCGCTGCAATTATAACAGTTATAATAGTTATAACAGTTATAACAGTATGTGACGTTCCCCCGCTGCAGTTATAACAGTTATAACAGTTATAACAGTTATAACAGTTATAACAGTGTGTCACGTTCCTCCGCTGCAGTTATAACAGTTATAACAGTGTGTGACGTTCCCCCACTGCAGTTATAACAGTTATAACAGTTATAACAGTTATAACAGTATGTGACGTTCCCCCGCTGCAGTTATAACAGTTATAACAGTTATAACAGTTATAACAGTTATAACAGTGTGTCACGTTCCTCCGCTGCAGTTATAACAGTTATAACAGTGTGTGACGTTCCCCCGCTGCAGTTATAACAGTTATAACAGTGTGTGACGTTCCCCCACTGCAGTTATAACAGTTATAACAGTATGTGACATTCCCCGCTGCAGTTATAACAGTTATAACAATATGTTACGTTCTCCCGCTGCAGTTGTAACAGTTATAACAGTATGTGACATTCCCCTGCTGCAGTTATAACAGTTATAACAGTTATAACTGTTATAACAGTTATAACAGTATGTGACATTCCCCCGCTGCAGTTATAACAGTATGTGACGTTCCCCCGCTGCAGTTATAACAGTTATAACAGTATTCGACGTTCCCCGCTGCAGTTATAACAATATGTTACGTTCTCCCGCTGCAGTTATAACAGTATGTGATGTTCCCCCGCTGCAGTTATAACAGTTATAACAGTGTGTGACGTTCCCCCACTGCAGTTATAACAGTTATAACAGTTATAACAGTTATAACAGTATTTGACATTCCCCCGCTGCAGTTATAACAGTATGTGACATTCCCCCTCTGCAGTTATAACATTTATAACAGTATTCGACGTTCCCCGCTGCAGTTATAACAGTTATAACAATATGTTACGTTCTCCCGCTGCAGTTATAACAGTATGTGACGTTCCCCCGCTGCAGTTATAACAGTTATAACAGTTATAACAGTATGTGATGTTCCCCCGCTGCAGTTATAACAGTTATAACAATATGTTACGTTCTCCCGCTGCAGTTATAACAGTATGTGACGTTCCCCCGCTGCAGTTATAACAGTTATAACAGTTATAACAGTATGTGACGTTCCCCCGCTGCAGTTATAACAGTTATAACAGTTATAACAGTATGTGATGTTCCCCCGCTGCAGTTATAACAGTTATAACAGTATTTGACATTCCCCCGCTGCAGTTATAACAGTTATAACAGTTATAACAGTATGTGATGTTCCCCCGCTGCAGTTATAACAGTTATAACAGTTATAACAGTGTGTGACGTTCCCCTGCTGCTGTTATAACAGTTGTAACAGTATGTGACGTTCCCCCGCTGCTGTTATAACAGTTATAACAGTTGTAACTGTTATAACAATATTTGACATTCCCCCACTGCAGTTATAACAGTTATAACAGTTGTAACTGTTATAACAATATTTGACATTCCCCCACTGCAGTTATAACAGTTATAACAGTTATAACAGTATGTGACGTTCCCCCGCTGCAGTTATAACAGTTATAACAGTTATAACAGTATTTGACATTCCCCCGCTGCAGTTATAACAGTTATAACAGTTATAACAGTATGTGACGTTCCCCTGCTGCTGTTATAACAGTTGTAACAGTATGTGACGTTCCCCCGCTGCTGTTATAACAGTTATAACAGTATGTGACGTTCCCCCGATGCAGTTATAACAGTTAGAACAGTTATACCAGTATGTGACGTTCCCCCGCTGCAGTTATAACAGTTAGAACAGTTATAACAGTATGTGACGTTCCCCTGCTGCAGTTATAACAGTTATAACAGTAAGTGACATTCTGCTGGTCCCAGGTGTGCGCTGGCGTCCCTGCTCACTGTAGCGCTCCACAGTGACCTGAGTTACCTGACTGAGGTGATGGGGCTTTTACTGAAGGACCTGATGCAGCGGAGCGGTCACACTCAGCCCAAACTCTTCCTGAGGCGCACCGAGTCCACGGTGGAGAAACTACTCACCAACTGGATGTCCATCTGTCTCTACGGCTTCCTCAGGGTGAGTTTCACAGGGAAACATAGAGAACTTTAACTTTCAAACAGTTGTCCTGTTTCATAAAGTGAAGGCATCAGTTGTAGAGGCTTACCGGTAATTATTAAACTGGATTTGCCGGATTATAAATCGCACCTTTTTACATGGCCGTGCGACTTATACTCCGGAGCAACTTATATGTGATATTATTTGTTATTTTCACACTGGCAACCGCATTTCACATGAGGGCTCTCTAGGACGCTCTAGGCTCTAAGCAAAGCAGAAGAAGAATCAGCACTTCCTCTACCTGCAGAGTTTGGAAGAAGAATTGAATGGATTTAGTGATTTGGGGTAATACTGATGCTTTGGTAAACTTGTTAGCATGTTCTTTATGCTATAGTTATCTGAATAACTGTTAATATGTTACGTTAACATACCAGACACTTACCACAGTTCTGTCTGTGCCTCATGTAGCTGAAGGTGTTACGTTAGCATACGTAAACCTATTCAACATGTTCTCTCATCTGTTATTATTTTAAATTGCATTTCAAGATAAAATGTCTGTTCTTGGTCTTGGATTTTTTCAAATAAATTTCCCAAAATTTCAAAAATGCGACTTATACTCCAGTGCGACTTATATATGTTTTTTTTCTTCTTTATTTTGCATTTTTTTGTCTGGTGCGATTTATACTCCGGAAAATACAGTATAAGATTAGAAATACTGTTTACGTGTTTGGACCCTATCACAAAAATACTTTTCGGGGGGGTTCTCTATTTAGAGTTTATTGATAAAACAATATAGAGGTGTATTGTCTCAGAACATGCTGTAAGAGTTACTACCTGCTTATAACAAAGATGGCTTGTAATGTGCCAATCATGTATAATTAACGCTACTGGATCTCTCTGTCCACCATGTCACATTTGCGTGGGCCTGGCTCAGCACTGACCTTGCTCCCCGTCCCGTCTGTGTGCAGGAGGGTGTGGGCCAGCAGCTCTTCCTCCTGGTCAGTGCTCTCTCGCAGCAGATCTCCAAAGGCCCCGTGGACTGTGTGACCGAGAAGGCTCTGTACACACTGAACGAGGACTGGCTCCTATGGCAGGCCCAGGACTTCCAGCCGCTGGTAATAAGCACATTACACTTTTAGAGTATTCGGCTTCTTGTAATCCACACCAACCATTCTAAAACAGCTTTTCATTTGGTGTTAGCCTTGCAATTTTGCTTCAAACGCTACAGTTTAAGTCAAATCCTTATTTTAATGTAACTTTTAGTCTTGCTTTCCACTACATATTGCCAAATGTTTGTTATCGCAATACCAGCTGACACAACCAAACCATATTGGAATAATGCTCAATGCTGAGGAGAATTGCAGAGTAAGATGTATATGTTAAATACCCACAGTTAAAAAGCTAAAACAGAACTTATTATTTCAGTTCTATTCACTTCACACACAGTAATGAGACGATGAAGAGGAACTACAACTCGCTTCAAATCTATTGTTTTCTATTTATTGAGGTTACTAAAAGTGCAAGACATAATCATGTGTGGGGTTATAACATGTTAACTCAATTATGCATTATTCATTTGCTCCTCATATGCAATTTTAAAGCTTTTAGCATTAACAAGTGAATATGTTTCGTTTGTAAAGATAGTATTAATAAAATGCATGTATAGTCAAATGCATAAATTACAAAGATTTTGTTATGACATAATCCAGCAGTAATAATTGGTGTAACTGTGTAAAGTTGTGCTCAGTGACTTACATTACAGGAAGTGCAACACGCTTCTGAAACCTGTAAAGAACACATGAACCGCTGAAAACCTGTATTTGTTTGGTTCAAATTTTGGACAAAATTGTTATACCAAAAGTAGTGAACATTGTCTCTAAAACTACCAAACTGTGAAAATGCCACACCCGGACAGTTCTATGATAAGAGTGTTTTCAGAATGCAACAGTTGAAAGAAATGTATGTCAAAATCAAACATTGCACTGATATTGTGAAGTCTCTATTGCACAAGCTTCTCAGAAGTGCCGCTTAACAAATGTTGGCGGAGGCTGAAACCACAAACGCGTGTGTTCCTGGTTTGTGGTCTGCGCGGGGCGGGGCACACTTTCGGCTCAGATCTGGCACTAGTAGAAAAATGGAATATGACTACAATTCAAGCCATATAAAAGTTAAGAACATTGTACTGTTTGCATAGTTTGTATTGGGGCTAATAAAGACCCTGACATTCACATGCAGTTTTATCAACTTTTATTTAATATTTCTGACACCATCAACCGGTTGTTGCAATACAGGCATGAAAAACAGTTGGCTACAGTTAAGATAAAGGAGAAGTCAAACTGGTGTCACAATTGTAAGCCATGATGGACAAAATGAAATGCAATGTAACGTATCAGTAAACATTACATTACATTTGCATGGCCAGTAAGTATAATCAGATGACCAAATACCATCTTTAACATTGTTTCATGTTTGTTTTTGCCACATTTGTTCGGCCTTGTGTCCAGCAGTGTCCTCAAACCTGGGTCAAGTGAGAGATGAACCCAGGCAAAGGCTAATGAGGTCCGTCTGTAAGGAAGAGAAAAGAGATTGAACGACCCGTGACGAGGCAGGACTAGCTCAGGGACGTATAGATATTACCTCCTCAGGCTAGTACATTCAGATTGAAAATGACCTGTGGTTTGCAGTCACATCCTGATGCCAGTTTGTATGCATCATTCTCCTTGTCAAAACCTTTGCGCGTGAGAATAGTCAGAAATATAGCCGCAAGCGGCAATGATCGGCCCTCGCCACGCCGCCGCCACGCCGCCGCCGCCACGCCGCAAGAGGAGGGGGCGCTAACGCGCCCCAATTGTCCTTTTATTACGCCTACTGCTGAATCTGTGACGCTGTCACATCTTCTCCCCTTTGTTTTACCATCAAAAAGCAATTTTATTTTGAATTCTTGGCAAAATGTGCGGCTTTGCCGCACAGACACCGTGACTCTTTGAATAAAAATGTGGATAACTTTTGATGGTCCACCCCTGAAGATGAGTCTCACCAAATTTCAGGTTAATATGGCTGACGCCCTAAGAGGAGTTTGTGAAAGTCTAAAGTGTAAACATGTTCTGGCGATTTCCCCATTGGAATAACATGGAAGGTTTCGGTCATCGTTACGGCAAAGCCATAACAATTATGACATGGGTCTCATTGACTTTTTTGATGGGGATGCCAAAATTGAGTTGTGTGTCAAATTTCATATAATTTCGCAAAACTAAATATTTAACCTCCATATAAAATCTGTAGGGGGCGCTGTGGCTCCAAATTAATTTATTTCACTTCAAGTAGGTTTAGGGCAAAGAGTTTAACAACTGATTCTAATTTGACACAATTCTGACTTTATCTGCGCAAACGGCAGAAATGTTAAATTTGGGAGATTTCTGAAATTCTTGCTACAGTTTGCGGCTTCGCCGCACAGAGACCGTGACAGGTATCAATGTAATTTGGATAACTTTTGATATCACACTCCTCAGTAGCATTTTCACCAAATTTCAGCTTTTTAGGGCCAACGCCCTGGGAGGAGTTCGTAAAAGTACGACGTTTGGAAAAACTCCGAAGTCATGTTTAGCCATTTTTGAAGCAATATGGCCGACATTTGGTTGGGCGGACGGCGTTGCCGTAATAATATTTTTTACTTCTCTTGTCACCATCTACCTCTGCGCCAAATTTCATGATTCTACGATCAGATTTTTTTTTGGGTCATTTCCCATCTCTCAATGCATTTTTGGTACATTTGGGGGCGCTGACGCGCCAATTTTTTTAATTTTAGAAAAGGGAAATAGCCAGAATGTAGAGAGGCACGATTTTTAGAGGTGTGCAAATTTTTGTGACTTTTCGTCAATGTTCACTGGGTGAAAAATAAGGGGGTTGGTCCCGAGAAGAAAGAAAGAAAGAATAATATTCCGATGCGAAAACAATGTTTCCCATTTTTCAAATATCATAAACTATACATTTTCGGAAAGCGCTCGCGCTTTCCTACCTCATGGTGTGGGTCCCTGGTCACTGACGGGTACTTTCGTTAATTTTGAGTGGGCTCCGCCCACTTTGTGTTTTTGGCCCTCTAAACAGTAATAATGTTCAATTTTTGCATTACATGCTTATATGCACGGAACATGCAAGAGATGGGGAACGTATTTGTGAGCTACTTAGTGCAAATGAGTGCTTCGCGGTCGTCATCTCAATGTAAAGTGCTCGTTTAGTGCGCACTTTTGCACGGGCTTCGCCCGTTTACAACGGTAATGTTCCATTTTCCTACTACTAATTAGTATGCACGGGGCGTGCATGAGTGAAGGAGTGCGTTAGTGAGTGTTTGGAAGTGGGCGAGCGCTTCGCGCTCGATTTCGTGCGCACTACGTGCGCACTTTCGCAGCCGTGCTTCGCACGGCCTTACGAGATTAATAGGCCTCTCGCCAGCTTGTGGCGCTCGGGCCTAA
This sequence comes from Eucyclogobius newberryi, assembly GCF_026437365.1. Lineage (NCBI taxonomy): Eukaryota > Metazoa > Chordata > Actinopteri > Gobiiformes > Gobiidae > Eucyclogobius > Eucyclogobius newberryi. Next base: position 30,220,838 of record NW_027315834.1, on the reverse strand, counting down.
TAATAAAAATAATAATATTTTTAGCAAAAACAATTTAGCCGTTTCCACTATAACAACAAATTATACATCGTTTGAAAGCTCTAAGCCTTCTCGATGCCGCCATGGGGTGGAATCATCATTACGAGCGCTTACGCGCTCGTCACTCCCTATTCCGTCGGGATGCCCCGCCCACTCCCCATAGACTTCCATTGATTTGAGCAGATACAAGCATGGCCCATGCCTGCGGCATGGATTCTCGCGTACGGGACGATGCCAGGAGGGTTTTTGGAGGAATGCAGCGCTTCGCACTGCTGTTGTCAACAATTAGTGAATGGGCTACGCCCATTCACTAATTGTTGACTATTTCTGTCATAGCAGGAGTAAGTATGCATGATCCATGCCTTCGGCATGGGCTAGTTCACTGTACTTGCCAGGGGCGACGGGGTACCAAACATGCGGGCTACCAAACATGCTTATATGCACGGAACATGCAAGAGATGGGGAACGTATTCGTGAGGTGCAAATGAGTGCTTTTGCGGTCGTCATCTCAATGTAAAATGCTCGTTTAGTGCGCACTTTTGCACGGGCTTCGCCCGTTTACAACGGTAATGTTCCATTTTCCTACTACTAATTAGTATGCACGGGGCGTGCATGAGTGAAGGAGTGCGTTAGTGAGTGTTTGGAAGTGGGCGAGCGCTTCACGCTCGATTTCGTGCGCACTACGTGCGCACTTTCGCAGCCGTGCTTCGCACGGCTTTACGAGATTAATAGGCCTCTCGCCAGCTTGTGGCGCTCGGGCCTAATAAAATCTGATTACTCTCTTCAGATGTGTTTGTTTCTATGACATTTCAATAACATGTTGACTGCAGAAATCAGATAATGATCAGATTTTCGGTCTGCATGAGAACATAGCCGGTGTGTGCTCAGTTTTGTCAGTTTGTCTTGGTGCAAACTAAAGGGGAAAAAGACATTCTTCTGAGCAGGGATATATATAATATTTGCTGTCTTTTGCTTATTGTGACCTGTCAAATTCTAATTGCAACTGAACTACAACTCTACTCCTGATAGTATTTGACTTTGTGTCGCTCTTACTACAACAGTGTGCTTCTTCAGAGAGTAAATGAGGCTAGACTATAGTAGTTTATCAAAATACATGTACGTTTCTGTTTAAAAAATAGTAATTGAACTACTTCTGTTTCTGTTTCCGTCACCGCACTCTTCCTTCCCTGCTCCGTCCTACTTCTCGGCTCCGTCGCCTCTAATCTAATGCCCCGCCCCTCGTCCCCTTGCAGTCCATTAGTGAGGGTTGACTTTAGCCACACCACCTCGGAGAGAGCGTTTGGCCCGGAGAGTGGTGGAAGTGGGAGCGAAAACCCACAGCGATCCGGAGCGTCGCCGCAGTCACATCATACATAACGATAAGACACCAGCCATACATCAACGTGACAGCGGCAGCTAATGCTCTGCAGACGCCCTCAACCACTGCCTCTGATCGTGATGCGGGAGCCAATGAATTGTTTTGTCAAAGCAGAAAACATATTAAGCAATCGAGTTTGAGGTTTGTGTGAGTGATGTAACGTTTATTTAAAGCTGTGTCATGTTTCTGGCAGGGTAGAGATATGATAGCGTTGCCTGGAATGTCAGCGTGTGTTGCCGGGTCAAGTTCAGATCAGATCTTCTGTGTGGAGAGGAAAGCCTGCTCACAATAACTGACCAATTGACCCATACAAACACCTGCGGGATTACAGTCCAGTACCTTCAGATTTAAAATGCAGTCAGCAGCAGTAGCAGCAGTGAGGATCAGACTGCAGGAAGACACCACCCTACAGGAAAGGACCAAACTGACACCTGAACACATATGTAAACTGTTGGACATCTGTCTGAACACCACTTACTTTCAATTCCGGGGACAATTTTACAGACAGATTCATGGCTGTGCCATGGGCTCGCCCGTCTCTCCCATAGTGGCCAACCTGTACATGGAGCACTTTGAGAAGAAGGCACTGTCCTCATTCTCAGGCATAGCCCCAAAACTGTGGCTCCGCTATGTCGATGATACTTTTGTAACAATCAAGAAACAAGAGCTGGAAACCTTCTCTGATCACATCAATGCTGTGGACCCACATATCAGGTTTACAAGAGAAGACGCTAAGGAGAATCGCTTGGCCTTTCTTGATTGTTCCACGATCAGAGGAGAGGACGGGAAACTCCAAATAGAAGTATATAGGAAACCTACACACACGGACCAGTATCTGCTCTTTGGTTCCAACCACCCACTACAGCACAAGCTGGGGGTGATCAGAACCTTACAACACAGAGCTCAAGGTGTGCCCACCAGCTCAGAGGGCAAGAAGAAAGAGGAAAAACATGTCCGAAATGCCCTCTCAGCCTGTGGTTACCCCGCTTGGGCTCTCAACAGAGTGAAGAGAACCAAGAAGCAGGACAAAAGGGAAACTGAACAGAGAAGGAAGGGTGTCTCTATCCCTTATGTGTCTGGCCTGTCGGAAAAACTGCAGAGAATTTTTAGACAACACGAAGTCCCTGTTTATTTTAAACCAGGAAACACTTTAAGACAAAAACTGGTTCACCCAAAGGACAAGTTGCCGACTCAAAAACAGAGCAATGTAGTTTATTCGATCCAATGCAGTGAAGAAAGCTGTAAAGAACGTTACATAGGTGAGACTAAACAGCCTCTACACAAGAGGCTTTATCAGCACAGAAGAAATACAAGTTCAGGACCACAGAGCGCCGTGCATCTCCATCTTGAAGCCTCTAATCACTCGTTTGAAGACGGTGAGGTGAAGGTTTTAAGCAGGGAGAAAAGATGGTTTGAAAGAGGAGTTAAGGAAGCTATTTTTGTTAAAAAAGAAAGACCTTCTTTAAACAGAAATGGAGGGCTTAGGTTTCATCTTCCTGTTATTTATAATGGGATTCTGAACCCCTGGAAAGGTAAAGGACATTCAGATGCTAATCAGGTACTCAGGGTGGTTGAGCCAGGGTCTCACAAAGACAAAGAGGACTCTAATAGCCCATTAAGATTCTGAATAGGCTAGCTCGGTAGATACAAGGGGGAGTTTCTGTTGAAACAAACAACTCTTTCTACTTCAGGAAGGCTCCTCCCAATGGGTGGGTCTTACCACAGAACAGTATTAATATCGGAGTTCTCGACCTAAATTCTGTTATTGACAATGACTCTTGGATGAGAGTCGAAACGTCTATTTTTTCAAACTGAGTCCAGATGACTACAACTGAAGCTTTTTCTACTAAGGAGTTGAAATGCGTCAAAAATCCTGATCTGGAAAAATAAATGGGAATACAAGAACATATAGTGTCTGCTTTATGACGCAGACACTCAATTATAACTATAAAGCAGACAAAAGCTTAGCATGTCTTTTAGTATACTATGGAACCTTTAATGAACCTTTAGTGTGTTGTGTGTTGTGTTTGGTGCAGAAGCTGAAGGTGCTGTTTGCCGTGGGCAGTGATGGGGAGATGTCGGAGCCTCTGGAGGTGGCTGCTCTCACCTGTGACACTGTGGACCAGGTCAAAGACAAGATCCTGACCACCTTCAGGACCAAGTTTGGCTTCCCGTACAACACCCCCCTCCGAGAGCTGTGCATCGGTAAGACCCTGATACCGCCCTGCATTGTCCGCCGCCGGTCCACACTACTGCCCCCTACTGATAAGAGCCAGGAGAGGCATGTTCCCGTTCTATTTCCTTAACTTGTTTTATGCTGAATGTACTGTCTTGTCAGAGTACGTGAGAGGGAATGCGTCTCTTCGTCTGGAGGAGGTGGATCTGAGCTCTGAGCGGCTGGGAGACGTGACCATGCTCAACACTATGAAGCATTACAAGGTCAGATACCGCAACTTACTCATTATTCACTCACTTCTCGGGTACATTATTCACTTACTTAACAGTCAGGCTTGTTGATAAACATATATTTAGCCCATGTATTTATTTCACACGTCAATAAAAATCAGAACAAAGTAAGTATACGTGTCTCCATAACTCAACTTTGTACAGAAAACACAATCATACATTCAGTTCTATTGATGGCCATGTAGCGTATATAGGAATGTATCAAAAATGCTTGTGGTTGTGAAATTATAGGTATGATTTACAGTATTATTATAAGTATCAGTGAGGCATTATAAGGTTGCAATTAAAAGGAGATCCCGGCAATGGTAAGGACACGAATACCAAGAGGAACAAAACTGGAGAGCAGCTTGTTTTAGAGGTCTGCACGTGCGCTCTGAGGACAACACAGCCTCAAACCACAATGAATAAACCTGTGTGGGAATCTCAGGTGTTTGCGGATGTGCAGAGGAGAAGCAACAGCAGTTTCAACAAGTGACATTAAAACTAGCTCTTAGAGACAAGTCTTTGATTGTAGCTAAGGCTCTGTTCACGTTACTAAATATGAGACTTCGAAATAACAGTATTTTAATAACCTAGAGCTCGTTTGTGTGATGATTGATCAGTGAAATAAGCCTAGTAAAGTACCTTTATTATGCATGGCAGTTTATCACAGTAAGATAATCATTTGCCTTCCTATTCAAACTGCTGAGGAGGAAAGTAGCATTTCTCAACACTAGTTACTCGAGTCTTGTCGCATCCTGTTGTTGAGCAATTACTTTGAGTGTCTGATACTTTTCTCTGATAAAGTTTTAATAGAGAGGAGGCACATGCTGAGTGCTGCTTTCTGATGCAGAGGAGTGGTCTTAATGGACGTCTAATACAATCAGAGCCGAGCAGTGCATCATGGGAGTTTCCTCGGGGCTGACACTGTCGGTCCAGGCCATGGTATTTATCGGAGTATCAAAGGTTCACCTGAGAGATGGAACAAACAGATTGTACCTCTTTATGGAGCAGTGTCTCATATGATTAGACCAGTTTCCTCCACACTGACACTTTTACACGTGCCTCGCCCACGGCAACAGTAGAGTCAACTTAATCTGCCACTGAGGTCCAACCTGGTCAGTTCTGGTGGTCTGGTCAGGGAAACCAGAGCACCTCCTGCTGTGGGGAAAGAGTAAATTACAGTGGTCATTTCGTTTGTTCCGCGTGTAAGTTAATTTGGACGCTCTTCATCTGCAACATGTTTACTTTTCTTTGTGTTTTCAGTTGTATAAAACATTTCTGAATATTGCACTACATAACTTCATATTTTATTTTATTATGTACATATAATGCTGTTTTCGTATAAAGTGTTTAATGTTTGTTGTCTGTGTTGCACTGAACCACCAGGACAAGTTTCTATGCTTGTGAATTTTTGTTCATTGACAAAAGGCAATAAACCATTTTCTGATTCTGATTCTGATTCTGATTCTGTTGCTGATGCTGATTCTGCTCCGTTCTTACAGATCCCGGACGGAGCCACCATCAAAGTACTCTCAAGCAAATGTCACGCTCCTCTCAAGCCTCAAGAAAGTGTCAAAGGTTTGGGACAATTTACATTACAAGAGTCATTTAAGCATCATCATTAACCAAAACCTTTCTTATCTAGATGACCAGGACTTTTCAGGGAAATATTTTCACTTGGTAAAGGATTGATAATAATAATAACATTTTTGCGTTTATCTACTAAGAAACCTCTGTATGCTGAAGCTGTGGTGTGTTTGTCAGATCAACCCTGATATAGTGGAGGATTTGAAAAAAACAGAGAGGAAGAAGCTGAAGTTGAAGGAAGTGCACCTTACGAAACTGCTGTCCACCAAAGTGAGAGGAAGTGGCATTTAACACACTTAAAAACACGACACGGGTCAAACTGAGAGAGGGAAACGAAACTAATGCTAATTCTAGTGCTAATTAATGTTCCTCTCAGCTAAAGATACTGTACTGTAGGTTTGTTTTTAGGTTTTCTATGTTCATGTTCAATTTATTTATAATTTCATTCTTTCATTTAATGCACTTTTTAATTTGTTACATACTACCTATTATTTTGTTTATTTAAATATGTTTCTTTTATAGCACAAAGTAGGCGTTTTTTTTTTATTGATTAAACTATGTGTCCCAAACCTTTCAGACTTTAAAGATTCCAACTTTAGTTGCCAAATATTTATTTTTATATTTTAATTTTACAAATGTCATCATATGTTGTATTAAATTCAAACAAATTATTATATCTGGAAATCATCATGCAATTCCCGCGTAAGTGGCTAAATATTGTTTAAAGGTGAAATATCATAATTTTTTCAGGCATTTAGTATTGAACTATAACACAAGTAGATCATCTTTTTACATTTCGGTTTCATAATAGAAACAGGTCCATTGACTTCCTGTTTAAAACTGCTGAACTCATAGTGACATTTCCCCACGATTTTCATTTTAGTTCAACATCACGTTTTATTTGTCCTATTTTTGTAACATTTTTTTATGTTGATTGAGGTTAATTAATTTGTTGACTGACTGTATCCCTGCCTTATCTGAACAGAGCATCCTTACAAATCACAAATAAAGACAATTATATATATTTATAAAAACATTCCCATTCTGTAATATCAGCACTTTAGATCATGGACACATTTTTCTTGCAGCATTAAAATCTGGGACCAGGACTGCAACAGTTTGGTCTTACGATGGTCTCTGTCCTTACGATGATATGATGATGTATTTCAAGACATATTTCATTTTTTTTCTTTTTTTCTTTCTAATTCATTTTTTATTGAAAGAATAAACACAGACCAATCAAAACTTGTGTGTAAATAAAGATACAGTCCAGTAACATTCTCAAAACAGAAAAAAAGAGAAAGAAGAAGAGAATAATCAGTAATCCACTGTCCAGGGTGTACCCCGCCTAAGGCCCGAAGTCACTGGGATAGGCTCCAGTCACCCGCGACCCCGAAAGGGAACAAGCGGTAGAAAATGGATGGATGGATGGATAAATAAAAAGAACAAAGTGGGCGGAACCAAAGAAAATACAAAGTGTGTATTGTTTGAGATGACCGTTTCTAGAATAATGTATCCAAATGAAAATAAAATACAAGGTTAGAGCACACCTGATCCATAATGTGAGTCCCATTTCGTCCAGTTTGTCGAATTTGTCCATTTCCAAGTTCAGTCCATATGTGATTTTTTTCCATTTTCCATATGTCCATTATGATTTCGGTCCAGTCCTTCAAGACATATTTCAATGCCATTTGTTCTATACTTCAGCTAGACTTTTAACCCTACGTGTATCACTGGTAGTTTCAACTAAGTACAGGGACGTGGGCGGGGATAGGGGCTAGGGGGTAGATAAAAATGTTATACAGAATTAACTCAAACACGCATGACTCAATCAAAATACAACTGTGAGTAAACTAATGCTAGAGAAACACTGTTATAACGAGGGTAAAGTCTTTAAAGTTGCATAATAAATCCAGTTTCTAATGTAATAAACCCGTTTGCCTGTAGGTGGCGGTGCACTCGTTCGTGGAGAAGCTGTTCAGGTGCATTTGGGGCCTGCAGTGCAACAAAGCTCCACTGGCTGTGAAGCACTTCTTTGACTTTCTGGACGCTCAGGCCGAGGACATGAAGATCACCGACCCGGACGTCCTGCACATCTGGAAGACCAACAGGTGCCACATTTATTTGACTCGCCGCAATCTGCAAACGAGCGGTCAGCAGCCGGACAGACGGACAGACATTGAGCACATCTTCTATAATATGCATCTGTGTGTGTGCTCAGTTTACCGCTGCGCTTCTGGGTGAACATCCTGAAGAACCCTCAGTTTGTCTTCGACCTGGAGAAGAGCCCTCACCTGGACGGCTGCCTCTCGGTCATCGCTCAGGCCTTCATGGACTCCTTCTCCCTCAGCGACACACAGCTGGGGAAAGTGAGTCAAAGCATTAACGGATCGTTCTAAAGAGATTCTGTTGTCAGGATATTTCCCCATAAGTAGGAGGAAAAGCAGGGGTCGGTGTGAAGGTTTGTTCAGCTGCATTGTGCCGGTTCCAAGCCTGGGTAAAACTGGAGAGCTGGATCTGTGAGGACATTTTGAACTCTAAAATTAAATACATTGCTGTGACAAGAAAAAAACAACAGTTTTTTGTCTAAAAATATAAGGTATATAGTCAGAGAATAAAATGTGTGTAGAAAAAACAAAACAGATCTCTTTAATTTTGTAAAAAGAAAATGTATTTGACTTTAAGCCTTTTCCTGTTAAAAAAAACATTTTTAATTAGTTTAATTATTCATTAGTATTTTGAATAATTAAAAGTTGCACTTCTGGTGGGTGCTTGTCTCCATGGAGATGTTATTCAATTACAGTCTTTTTATATGTATATAATATGCCGTATAAAATGTACATTTACTGTGTTTTACTGTGTTGGGGCGCCTCTCCACAGCTCTGACCTGTAACTTGCCAAACTGTGGAACATTTCAGGCAAAGCAATAACATAAAGATAAACTCTTAATAGACCTTCAACCAGAAATGTTCCGTATTACACCTTTAAATACCAGGGCTGAGAAGACTGAGGTTTGTCAATATCAATTTTCAGTGATAAATTCTCTTTATTTTGTGTTTTTCTGAAGCACACACCCACCAATAAGCTCCTCTACGCCAAAGAAATCCCCAAATACAAACAGGAAGTGAAGCTGTACTACAAACAGATCCAGGATCAGCCTTCGATTGCTGACTCAGAGTTCAGAACATTTTTACAGAAAGAGTCAAAGGTGAGAGTCTCCGGGTTTAAATCTACACCAGCTTCAACAATAAACACCTTTCTCTGTGTTTCAGAAACATGAAAACGAGTTCAATGAAGCTGCTGCGCTGAAAGAGCTCTACAAGTTCATCCAGCGCTATTTCCCAGAGGTCAGTACACAACACGTTTCATACCGACCAACAAAGTATTACGAAGTATTCAGTGCATCCGCTTCTGTCGTGTATTTACCCTCCTTAGTCATCCGAGTAGTTCCTCTGAAGCAGGTGGTTTATAGATGTTCCTGTGCATTTACTTTGAGGTTTTAAACTCTTGTAGTCCTGCTTTAGTCCTCATTAAAACCTATGTGAGAAACAAAAATAAAATCACTACCGTATTTTTCGGACTAGAAGTCGCACCTTTTTTCATAGTTTTGGCCGGGGTGCGACTTATACTTATATTTATACTTATATACTTATACTCCGGAGCGACTTACATGTGATATTATTTGTTATTTTCACACTTGTAACCGCATTTCATACTCCAGTGCAACTTATATATGTTTTTTTCTCTATTATGCATTTTTTGGCTGGTGCAACTTATAGTCCAGAAAATACGGTACATTCAGCCAAAAAAAATCTATATAATGTAGAAATATAGGGCATTTTATAACAATAATAAGCCAATGGAAAACCACACCATAAAATCTCCAAATTGTGTTATTAATGCATTTATTTTTTGTTTTTTAATAAAAGGTAATCGGCAGCAGATAAAGGGAGAACAATAAAGGCTAAATCTCTAAAAAAATAATAAAATAAAAAAGGACACAATTTCTCAGATATTTTATGAGGAAGGGTCTGATAAGTGTGACAAGACGCTGATAAGAGGAAATGTTACTTAGCACTTTTGAATGTTCCTCTTATCTGACCAGCTTCCTGCTCACTTCTCCGAAATAAGAATGTGTCAATGTTATAAGCAAAAATAGTCCACATGTAATTATGGACAAACAAGATAAATATATAGTTTATCGTCCGAGCAGTTGGTCTTTTCCCAAAATATCAACTGTTTTGGTCATTTACTGTAACGCCCCGTGAAACCGGAATACTTCAAAAAGGTTAACTTGGTCTTTCTTCAGAAATATTCCTCTAAACAGATACAGTCAGTTTAAAAGTACGTAATATATATCTGATAAAAGCACTTTGCAATAACTTTCAGATATATACATACTACTGCTCCTAAAATATATTGTATTTTAAAGTTATTGCTCATAAACTGTACTAAAATTGAACGTTTTCCTCTCAAACAGCTATTAATGACTGACATTTTGAGTACTAAATAATAAAAACACTTTTCCCACAGATCAAAGACAAACTGGAGCAGAATGGCGCCCCCTCTGAGCTGAAGGAGCAACTACATCATGTCAAGAACTCATTTGATGAACTTAAAAGCTGCTCCTGGAACTAAGGAAAAAAAGACTTGGAAGAAATGGACAATGTAACAACCATTTATGAACTTTTAATTATTTAACAGTGAAAAAGTTTTATAAATATAGTGCAACAGTGTACAATAAAAACCCTGAGGAAGACGCTGATGTTGTAATTCCATGTTTTCGTACAAAAGAGTCTGTCTACGTGTCTCTCTCAGAAGGGTCCACGTTTCCCAATTCTTCCATTTGTTGAAGCTGTGCGTTTTCCAGATCCTGAAGCCTCTGGCGCAGCAGGGACAGGTCTGTGAGCTGAGAGTCCTGACCACACAGAAGCACAAGCAGTTTAGTGTTAATGTTCCAGTAACTCAGTTTAACCTGTGTGTCATTCTAAACATGACTCTGCAGGACTCACAGTGATGTTTGGCATGGCTCCCTCAGACTTGGGCCCCGTGTACTGGTGACGAGGGGAGGAGGCCATGAACGGGGCCCCGATGTTTAACGACCCCTGACCCTCCAGTAATAGTTGACGAAACTGGTTGTGGCGCCGCTGCAGCTCTTTGAGCTGTCGGCTCACTCTGGTCCGGTCCTCTGAGTTTGAAGCGTGTCTGTGCAAAAGATAAAACAGATTAAATCTCACACAGGAGAAAGCTCTGAAGTCACATGCAGATAACAAGAGCCCGTGCTGCGCAATCAACCAGAACATACTGAACAACTGAACATATAGAATTGAAAAACATTACTGATTTATAATATAAATGTAGGTTAGTAATTATGTAGAAAGCCCAGCATTCATTTTGACAGATGTATTACTATTTAGTGCTCAAGAGTCTCACTTTTTAGCAGCTTCTGCCTCCAGCTCCACCTCTGTGTTCTTCGCCTCCAGCAGCTGGATCTTGTCCTGAAGTTTCCTCTCTCGATTTTCAGTCAACGTTTTCCTCTGAAATCAAGAGTTCACTTTTAGACAAACCATGTTTAGGGTAAAACATGTTGTTAAGTTAGAACTCTTTAGCACTCAAGTTTGTGTCCACTTCCCTTTCAGACATGAAAGGATTCAACCTGTAAAAAGCTCTTTTTTTAATATATGTATTTTTTCATAACTGGAAATTGCATTTGAAATTTATTTTTCCAGGTGCCTTTAGTGCACACTTTTGTTTGACCATTTTACTACCAGTTTTTACCAGTGTTTATCCTCTTATATTAAATGCATATTTGTTTGTGATCATGAATGTGAGCACACCTTCTTCTGAGCCTTGGCTGCCCTCTGGAGCTTGTCTTTGAGATGAGAGTATTTCTGCTGCAGTTCAGCCTCTCGCTCCTGAAACTTGTGCTTCTCCTCCAGCCACTCCACCCGCCGGTCCTCCAGGCTCCTGCACATCAACAACATAAACACTGACATTACATGAGATCGGCTTTTGTCACACAAAACTAAATGATTATCATATCTAAGCTCTGTTCTGTTGGGTGTGTGCTCAAAGATAATAATGATGATACTTTCTCTTTTGTGGTATAAGCACAGAACAGTAAGGATGTATGACATGTATATAAGCTAAACATTTAAAATATGGTTTTATTGGAGTGCAATAGTAGAACCTCTCAGACTGGTGCTGGCTCCTCTCGGCCTCTGTGCGGGACGCCCTCAGCTCCTCTCGGGCCTTGTCCAGAGTCTCTCGGAGCCTCTGGTTGGTCTCCCTCTGGTCACTCTCGGAGTGGGACAGTGTCCCCAGCTGCACATTCAGCTCCTGGTTTTGCTTCAAAGATAAGAGAGTGTCCATCATGTTTTTGTGAAAGTTAAACAATAAACACGTGCCATTGTTTAGAACATGGTGCAGCACAGATCAGTCACATACTCGCTTTAGCTCAGCGACCTCTGCTTTCTGTCGCTCCAGTTCATCCAGCTGTGAACTCTGCTGGTGCAGTTTGGATCTGAAGAAAATACATAATGTCTTTAAATCCGTACATTATATTACTGTCCCTGTAGCAAATGTCTTATTTATAGATTTGACGCATCCTTCGCCCAGCGCCATGGCAACCGATCAGCAGCAGTGCTTTAGCTCCCTTCGTCTTAACCACGTGTAGAGCACCTGAGGTTCTGCAGCTCTCTCCTGGCCGACTCTTCTGCCTGCTGAGCGCTCCTTATGCGATCCTCACACTCCTCCTTTTGGGCCTGAGCTGCAGCGTCATATAGCGCCCTCTGCTGTTCCAACGTGACAAGGCGGTTCTCCAACTCCAATCTACGACCACAAACGGGACAATAGCAGAGACGAGAAGCCGCGACAACACAAACGGGGTCCGGGTCCACGGGTTCTTTCTCTCCAAATGTAGGTTAGGCCGGAGTTTGTCTTACTTGTCCTCGTGCAGCACAGCGGTCTGCCTGAACTCCTCCTCCCGAGCCGCCTGGACCCTCCTCACCGCCTCTCGCTCCTTCTCCACCAAAAACTCCTTCTGTCGCTCCACAGTCGCCTTCAGCACCTCCACATCCGACTGCAGACCTAAAACCCGATGAAGCCTGCGTGTTAATGCCGTGCACGGCCAATCGTAAGGTGTTCTAGTGTTGGTTGTGATACCGTCGTTCAGCGCCTGGAGTGCCTCTCTGTCCCGCTCCACTTCTGCCTTGGACCGAGCGCATTCCAGTTTGACCGTGGCCAGCTCCAGCTTGTGCGAGTGTTTCATGCTGTTCATCTGAGAAGTGTCAAAAAGGGAAAGGTTAGTTGTACTCATTAATACAACACAAGAGAGCACATTTCTGTCTCTCGATCGTTGGTCTAAATGTCTACCTGGCAGTCGAGTGCGTTGACCTCCCGTTCTGCCTTGTGTAGTTTTGCAGTCAGGTCCGAGTTCTGTTCGAGGGTGGTCTTCAGCTCAGTCTCGACCCGCTCAAGATGCAAACGCAACGACTGACGCTCCGCCTGAGGAGAAAAATTAGCTTTAAAAACGAATTTGCTTCCACCATATATTCATTACCGTATTTTCTGGACTATAAGGCAAAGCCAAAAAATGCACAATAGAGAAAAAAAACAAAACATATGTAAGTCACACTTATTTGATAAAATCCAAGACCAAGAACAGACATTTAATCTTGAAATTGAACAGATGAGAGAACATGGTGAATAGGTGTACGTATTCTCCTCCTCCTCCTCCTCCTCCTCCTCCTCCTCCTCCTCCTCCTCCTCCTCCTCCTCCTCCTCCTCCTCCTCCTCCTCCTCCTCCTCCTCCTCCTCCTCCTCCTCCTCCTCCTCCTCCTCCTCCTCCTCTCACCTCCAGAGACTTGGCGGCGGCGTGGGCTTCTGAGATCTGCCGGACCTGAATGCGCTGCACGTTTTCGGCCTGTTGTCCCGAGTTGTCCCTCTGGGCCCGGAGCTCTGTGACCTCGGTCTCCAGCCCCTTCAGCCGTGTGAGGAGCTGCGCCTTCTCCCTGAGCAGACCCTCCGCCCGCTTACCGTCGCAAAGAGGGTCCGCGCCCTGGTATTGAGCCACCAGGTCTTCTCTGTCCTTCTCCAGACGGGAAATCTGGTGGGATTAAAGACGTTTGTGTAAGTCATGCTTTGCTCATTCCAACTTTGCACTCAAAACTCCAAGTACTGTAAAATTAAACAGTATAATATTGTTAAACTACAAGGAGCTGTTGAATAAAAGCATTTAGAAGAATCTGAATGCCCAAAGAGTTAAAAAGTGATTGATATAAGTAGTATAGATTTTATTCGAGTATATTTTCAAATAAGATTTCCCAATAAAACTAGTAAGTTTTGTTCCTATTTCATGTATAGTAGCATTTTCTCATTTTAAGTTAGAAAACGTTTGTCTTATTCCATTGGCAATCTTGCTTTACGGTACCAGTGGTCAAAATATACTCAAAACAAGATAAATACGACTTATTTCAAGCTCTTATCGACGCGTTATGTTATTTTAGATGATTTGTCCAGTGCACCTCTGCCTCGTAGACGATCCTGCGCTCCTCCAGAGTCCTGAAGTGCTCCTCTCGCTGATGGTCGAACTGAGACTTGAGGAGCGTGAAGTCGTAGCGCAGCTTGTTGTACTCAGATCTGTATCTCTCCGCCTCCTGCAGAAAAGAGCAGTGAAGAAGGGCCTGAAAGGTGCTTATCTTGTGACATATTTCCAGCCCTGTAACAATAACCACTGCAGCTCTGAGTCGGCTTAGAGCAAAGAGGACTATGTGATATTCTAAGTACCGTATTTTCCGGACTACAAGTAATTGTTTTGGCCGAGGTGCGACATATACTCCGGAGCGATTTATATGATATAGTTTGTTATTTTCACACTGTCAACGACAAGAGGGCGCTCTAGGCTCTAAGCGACACAGAAGAAGAATCTGCACTTCCTCTACCTCTGGAGTTTGTGGAGTTGTTTAGAAGTGACACAGAGGAAGAAGAATTTAATGGATTTAGTGATTTGGGGTAAAACTGATGCTTTGGTAAACGTGTTAGCATGTTCTTTATGCTATAGTTATATGAATAACTGTTCATATGTTACGTTAACATACCAGACGCTTACCACAGTTCTGTCTGTGCCTCATGTAGCTGAAGGTGTTAGCGTTAGCATACGTACACCTATTCACCATGTTCTCTCATCTGTTATTATTTTAAATTGCATTTCAAGATGAAATGTCTGTTCTTGGTCTTGGATTTTAGCAAATTAATTTCACCAACTTAAACTCGACTTATGTTTTTTCTTCTCTATAATGAATTTTTTGGCTATTGCGACTATCTAGAGAACTCTAGAAAATACGGTACTATGAGGAAAATAGGCAAATTGAGAGGCAAAACAAGTCTAAATAATAATGATTCTTTTAACAATTAATCATCATTTGAGAACACCTAAATGTACTGCAGTGACCTTAAAAAAGGTAAAACAGTGGAAGACTTCTTTTAAACTCATCATCTCTTCATCAGAAATAGTGCGTCATTTGTAGTCAAATTGTTTAACTCCAGTAGAAGAACTGTAATCATTTTAAAGCCACAGACCTCCTCCAGTTTGTTGAAGCGTTCTCTGATTGGACCCTCCATCTCCTGCTGCACCTGAGCTCTGAGCAGCTCCAGACGCTGAGGAGTCATGACCTGGAAGCACAAACATCCATCCATCCATCCATCCATTTTCTACCGCTTGTTCCCTTTCGGGGTCGCGGGTGACTGGAGCCTATCCCAGTGACTTCGGGCCTTAGGCGGGGTACATCCTGGACAGTGGCCAACTCGTCACAGGGCCAACACAGAGACATAGACATTACAGACAGTTCACGCTCACATTCATTCACTAGGGCCAATTTTAGAGTCACCAATTTTACCTAACACATGCATGTCTTTGGACGGTGGGAGGAAGCCGGAGAACCCGGAGAGAACCCACGGTAACACGGGGAGAACATGCAGACTCCACCCAGAGAGATCATGTGATGTTGGTCTGGTCCGGGAATCGAACCCATGATCTCCTTCTTGGGAGGCAAGAGCGCTAACCGCCTTTGCCACCGTGCACCCCAAAGCACAAACATTTATAAACAAAACAGACAAAAAAATAAAATATGACTAGCCTGAGAACGATAATCAGACAATATTACGTAAATCCAACAGGAACGTGCTATAATATGTCTTTAACTGTATTATCTGAGGCTTGAATGTATACGTTAAGGTTTAAGTCGCATTTTTTTTTTTTTACAACTGACCTTAATATTATCCTTATTTCGATCATCTTTAACAACCAGCAACAAACTCTTTCATTAAGGCAATATCAACATAATGCATTTTTAAAACCCTGAAAAGAATTATTGCCATTGTCAATGAGCAAAATTCACAAACATAGAACTTGTCTTGGTGATTTGATGCAACACAAAACAATGAAACAATGAACTATGAATAAGTCATAACAATAAGCTATCAGATAAAAAATAAGAATAAAAATAAAGATAAAAATGTATGTTCGTTAACTGAAAATAATACCCATGTATATTGTTATGCCCCAGTTTTGCACTCAAACATGACAAAAACACACCACTTTGATTTCAATAAGGTTACAGTAAGGGAGCGACGCTAAACAAGTGTAAAAGCTAAAACGGCGTGTAAAGCAGAAAGTGCAGAAGACCCCCGCACACACCTGCAGCCGGAGGTCCTCGAGCTCCCGGGTCTTGTCCAGCAGATCCCCCCTGAGCTCGGCCAAAAGCAGCTGCTGTCGCTCCTGCTGAGTCTGTTTGTCGCTCATCAACCGCCGCAGCTCGTTCTGCACACGGGTGAACTCGTCCAGCAGACTGGGGGAAAAAATACTTTTTATTTTTTTTAAACCAATAAAACTACAAATTCTAATTTTAAAAAATCTCATAAACGTTTAATTTGTCTGACATTTTCAACTGTTTATTCCTGTGAATTGGTTCTTACTTTTTGTTGAGGTCTTTAAGTACATACAGAGACAACGATTAAAAAAACACAATAATGACAAAAAACAAGCAAATAATCAGAATAAAAACTTGATAAAAATATAAACTAAGAGTAGGAAAAAATATATACTGGAGGGAAGTTGACGATGTTTATCTTTAAATTGTTAATTGCTATGGCAACCGTCCTAATTTCTCATCATTCTGAAACCCATGAACACCGTAGGGATGTCAAGAGTTTAAAGTGTTCAGGTCAGCGGAGGGTCATGGCGCAAACCGCTTTTACAGCCCGCCGTGCCCCATGTGCTTTTAAATGTACTCCATTTTTATTTGTTCTTAAATGTCTTATTAGTGTAAGTGTGGGGTTTTCTTACCTGATTAAAAAAGGTTAATAAATAAATAAAATTATTATAAAAATAGACAAATAATAACGTGACAATTTTAGAAGCACAATTAAGTCTTTTTTAGGTCAATCTAGTCTAAAAATAGACCTAAATGTATATGTTCTGTCAAATTGAACATGTTAGACAACGGAAATGAAAGGAAATGAAAGATTTCATTGTTGTTTAATAGTCTCAATAATCATGAATAATCGTTAAATCGTGATGTTTTTTCTGACCATAACTCAAAGTTGACATCGTGACCTCTCTAGAACACAGTGGCCGTGTTCATAAATAGACTTGAGTATTTATCCATGCCGTCATTTACCTGGTGTGCTCGGACTTCAGTGCCAGGTAGTTCGTCCTGTGGTTTTCGCCCTTCAGCCGCTCGTCAATCAGCATCTTCTGCAGCTCCATCTCTGCCCCGCCGAGGCTGGCCGACAGCCCCAGCATCGCCGCCGACCGCCCGACGCCCGCCTCCATGCTCGAGGGGAGCGGCGCGGACAGGCCGAGAGCCGAGGCCGTCATCCCGTCTCGCCTGCGGATTCAGACAGAAACACACAACGTGACACTCACGTCGGCCTCTCTGCGTGTATGAGCGGCGCAGCCAGGTGGAGCCACGTCTCTCAAGGTTTGTTGTAAGTCGTAGCCGTGGAGACCAAGAGGGGATCCCACAAGCCACTGCTAATCACAGTTTATCCATTTACATAGGGCTGTGTGTGGATGGGTCTCAAGTGATTGGCCCTCGACTCCAGGCTGCTTCTGTTGTGGAAACCAAGATCAAGTGAGAGCTGATTGCAGTTACTTCTGTCATTTACAATACAAAGAGTTAACATTAGAGAATGAATGAGGAGGTCAAAAGGCTCGACTCCGGGCTATAAAAGATGCAATGTGAGATTGTAGCAGCGCATGACAACTGAGGTTTAGCCGATTATAGGCTGCAATTGACAAATACAAGCACTTTAATAACAATAGAATAACATGGCATTTTCCACTTTTACGAACACCAACGAGGAACCATTCATGTAAAGAGTGAATCTGCAGAGGAGCGCTTAGTCTTTTCAAAGCATTACTTATTTCAACGTACTTTTTGTAGATATTTGTTGTGTGATTCTTGCCGTTACTTTCGATATTCCTCGGTTGTTCTGTTGCTTTTAATGGCGTTTGGCAGCCAACTCAAAAGGTGCATTTACAGCCACCTACTGCAGTTGTACCTCTGCAAAGTACGTGTTTTAAGCAGTATAAAAGGAAAAAACTAAAAAGAAGAGGGAGAGAGCAGGAGAGAGAGAGAACGAGAGTGAGAAAGAGAGAGAGCGAAAGAAAGAAATTTACAAAGTGAGAAGAGATCAGGAGAAAGAGAAAGACGAATTGAAAAGAAGAGAGAGAGCAGGAGAGAGAGAGAAATAGAGAGCAGGAGAGCGAGAACGAGAGTGATTAAGAGAGAGAAAGAAAGAGACAAAGTGAGAAGAAGAGAGATCAGAAGAGAGAGCGAGAGAAAGAGATTCTTGTCAATGACAAGATGTCATTTTTTGCACTATTTCTTATTTCATGGAGTGCTGTGTGACATAGGACAAGCGTGCGTGACACTATCGTCATGGCAACTGGACATAATCTGGCCATGCATTACGCTGTCACTCGCAAAAGTGTCTGCCATAGCGCAGAATGGCAGATTTCTTTCTCTTTTTTTTTGAAATAACAGTTGATTTATCATAACAAACAAAGGAATCTGCTAGGGGGAACATACTGAGCTTAAACATTCACATTTCACATTTCACATACCAAGGAATAAAGTCTGGTGGTAATGTAACAATTGGATAAAAAACAAAACAACAACAACAGCATACCAAAAATATAGAGACATAACTGATTACTGTTTCATTAACACTGCAACAACTTGACCGGTTTGTGTTTCAAATGTGGCGCTATTAGAGATAAACGCGATTAAAGGCTTTAGATCACAGACTGTTCTGCATTTCCAACTTAAAGTCGTGGAATAATGAAAAAGTCCGAAAATGGGCGTCCACTCGGCGATAAGTAACATACCGCAGCAGCAAATAGATTCAAGAAGAAAAATAACAGCATAAAAAGGCGACTTATTACAATATTTTGCTAAATAGCAAACATTGTAACACAACGCACCATTATTTTTAGGTTTGATTTAAATTACTCACCTTTCCAAACTCAGAACCCGTTTTATTGACCTTTTACCAGTCCAAGTAAGCTAAGTAGTGCTAACGCGCTAGCTCATCTGGTGACTACAAACTGATGCATCATGGGAAATGAGTTTAAAAACCGAAGATCGTCTGTGGAAGGGCCAATCTTCACTCGCCGGAGGTGTAACTTTTACACAGAAACACCTTCTGCTGATTGAAATGCAGTGTTGTGCCATTTATTTACAATTATTAATGGTTTCACGTGACGAGATGTAATGAAAGCAAATGATGCAGTAACTGTAAAACGCAATTGGAATCAATTTACCATAATCTATACAATATAAAGAATCTAGATAATGCAATTTGAACATGACTGAATAGTTTAGAATCTCTGTACATACTATAAAAGTGGAAAGCAGAAGGATTTTGGGCAACATTATAACAAATGTGAATTAGAGAAATAGAAAAAAAGGAAAAGAAATGCAAATTTATACTTTTAATTTAAAATACATAAGTGTGTTGCTCTGTGGTAGTAAGAATAGAGCTCTATTTTCACTTTTGTACACAACTACAAACCATAATAGCAAGATAAGATAGCCTTTATTGTCCACACATGGGGAAATTTTGGTGTTACATAGGGCTTCAGTCAAGGCCAACACAAAACAACTAAACGGAAACATACAAAATAACAGTGAAAAAGTAACACAAAATGCTCTTATAAAAACAGCCAAAGTGTGATTGTCATTGATACAATACAACAAAGTAATATCACAAGAGGACGCTTCATGACACTTGAATTAATTGGGTTCAACAATCCATAACTTTACATTTTACCATCTGCAGGACAATCTGCCGAGACTATGGTGCGACTCTTATTCGAAGGATTTTAATAAATACCATTGTGCTGCACGGTGTAACTATTCTGGTTACCCGCTTGTCTCCATGGAGATCTTATTGCCATTAAATGTGTCGATCTCAACAGAGAAAAGCAGATGATGCCACAGGTCTAAGTTACAGGTCAGATCTGCGAAGAACGATGTTTTTCCAACGTGTTTTTGTGCAATTTGATAAATGCGAGATAGAAAAGTTTAATGCCGTACTGTGGGACATTCCGGGCAAAGCGATGTCACGTCCACAGAGACAAGCAGGTAGATACATCCACCTTAAAAGTGCACTACGTAACATTTCAATTAGACGTTGACAATATTACAAGGAATTAAAAAAAAAAAGAACACTATATACGAGTTACAGGATGATGAAATATCAGGGCCGTTGCCACAGCAGTCAACAATTTAAAAACGAAACATTATGTCTTTTGAATGCTGAAAGTGTTGCGTGTAAACAGGAATCTGAAGCCTGTGAATAGATGACGCCAGAGTCTCCTTTAATGCCAAACGTCTGCGCTTTGTCCAAACAGTGACACAAACACTTAAAGGCACTGGCCATCAGCAAGATCATAAAGATTCCCCGTAACCTTCTAAAAGTGGTTAAGCCCGTGAACACACATGTACAAGTATCAAATTTAAATACATACAAAAATAAATTAACAAAACTATATTATACTGTACAACTTTAGGGTGGCGTTCAGCCTAATTCCTGAGTCTTTAATGTAGATAAAAGGGCCGCAGCGCCAACGATCGTCAACCTGAGCTGCAAAAGAAAAAAAAAAAAAGAAAAAAAAGAGTATGAAATAAAAACGTTTAAAATAAGTCGCACGCACAGTATGAGGGAGTGTTACCTGTCGGCGGCGTCTCGGCCCACTGCGCCGCTGTCTGCTTTGGACGTGGAGCTTTGCGTTTTAGTGGGAACTGTACAAACAACAAAAATGTACGTTTCAGAAGGACGTTTTTGCTCCTCTGCAGCAAAAGAGATGTATGAATAGAACAGCCTCAACTAGTTAAAGGTTTTACTCGTTGCGTCAGGAGCGGTGGGCGGTGCTGCTCCCAGTGTTTATAACCAAAGGACCCACAGGGAGGATTCGCCCACTGTTGGCTACACGCTTCAAGTAGGTTTTGGGTTCTTACCTTGTATCCAGCGTATCTGCGTGGCCGGCCCGTAGCCCTGTTCGTTCTTGGCTGCGATCCTGAACACGACGGCGGGGCGGTTTGTCTGGGAGCTGTCGACGTGGGCGTTCTCCAGGTGGGACGAGCTGACGGAGCAGGACGTCTTCGTGCCTCTGTAGATGCGGATGAAGCCCATCTGCCCCGGGCGCTCGGAGCTGGAGGCAGAGCGGCTCTTCTTCACCGCCAGATACATGGAGTACTCCATGATCTTCCCCGACGGAGAGGAGGGCGCGTCCCAGGCAATGTGCACCGTGTCGTTGAGCTGAAAGAGGGAAATAATGGGGGGAGTAGAAATATTAATGTTTAGGTAACTAGTTATGAAGCTTAATGTGCCAAGGCTGGAACATAATCATTTAGAATTTATTTATTTAGCTTAATTACAATTCTGCAGTGGGCCAACTGTTTTTCCCAGCAGTTGCATAATTCATTTCCCTTTTTGGGGACCAGACAATTGACACATTCCTTTCAAACATTCATATCCATTCATTTAAGACATGTTCATACAATGTAATATGAAAACACAAACAATACACAGAGTGCCCGTGTAATAGCAAAACCAAAGAAACAGATTTTAGTGTAAAATAATCCAACCTTCGTGATTTTGACCGCTGAAGGCGCTCCAGGAAACCCCGGCTGGCAGGTCTTGAACTCGCTGACTTTACTGAAGTCTCCTGCTCCAAAACAGTTGATGCCAGCCACTCTGAACCTGTAGGAGCGTCCCGGGGACATCTCCTCGCGCTCCCGGCCCTGATAGTCCTGAGATACTCTCCTCTGCACCAGAGGCTGATGGGAAAACAACACAGATGTAATTACACTTGGATTGTGACGAGAAGTGAGACATTTAGATTAGACACAGACAAGTGTTTCTGTGTTTAATGTAAATGTGTTTAATGCTTACTGTCCGGTTGCTGGTAGTGGTGGTGGTCTGGTCATTTTCAGACGGGAGATAAAAGTGAAGGACCTCAGAGAAAAGTGTTTTAAAAACACCAACATCAAACCATGTACCACTGTCTGGGGCCTGAGAATGGAAAAGATCATTATGTTAACACTGAACACAATCTTATGACTTCTGAAAAATAACCATGCATGAGCACTGGGCGTTCCCACACCTGTTGGGTTTCTTCAGCTCCTATAATTAAAAATATATATATTATGTAAAGTACATTGTATTTGCTTTTTGTATTTGAATTAAAGTCACTCACTGGACTGAGCCGAGTCGCCTGCAGTGGAAGTCTCCTGTTCAGCTGCACATGAAACATTTTTAGTAAATAAACTAAATCTCAGGATATGGGAAAGAAAGTACGGGTGTAACGATTCTTAAATGTCTTAATCCTTTCCGATGCAAAATTGACAGATGCTGGAAAAACATTAAGCGGAACGCCTGAATGTAACTAAAATAGAAGAGAGCCTATATTAAGCCCTATATGAGATCAAGGCAAGGCAAGGCAAGTTTATTTGTAGAGCACATTTCATACACAAGGCAATTCAAGGTGCTTCACACAGCAGGAAAAATGCATTCAAATAATGAAAGAAATTACAGAAACAGAAATACAATAAAATTAACTAAATTAAAAATTATCAATCCAACTGATTTTCTAAACTAATAAAATCACAAACAAAAGAGAAGAGTGCAAAGAAAAAAATGTTTCAGTCATATGCGCAGCTAAACAAAACTGTTTTTAGATTGGATTTGAACATTGTCAGAGTTGAAGCCTGTCTCACATCTTCAGGAAGACTGTTCCAGATTTTAGCTGCATAAAACTGAAACGCAGATTCCCCATGTTTTGTCCTGACTCTGGCACCAGCAAGAGGCCGGTCCCTGAGGTCCTCAGAGTCCGAGATGGTTCATATGGCACTAACATATCCAAGATGTACTTTTGTGCTAGGCCATGGAGAGACTTGTACACAAGCAGAGCTGCTTTAAAGTCTATTCTCTGAGCCACAGGGAGCCAGTGCAGAGATCTGAGAACAGGACTAATGTGATCATACTTCCTGGTTCTAGTCAGGACCCGAGCAGCAGCGTTCTGGATGTACTGCAGCTGTTTTACAGCTCGTTTGGAGAGGCCAGTGAGCAGGCCGTTACAGTAGTCTAATCTACTGGAGACAAACGCATGGATAAGTCTCTCTAAATCTGGTTTTGACACTATATTTTTGATTTTGGCAATGTTTTTTAGATGGTAAAAAGCTGCTGATGTTATTGATTTGACGTGGCTATTAAAGTTCAAGTCTGAGTCCATTATTACCCCCAGATTTCTAACTTGGTTTGTAGGTTTTAGAGCGAGACTCTGGAGGTGACCGCTAACACTTTCTCTTTGTTTCTGTGGGCCAAAAACGATTATTTCAGTCTTGTCTGAGTTCAGCTGGAGAAAGTTGTTTTGCATCCACAAACTGATCTGTTGGATGCAGTGACAGAGTGAATCTACTGGTCCATAGTCACCTGCCGACAGTGAAACATAGATCTGAGTGTTGTCTGCATAGTTGTGATAGGACACATTTTCACTGCGTATCAACTGACCTAACGGCAGCATGTAGAGGTTGAACAGAAGGGGACCCAGGACTGACCCTTGGGGCACTCCACAGGTCAGGGTCATGTGGTCTGAGACACAGCTACCAATTTCAACAAAGTACTTCCTGTCTTCCAGATAGGACCTTAACCAGTTTAGGGCAGTGCCAGTGATGCCCACCCAGTCCTCTAGTCTCTGTAAGAGGATCCCATGATCGACAGTGTCAAAAGCAGCACTCAGATCTAACATAATTAAGACTGAGGCTTTGCCCGTGTCAGTGTTCAGGCGGATGTCATTTGTCACCTTGACAAGAGCAGTCTCAGTGCTGTGATGAGGTCTAAAACCTGACTGAAAAACATCAAATGAGTTGTTTATTAAGAGGAAATCTGTGAGCTGTTGGTAAACAACCTTTTCAAGGACTTTGCCCCAAAATGGCAGATTAGAGATGGGCCGGTAATGACTCAGTACTGCGGCATCAAGACTGCTCTTCTTTAGGAGAGGCTTTATGACCGCAGTTTTCAAAGACATTGGGAATGTTCCAGATTGAAGCGACATGTTAACTATGAGTGAATGGTGCTAACAAACTGTTCAGCACAGACTTTAGAAATCTGATGGGTAACACATCAAGGCAGCATGTGATGATCTCATGGACAGTTTTGTCAGTTACTGGTGCAAAGTGAGTTAGCCCTAAGTGTCTTGGTGGTTTTAGGGTAATTTTTTGCATTGTGGGATTTATAGCATTTTTAATGCCCTGAACTTTGTCATTAAAGAATAATCCAAACTCATTACACTTGGATGTGGAAATGAGTTCTAACGGCAGCTGAGCTGGAGGGTTTGTTAATCTGTTTACTGTGGCAAACAGGACACGCGAGTTGTTACTGCAGCTTCCAATTATTTCAGAAAAATATCTTTCCCTAGTTCTACATAAGATTAGGTTGTACATGTTCAGCTTTTCTTTGTAAATCTCTTTTTGAACCTGGAGCTTTGACTTGCGCCATTTCCATTTGGCCCTGCGGCACTCCCTTTTCTGTGCCCTGACCGAATCATCATTTCTCCATGGCGCCTTCTGCTTATTTTTAACCATTTTAGCCTTTATAGGGGCGATGGTGTCCAGAACATTCAAAACACTAGATGTAACAGCGTTCAACAAATCATTTACATTAGAACATGAGACATTATCAAAGTTTATCATTTCCATAAACAGTGCACCTGTGCCATCACTTATGTGTCTCCTCTGAACAACTGCAGGAACAACCGGAGGTTTGGGAGAAACAGACAGGTCAAAGAAGACACAGAAATGATCAGACAGAGCAACATCGATCACATTAACATTTGAAATATTTACCCCCTTTGTAATTATGAGATCTAGAGTGTGTCCTTTGCTGTGGGTGGGGCCTCTCACATGCTGAGTAAGACTGAAGGTTTCAAGGACAGCATCAAGCTCTTTAGCGTTTCTGTCACAAATATTATCAACATGCACATTGAAATCACCTGTAATGACCAAACCATCAAAGTCTGTGCATATGACTGAAAGCATCTCAGTAAAGTCATCAATAAAACGTTGGCAGTGCTGGGGAGGCTTGTATAAAACAATGAAGAGAATGGATGGAGACCGTTTTAGCTCCATTTTAAAAGGATACATACTCAAATGATGAAAACACCCCAAAAGACAACCTGCGGGTAATTATTTCATCTCTAAAGACAGCACAGACTCCACCCCCTTTTTTGTTTTCTCGTGTTTCAGATTCAAACTTAAAGTTGGGTGGAGCAGATTCTATCAGAACTACATTTCCTGTGTTTTTGTCAAGCCATGTTTCAGTTAAAAACATAAAATCAAGATTATAAGAAGAAATACAATTATTAATTAAGAGAGATTTGTTACATAAGGATCTGACATTTAGCACAGCAAGTTTCAGACTAGTTTCAGTGAGACTGGGCTTTATCTTTTCACAGGGAATATGAATCACATTTCTCAGATTGGGCCTGGCTCGCATTTTGTTTTTCCATCTGTGTGATGATGTGACTACAGAAATAGCACTAGGGGGGGCTCTTTTTACATATGGCCCCGGGTTGGTTTGATTTTTAATGTGACAATAAGTCCCGGCAACGCTGAGACCCAGTGCATCCTAGCTATGGGAGATACCAGGTGAAAGGCGAGGTTGGATGGGTGGTGGGGCTTTTGTAGCCAAGGAGAGTTTGGGACCAGGTGAGAGGCGAGGGGGGATGGGTGGTGGGGCTTTTGTTGGTGTAGTTGGTACTGACATAGCCCTTGCTATATTGGGCGTGAGTTGAGCCATCTTAATGCCTGATTTGATCAGACTTTCAAAATGGCTGGGAAGGCCCATGGGTGAGAGTGGAGATGAGAAGGAGAATGATGAATCTTTAGTGGGAGTAGATGTTGCAGGGGGAACCCAGGGCTGGTGTGAAGGCAGGGGCGATGACAGGGATGTTGTTGGGCTTGTCACAGATGGGTCCAAGGCCTTTGAAGATTGTTCCTTTGCTGGAGGCGGTGGAGGTGAATGTGGAGCAGCTGCTGATGAATCCTTTGGTGGAGGCTGAGGTTGTGGTGCTTTTGATGTTGAAACATTGGCTCGGTCTCTGGCTGATGGAGCAGGAATTCTTCTCTCATTCCTCTCTTCTCTAACTATCTGCTCAGGACCCTGTCCAGGCCCAGTCCAATGCCTCAGAGCGTGGAGCAGGTTCTCTGTCAGCACCCTCACTCCACCTCTGCATAGGTGGGGGCCATTTCTCTTAAACAGGTCCTCTCGTTTCCAGAATAGATAGAAGTTCTCAATGTAGTGTAGTCCTCTCGGGGAACACTCTTTGGACAGCCATGTGTTCAGCTGAAGAAGCCGGCTGAACTTGTTTATCCTCCTGTCGATGTTTGGAAGAGGTCCACTTATGAATGTTTTGATTTCCATTTTATCAAGCACGTCGAATAACTTCAAGAAGTCTTTTTTCAAAACTTCAGTCTGTTCCCGCCGCATGTCCACTGCACCCACGTGCACTATCAGCTGTTTAGCTCCTCCATGCTTAGCCATAATATTTGGAAGGAGTGACGTTATCTCAGAAACAGTGGCGCTTGGAAAAGAATGTGTGTTTATCTTTTCATGCGTCACGTGACTTATCGCGCCGTCCCCAACTAAAACAATCTGCGTGACCTTGGCTCCTGGCACAGATCCTCCTCGCTGTATTTTGGCCACGTCATCTTTCCTTTTTTCATTTAATTCCATCTCTGAAAGTGGTAAAAATCTGTTGGTGAGCTGTATTTTAGGTGACTTCACGTTATCTTTGTATCGTTTAGGCTTTGCTCCAAGTTTGTTCCAAGAAACAGCCTGGTCTTTCTGGTTTTTAGACAGTTTTGGAAACGACACAGAGTCACTGCGGTTTAGGTTGAAAGTAGCAGTTTTTCTTGTAAAAAGTATGCTCTTCTTACCATCGGTTGACACAGGAATGGTATTGTGAAGAACTTTTTCAGATTCCAAAACAAATATCCGTGTTTTCAGCTCATTAATTTCTTGTTGATATTTCCGACAGCGTTCACAGTCTTTCTCCCTTCTTCTCCCGGACATGTCGCTGGCGTCAGATATGTCGTTAAAACTGGAAAAATGTTCTTAAAATCCTTGGTTTACTTGAAAAAGTCTAAAGCAAAAATGTTTGGAAGACAAAAACTGATTAGAAAGCAAAATAAATAAGGAAAGCAGCGATAGCAAGCGGAGCGAGCAAAATAGCGTGTGCACTCTTCGGAAGCAGGAAGTAGTATCAAAATAAATGCCATTAACTAAATTAGGCCACAGTTGTTATTGTACTGTAAACAATATGTAATTTGCACAATAATCAAAATAGAAAATGTATTATTTTGCGTTTTTTTGTCACCAATAATGACAGAAAAAAGAAAGTGCCGTGAACTTGACTTACTGTGTTTGGTATTTGAGCCCTCTCCGCCTTTCTCTCCTTTTTCCTGCCCAATGTAAGACAATCGCTTAATTATTTAGACAATGTGTAGCTTAACCAATGAAACTATTAGAATAAACACAGCTACGTCTAACATGTAACATTTCGAGTCCTGGCAAAGAACTGTTTGTCTTTACAAGAACCTGGTCACAATTCTGATATTGCTTCTTCTTGAACACTAAGTCGCTTTATATTGACTAAACTGTGGTTATTTCACTCTGATTGTTTGAATGCAACTGCCAAAAGCAATGAATCACAATTTATACCTTAAGCGTTGATATAAGTAAACATTTAGCTAAAGTGAGAACAGACTTTACCTTTGTGCATATGTTTTCCCCTTTATTTGTAGCGTCTTCTTTTTGAACGTGGCCCTTGTTACCTAGAAAGAGAATAATGTATTAGTCCCTTTTAAGTGGCATTAAAAGCTCTGCTGAACGTACCTGCGGCGTCTTCCTCCCTCTCTTGTCCCTGCATTTGATTTGAATCCTGGTTTTGTCCGTCTGCGTTGCTGGAAGAGCTGGATGGCTGAATCTGGAGGAGGTAGCAGTCTGCGGCCGCTAGGGGGCGCCAGGCCACGTGCAGCATGTTCACGGTGGATTTGATGAGCAGCACTGGCTCTGGAGAGGAAGGAAGATCTGGGGAAAACAAACACACAGTATCCGGCTGTTAAAAGGTGTAAGTACATTTCAGAATTGACCAAGAATACAAAATTGACTATATAAAATGAGACCAGAACACTAATATGCTGATCCAGAACAACAAATGTTGGTACAGTAGTGTGGTGTAAAGTACAATCCCTTCACTACACACATGCATCACCCGTTAGAGCAAGGCAACATTACCACAAACCAAGACAGGCGATTTGTGGTTTGACATCATTAATAATAAAATATTCTGCAGTTCAGAGCACAACTTTCAATTTATTTAATTGTTTGCTGTCATTGTACTACCGTTTTTCTGTTGTTTTTTTAACTATGACTTTTGAAGAGACATTTTTTTTGTTGTTCAAGCCAAAATGGAAAGGGATAAAAACATCTCTCAAGATAATTTTCCCAGTTTTCCCCGTGTTCCAATAAAAATAAAAACAATAAATTTCAATATTAAAAGGTGGAATGGAAGATTTTTTTCAGCAATTTTTTTAATCATATTTCCTCGTGGCGTGGATAAATAATTTGTCCTGCCACGTATCAATCATAAAACGCACCTATTGCTCACCTGCGGTTTGTCCCCACGTTTCCGCGTGCCTAAGCGCATGGATCTATCATAATATAGTTCCCTCAGTGTACGGGGCAAAATGAAGACGGAGAAAGACAGTTCGAGCTGACGCAGAAGTGGCCAGAAATCTACGGGAGACGAGAGATGCGATCCGTTGCGCTAATAAACAAACGCACGTGTGTGTTGTATCAGTCCGCAGAACGTAATTTTTTACCATAATATAAAAAGGTAAAGGTAATTGTGGTTTTGTAACATAGTCATTTGGTCCTATACTAGTTCTGATATAAATAAAGACCATAAATCTACTCAGGAAAGGACCAATTTTGTTCTATTAATATGATTCCTTTCAGTATCGATACTAGTTTTAATGTCGATTAGTATACATTAGTAGTATCAATTTAGATTTTTTCCAACTCTGCCTAGTGATCCAGCAGGTACAAATTAGTCTGTTTTTTTCTTTAGTTTAGTAACTTTAGTCCAAAGGAAAATCATTTCAACCCAAATTGTGTGATTTAACTGCCTTTGTTGTTGTAAAGTTTTCTTTTCCTTTTCTTTCATTCATAAAACAGAGAAATAACAGTGTTTGAAGCTTGAACAAACAAAAGGAGCAGATCTTATGTTATTATTTGAACAACACGGCGTCTTTCTCTAACGAGCCGTAATAAGATAATGTCAGCACTTTATCATCATCGGGAGTCCTCTCACCCGTCTCCAGATACCACAGGTCCCTGCAGCAGACCTGATAGCTCCAGCTCTTCCTGTACCCGTCCCGCCCGCTCCACACATACAGTCTGGAGCCCACAGCCACCGCGCAGTGTCCGGCTCGAGCTCGGGGCCGGAGGGCGTAGGGGTCTTCCACCCGAGGGCCCTGGCTCTCCATCTGAGACTCCACGTCCTCGGGCTGCTCCGGACCCAGACTCTGCCAGCTCAAAGTGTCTGAGGAAGAAAACAGAGAAATTAGATTTGTAAAGCATTTCCAAGCAACGTACGGCGAGCGTGTACAGACCGCCACGTGGATGTGTTTCAAAGCTGTTGATTAAAATAAATCTGTAGGAATCAGAATTCAAATTGGGAGTCAATTTAAATTGTTCCTAATGAAATAAAAACGGTTTTGTTAAGTCAGTTGAATTTACTTCACAAAAGTACCAGAAATGTATTCCTCAAAAGCCAGAATCTGCTCCAAACCACAGGCTCTTATTGCCACAGGGCTATTGAAGTTCAATTATTTGCACGGCTATAATATAATAAGTGCATTGAACAGTAAGACGTACAAATTTAATCTCAGCTGATAAATGCTTACCACAGCAATAATATGTAATTATATTACCCGGTACTCTGAGTTATTTTGTTGTAAATATCACTCACTTGGAATTAGGACAGTATACAGTTCTTTTTCATACTTTTTATACTTTAGACGATACATTTTTTGCATTCAAAGCGTACAACCGATTGCTTAGATTTGGACCAATGATATAATAATTCTCACTAACCCAAGTTGAGGACACTCAAAGAATCAGTGCAAATCCATTCTGTTCCAACGACTTTATCTCTCTCAGTGTCTGGTATCGGCATCCAACCACCAAACACATACATCCTGCACAGAGTGGCAACAAGAAGACACTCACATTCCATTGAATTTATCAATCAAACGTAGATTATTTCAAATACAATTTTCTTACTTATTTCCGATGACGTTTGCTGTGTGCAGACTTCTGGGAAACGGTCGGCCGCCTCTCGTTTCAGGCACTGACCACACCATAGTATCTGAACAGGGAATTAAAGAAACAAGTCAGAGTTTTTGTTAGATATTTTTCATAAATTAATATAAAATAGGGCGGCAAAAATATCCCTTTTACAAGAAACATTGTTATTACTTATCATTATTATTATTATCAGTCCGAAATGTAGCCGCTTTGCTCTTAGTTTTTGACATTTTTCTAAAAGTATATTAAAGATATCTCAATATTATTGTTATTGTGCTAGACATATAGTTTTTTTCTTTCTTATTTTATACAGCTTTAACACAAAACATACCAAGGTCTAGCTGCCAGAGGTCGTCTAAGCGCGCGCCCTGCATGCCTCCAAACACGTACAGCTTTGAGGAGCCCAGGCCAGTGTAAACCACTGCTGTGTGGGACTCTCGGGCTGAAGGTCCTGCTCCTTTAGTCTCTGGGATGCTCCAACATCTCGCTCCCGATACCGACTGTAACTCCAGCTCAAACAAGTCTGCCAAATATCTGATTAAATAAACAGAATAGAATGTAATAGTCTTCAAAGACGACAGATTGTTCTCATATTACTTGTGTTATTGGTAATAGGTAACTGGTCATAAGCAATCATCAATATGGTCCTCCTAAAGATATCAAGGCCTAAAGGGGACAACAAACCAATCAGCAAAAAGGACAAAAAATATTGTTAAAATAGTAACAAAAAGGGTTTTCTCAACTTTGGTCAAATTATGAATAATAACAAGGTGATAAAAGCAAAAACAGTATTGCTCAAAAAAAGTGGAGCAATTTTCAAGAGGATTGTAATGTATAGCAGATTAGTATTAAATAGTACCGTGGTATGTTGCCATTTGGGTCCTCGCTGTCATTTGCCAATCCTCCAAAAAGATAACATTTGTTTCCTGCCAGAGTAAAACTGTGACCGATTCGAGCGCAGGGGGGAAAGCCGGTCCTTGGCGCTCTAGGCCTCAGCTTCTTCCATAACCAGCGACTTGCCTACAAACACAAAGAGAAAAAAATGTAAGAGAAAAAAAACTAAAAAAATATTATTTTAATTTAATAATTAAGAAATAAGTGAACATTACTTGTAGTTCATAAAGGCTGTTGGAGTACTTTCCAAATTCAACCATTCCACCAAATACGAGAATTCGAGTCCCATCGCAAACAAAGCCATGTGCAGCGCAGCCAGGAGGGATGTCCCCTCTCACTGCCGGGAGGAACCACTGTTTTGATACTGTCAAAATATTTCATATGCTTATTCATGAGTAACATGCAGATTGTGTGTAATACATTTTTGTGTTACACTTACCAACTAAATACAACATGTATAATACATCTCCTTATTCAAGAGGAAATAGATGGATTATGATGAATTACATCAGAGTTAAGTTGGACTCTGACCTGTCAGAGGTCAGATTGATGGTTTGAAGCTATGAATATATAGAGTAGGGATGGTAAATGTACTAAAACAGATAAGCAGCTATAAATTAGCCCAAGCTGATAAAAGTCCAAAACATTAGCAAACCAATGCAATATTTAATAGTACTGAATATTAGTATGGGTATTATATGAGTATGAGTATGAGTATTTTCAGCCACTCTTGATGCATGGATGTAGGGCTGGGCGATATGACAAAGATTTGATCAAGTTTTTTTCCCCTTCATAAAGAGCAATCATGGTTTTTGATTTTATTCATACTAAATATGAACAAAAAAATGTATTCATCGTAAAGGCATCAACAATATAGACTTTTAATTAATGCCACTTACCACAATATAATTTCGACCTCAAATCCATATGTATGATTGGCGGAAGATCGTTGACAAAAAGCAAACTAATTCCACAGCCCTAGACGCATAAATTAATTATTCACATTTGCTACGTCAGAGTAATAGTTTTCTCCAACCAAATCAACTTTTTCATATTTGTGTCCTTGCCATCGCCCTTACGTTTCGACCTTACAACTGTCAAAAAAGTAACTTTACAAAATGTAGTATCTTTGAGATGGGTCCAAAGTCCTCAGAGTATCACCTGGGTTAGGAAGCTGAAGCCCATGAATGAGAGGTCACAACTAGCCTTACAACTACTAAACCAATCAAACGATGCAATGTTAGAAAAGATCTTATTATCTTGTGTCACAAGTACTTCAAACGCCCATGAGTGAGTACTTTGCAGCTTTCCACTGTTGGGGTATGCTAAAAATGCTAAAAACATTAGCCTTTAGCCTCATTAGCTTTAGCATTAGCTCACCAGTGTTGTATACATGGAGGTCCTCCGCGATCCCCTCGTTACCCCCGCCAAAAACAATGATCAATTCCCGGATTGCTGCGGCTCGGTGACCGTGTCTGGACCGGGGGATCACGCCGCTGACCGACTGAACTTTCCTCCAGCTCGGCTCCTCGGTACCGGGGGTCATTTTACCGTCCGAGTCAGAACCAGAATCATTGACCTGAACCAGAGTTTGGCGCTGGCGTCGTTTCAAAGACAGAGGCGGGGCTCGAGCGCAGAGATGCCCAACGGAACAGAGCGCTCACTCGAGTTTAGAGGGCACTGTCCAAATGTCAATATCATTGACATAAAATGGAAAAAAAATCGTAAGAAAAAAAGATGATTATTATATTACGATTATTGTATCGTAATAATGCTTTATTAGTAATTGTTCATTGTTGTATGTTGCACAGAATCACTAAAGCAAGTTCCCAAGTAACCTGTGAATTATGTACACTGACAATGGCAATAATTTCTTATGCCGATTCTAGAACTTGTATTAATAATAGTTATTACTAGTAATATGAATTATATTCATGTTATTACTATTACTATTACCGATATGTGTCGTTTAGGCCATTTTAATTGGTCAAAATTAAATGTAGTAAATATATATAATACAATAAAGGACCATTTCTACATACATTCAAAGGCCTACATACACCAAGTCGTAAATACACCAATTATTGCTTTATTAACTATGTTAGCATTTGTTGATTCAAAGCCAAATTGTAAATAAATTCAGTAAAAAGTTATTGTTTTTCTTGCTATACACATTTGAGTTCAATATTTATTCACACAACTCACCTCAACCGCTTCTCCAACCTTTTTTTTTTTATATACAATCTTTCTTGCAATTCATTTATCTTACCCAATCACCCAAAAAATGACCACAACACGAGGGAGTTTATGAAACAGATTAAATTTACTTTAGATGGTTATGAGAAATAAATAGTTCCAGTAAAAAGTCACACAATTTACCACCAGCTCAGTGTCACAACAGCAGGCTTCCCATGCATTAGAAACAACCATTCACTCACATTGCATCGAGTTCACACCAATACCGTTTGTCCAACATCTGAAAATTCAGTTTGCAAGGAAAAACATGAGGAAACTGCTGCAGAAATCTCCTTTAATGCATGTTACTGCTCAAATAAAAATAGAGGATTGACATAAATTAAGTGATGAACTATGAGTTAAATTGTTTTTTCAATTCACTTGTGCATTTTTGCTACTCAACTCAAATATAAATAAATGATAGCTACAATGGAAAAATCTCAAGTTTCTTTCATTCATTTTGGTTACCCATGATAAAAAAAATCTAGATTTTTGTACAAAAATAGTATCTATGTAGACCATCAATATCTGGTGTGCTTTTCAGTTTCAACATTTCAAAACTATATTTGTGGGTTTCAGCTTATCGTTATGGGCCTTTTGAGGCCATTTCACCATTTTGTTGTAAACCTTTAATTGCTATGGCAACTTATTTTTCATCACTCTGAAATCCATAAATGTGTATGCAGGCCTATTTATTTTTTAAATGTCAAGCTTTTTCTTGTGATCAGCAAATATGGCAAGTTATAATTTTTTTTTTTTTAAATAATTCACAAACTGCATTTTTTTTTGTTTTTTTTTTTTAAATTGAGTAGCTAAAGCTTAGTCGCAGACATTTTTTCATAGTTCGAACAAATTTGCCATGAGAACTTTAACTTGAAGTTTTGAAACTGGCCAGGTGCCCATCAGTTAAAACATTACAGGCAACATATTTGCACCATTTTTCAAACTGCATAGAAAATGTGTTGTAGCTTATACGACAGGCATTGGACAAATCAAAAAGCCATACATTTCTGCACCCACAACGCCAATTCATAAATACATCCTGGCCATTAAACAAAAACAACATTTCATCATGATTTGAAGAGATTTTTCTCATACGATTTGCTGTAAAGGGAGATTTCCGAGCAGTTCAGGATTAATGTAAAAGTGAAAAATACTAAACCTTTTTTTAATAACATTTTGATCCCCTGCCCCTCCCTTTTTGAGAGATCCATGCCACAAAGACGCATCGTATTAAAAGGAGAGCTCAAAACTGACTTAATACTGCCGGGTAACCTTCAGTCCCTGATTCAAAAGAGAACAAAACATTGAGTGCAAGTTAGGAGTTACTGCAGTGAGATTTCGGACCAAAAAAAATATGCGCAACTTGCATTTAAAAAACAAAAAACAAAAGCAACAAAGTCCTGGCATTTTCTGAAGTTTGAAGGGAGGACTGTGGACTTCCTGTTTCCTCTTCTTCTTTTTTAGATTTGGTCCCATTGCAACTTTTAGATGGAGTGTGCTATGTTCTACCAATGATCCCACAAAAAAATCATTATATAATAGAAAACTGGGATTGTATGTGGTACTTGAATATAGGTAAGGTTACCAAACAAGTCTGGACTAGTGGCAGACATGGTTGCTTTTCACAATAACAGAACAATTCCTAATCGGCGGATGTATCTGTTTGGGCCTCATTGAATTGCACTGCAGGAATAATTTTGGCATATATTATTGAAACTAGTTCAGTCTCCATACAACATGTGCATTCAGAGACTTTTTTAACCTTTTAATTTGTCGTCTGTGTTTGTTTTTACCCCCCAGACTTCACTTGTGCATGACTAAACCTACTATGTACACCTATAAACAAGTACCACATCCCTGTATCAAAAAAAATAAATCACTTAATATGTTCATTTCATCATTGCAATTGCAACAATTGTCCTCCAGAGGCCAGTATAGAGTCCATGATGAAATGTTGAACACACAAATGAAACATCCACGGTTCAAAATAACCTTATTTTAAATTACAACATGAAGAAGAGTCCTGTCCTCTTTAGCCTTTCACCTGGAAACGTGGTTCAGAGTTCAGTCACGGAAGCTCGGAGAAAAAGCATACAATTGAAATATATATATCATATCCATTTACATATTTAACAAAATGGAGAAACTGTTTCCAAGCAACGACAACAATAAACAACAACTTGGATCACAGCGTCAAAAATCAAAATGAACCTCATAGATCAGTGTAGGAGCAGGACAATAGTAAACCGACAGTTCACATCATGTTCACGCACAAAGTTTGTTAAATACAAACAGTAGTATTTTAGCAGCAATTTGACCCCATCCCAATAAATAAAGTGAGTATCTGTGTGCATGCGTGTGTGTGTGCATTGTGGTACAGGGGGGTACTCGTGTGTAGTACTGAGAAGGAACAGTAGAGGGCAGCTGGGCTCATGCGACACAAGTTGGTCCAGGATGATATGAAGAAGGGAGATCTTTAAAACAACATGCTCTGTCTCCGGTTGATCTTGTTGTCTGTGAAAGAGAACAATACTTTCTGATTAAACGCCAAAATATACATGTACTTTGATCAAAAATACAAGGTTACACATTGCAAATGAGTGGGATTAAAATGGAACCAAATGACAACACGATCGCTGTGTCAAAGTTAAATCCAACTCGACTGTAATCACACTGTGTTACCCTGACGACTTGTTTAGCAGCAGCAGAGATTTGTTGCACAAAAACAATCTATATTTTGTGAGAGGAAGAGATCTAATATGTGCTTTTTTATGTGTTTTTGCTCTGCTATAACTGAGGCTAGTCCTGGCTACCAAGTTTATACAGAGTTTTATACTATTTGGTATCCGTTTGGTCTTGCATTTAATCATAATTCAGGCCTGTTTGGAATGACATTGTTAAGACATTGTTAAGACAATAATTAAACATTATAAAGATTGTGTGAGAGTCTTACTTGAGTCTGTGTACGCACTGTTCCTATATCCTGGGTCTCTCTGGAGCTGCACCTCCTTCAACGTGAATATGGAAACAACTGAAAGAGAGATACCGATTATGAGGCTGTTGGTGTTCTATTATGGCAAAAGTCATAATCATTTGTCTCATAATTAAAATCACAATTACCAACTTATAGAGAAAGCAAAGATCTGATATATACTACAAATCATTCTGAACAGAAGGTAAACAATTGTATTTTTTTGACATCACATTGTTGTAACTGAACAGAGCGATCACAATTTTAAATGTGATTAACTGCACAGCTCTATAGTTTAGTTTTAAGTATATTTTCAATAAACACGACTATTATATATATATATATATATATATATATATATATATATATATATATATATATATATATATATATATATATATATATATATATATATATATAAAGCGCTCACTCTCAGGCAGGTTGTGGACTCTCATTCCCAGCTGTCTGAAGTACGAGTGCTTCATGGCATCTTCAGCTGCAATCCTCTTCTTTGATTCATACTAAAAACATTCAAAAAACACACATTGACGTTGAGAAAGTCTTCTGTGACATTAAAAAAACAAACAGATTTTTTCAAACTTACTTTGAGGAAAGACAGTAATAGCTCAATGCCTTCACCGTCGAGCCTGGACACACAAAATACCAAAATCAGAATGACATCATATCCAGGTATTTACTGTACTTTTCAGAGGGTTTGAGTCTGATTGACGGCAGGTGAGAGACAGGGGCGCACCTGGGAGCGTGGTTGATGATCAGCTGAGGCTTGTATTTGGGAAAGTTGTAAGATTTAAACTCTTCAATAGATGAGATTCCAGGCCAGTTCTCTTCCGTGGGCGTGCCTGTAGAAAACGTTGATTTACAATTGTCAATAATAATAAAAATAGCAATAATAGAATTGATTCATTGAGACAAAAATGGCATAAACTGAATTACCCAGTAACCTAAAGATGAGGTGAAGCTCGTCTTCCACTGTGGAGCCAGGAAACAACGGCCGACCTGCAGCCATCTCGTAGAAAATACAACCAACGCCCCTGAAATCACAAGAAACGTGTTTCAAATTATACTTATGCAACTAAAACTGGAGGATTTGGTTTGTCGTTTCCTTTCACATCTGAATGACTGATGTAGTGCTATACTGTAAATACTATTAAGGTATGACCCACCCAAAATCATAGCATTTCAGTCAATATAATATGAATATCTCACTATTTAAAACATAAATGTTTCATCTTTATGTCTTTGGGATTGGTCCAATTCAAGACTACAGTAGTATGTAATTCATCAAAGAAATCCTGAATCAAATAAATCTAAACTAAATGTGTTTTGTTTTGATTAAAATTTTAAACCGTAATCTCTCCAAAAATCTTTCTAATCATAAAACAAAATGCAGCCTACCACATATCGATCTGTGTGGAGTACTCTGACGATCCCAGTAAAACGTCAGGAGGTCGGTACCACAGAGTCACCACTTCATTTGAGTACGTTTTGGTCGGCACCGACTTTGCCCTCGCCAAACCTACCAAAAAACACCAAATAAACAACATCAGCACTTTGACAACGTGCTTAAAGAGAAAGCATCAAGTTTTGTCTCAACCGCAAATATCAGTTAAGTTACATTTAA
Organism: Eucyclogobius newberryi; assembly: GCF_026437365.1. Lineage (NCBI taxonomy): Eukaryota > Metazoa > Chordata > Actinopteri > Gobiiformes > Gobiidae > Eucyclogobius > Eucyclogobius newberryi. The sequence goes on along the minus strand of NW_027315834.1, from coordinate 30,182,720 downwards.
TGAATAAAAGTATGAGTTTTCAGGTTTAGGGATAAATGTTCTTCTGAATGAGTCACAAATTAAGCGCATTTGCGAGAGTCTGCGAGGGTCTGCGAGGGTCTGCGAGGGTCTGCGAGAGTATGCGAGAGTCTGCGAGAGTCTGCGAGGGTCTGCGAGGGTCTGCGAGGGTCTGCGAGGGTCTGCGAGAGTCTGCGAGAGTCTGCGAGGGTCTGCGAGGGTCTGGGAGGGTCTGCGAGAGTCCGCGAGGGTCCGCGAGAGTCCGCGAGAGTCCGCGAGAGTCCGCGAGAGTCCGCGAGAGTCCGCGAGAGTCTGCGAGAGTCTGCCAGGGTCTGCGAGAGTCTGCCAGGGTCTGCAAGAGTCTGCCAGGGTCTGCAAGAGTCTGCCAGGGTCTGCAAGAGTCTGCCAGGGTCTGAGAGTCTGCCAGGGTCTGAGAGTCTGCGTGAGTCTGCGAGAGTCTGCGAGAGTCTGCCAGGGTCTGCGAGAGTCTGCCAGGGTCTGCAAGAGTCTGCCAGGGTCTGCAAGAGTCTGCCAGGGTCTGCAAGAGTCTGCCAGGGTCTGCAAGAGTCTGCCAGGGTCTGAGAGTCTGCGAGAGTCTACGCAGGTCTGCGCAAGTCTGCGAGAGTCTACGCAAGTCTGCGCAAGTCTGCGCGAGGGTCTGCGAGCGAGTCTGCGCGAGTCTGCCAGGTTCTGCGAGAGTCTGCCAGGGGAACTTGGGTAATATTCCTACTGTCTACAAATACTGCTCTTCGTCTTCTCCGCTGCACAGAAAGTCGTAGAACGGCTTTTAGCTTTGATTACAGCGCACATTCACCCTGCCATAGTTTTAATGAGCTTCTGCAATATTAGAATATTTATTTCACTATTGATCTTGTATTGATGATGTGAGAGTGACCGCTGCACAAAGCCGTCTCCAGCTCGTCCCAAACACCCTCACTGAGGTTTAGATCTGTAATACATTAGTTTCTGCTTCTCATTAGATGTTTTCTCTGCTTAATTCCAATGATTTGACCCGTCTCAAACACACCGACATCTTTTCCACACAGAACCTTTTTTTGGTCAGGCAGTGTATAATTATAATAATAATACAGTTAGTTTTTTCTTACCAAAATCAGCCAGTTTGAGCTCCCCTCTGTCATTGATCAGCAGGTTTTGTGGCTTCAAATCTCTATGCAAGACTTTCCTTTTGTGACAATAAGACAGACCTCGCAGGATCTGGAACAAGAAAATCTAAAAAAAAAAAAAAGAGAAAAAATACATAAGAAGAAAAGCATAAGAGGAAAATTTCCAAGAGCTTTGAAATGTTTTTGCTGCAGTGTTGAGATACTGCATAAGATTACAGGGGACAGAGTGAGTAATGACAGAGAAGAGGGTCTCACTTTCACATTGTGCATGCTCATTATGTTCCCACAGTCATCCATGTACTGCTTCAGATCCTTATCCTGAAAAGCACACAAGATTATAAGGAACTATATTATGTATTGAAGAAATAATACGGTTTTAAACACACAGTCGGTCAACAATTTAAATCAAATTTTATTATACTTAATTTATGTAGTGCAGGTGAAATACCATTTGTAGGACTGTTTTTTCAGCCACAATCACACTTTATAATACAATTCATTTGAAACAGCAACTGAAAAGCTTTCTACTAAGCTTTGTATTGGTTTTAGTTTCATGCTAAATCAATTACAAGACTGAAAACATTATATGCAAATTTGCAATGCACCCGAAGCTAAATGTTGCTAATTTTGTCTTTTTGGTTGTGTAATAATAAAGAAATCAGATTAAATGGCCAGATTTCAAATACACTATAATCAAATACATCACATGCTTACCAAGTATTCAAAGACGAGTGTGAGGCTCTTCTCTGTGTGGACAATGTCATGTAACGTCACGATGTTGGCATGTTTCAAGTCCTTCAGTAGTGACACTAAATTAAAACAGATGAAGACGTTATTGTTAAGACAAAACACCTCGTACTACAAAAGCCGTTGTATAGAATGTAATTAAAGCACTGTTAAGTCTCATTATAGCTAATGCGCAGTGTTATGAATACTGCAGAATACTGAACACCTGCAAGGAAATGTATTTTGTAATGCATTCTGCTACTTAGTCTTATAAGAGTACTGTATTTTGAACAGTTTGAATACTTCCATGTTGATGCATTATATTATAGAGTAAAAACATGACAGGATTAAAACAGCTTTTTTCTTTTTGCTTCACTGTTTGCTGCGCATTTATGTGTTAGATAAAAGAACCTTCATCACTAAATGGCACACTGTTTTTTCCTCACTGTTTCCGTGCAGTTTGAAACCTAAATTGTGTGCTTGAATGTCATGATGTATTCCTCTGATTTTAGGAAGGTTACTTTATTCTGAATATCACCAAATGAAAGAGTAACTGTACCAGAATACGGCTACTCGCATTTAATATCCTGTAGAAGTATTTGAGTTACTTCCCAACACTGCTAATGCATATGACTTTTGGAATAGGAGACCCCACCTTCTCTGATGGCCGTGCAGGGCGCCCCTTCTTCATGTTCCAGTCGTATCTCCTTTAGCGCCACCAGGTTGTCTGTGAGTTTACTGCGCCCTTTGAACACTGTGGCATAGGTTCCCTGAGAACATGGCATTTAAGTTAAGCATTTAAGTTTAAGCATCAAGTTATTAAACCTTATGTGAACAGAATACTCTTAATATACTTTAATCCATCTCTTACCTCTCCCAGTTTGTCTAGCTTGATGTAAGTCTCCAACTTTCCAAATCCGATCTCAGACTGAAGAAAAACAAATCAAGAAAAAGGCAATTTATTGTAAGGACGCGATGGACTTTTACAACTCCACTCCACAAGCATTGCTGCCTAAGGGTTTTATAATTACAATACATGTTAGGTTTACAAGACAAAAAAAAAAAAGCTTGATTCCAGACTCAATCAATCCCGCTCCTAAATGCAGTTTCCATGGCAACAGGCCGATGTGGCGAGACCCAGAACGAAGATACAGAGACACACAAGGGGCGTACGGACCAGAGACGCTCGCCGTGACCGCCGGCTCAGCGGCTGGTCAAAGGGTGGGCTGCTCAGCTGAAGTTTCTCCAGATATCCATCCGGGATCCGAATGTCGGCGGGCAGGGACAGGCGTTTGTTCAGGTCCTACAAACACACAGCGAAGAAATCTCATTTAAATAAGTCATGTTAAACTTTTCTAGGTGCGTTGCTCATTTTAAACCTCGATATTAATCAAAAACGACTTCATAATTGACTGCTGTACATGCAGCTTTCCTGGAGGTGAAGACTCGCATTTCTTATCCACAAGTGTGACTGGCAGTGTTTAAGATTGTATTAGTATCACATCATGGCCTGTCTGCAGTCTTCAGATCATATTTGATGTATCCACAAAAGAGGGAAACTGGCCTAAAAAACGATGCAAAGCTAAAGGCCAGACCTGATGCGATGTGAAAACAAACCTCATGTGACTGTTGCATAAAAATCACACAAAGAACAAAACGACTCGAGCTCGGTAATCGCATGTCCTTGGAGATTCTGTAGGTATGCACATCTCTCCTTACAGATCATTTTTAGCCTTTCCCGGGACAATAGCTCTACCTCCAGGGGAACACTGCTATGGCTCATTAAACCTTCACCCTGAGGCACCACTATGGACTCAACCGGAACTCGCAGGAGAAATAGCTTCAGATTTACAGTTTCTTTTGTTTTAGTGTCTGCGTGTTCTGTCAAATTGGCCTCGCTTTCCTTCAGGATGCTATTATCCAGGAGGTAGCCACTTGATTAAGACTGCAAATTAGCCTTCATGCATTTGGGAATTTAACTGTGGTCTTTGTTCTGTCCCTTTTAAATAAAAATGAAACAAAATAGTTTAGACCTGGTTATTGTTAGTTCTTGTCGAAGTCCTAGGTCAGATGCCAGTTAGTCGTCTGTCTTTTATTCACCATTTGTCTGATTCAGAAAAATTCATTTTCAATTAAGATGGGTGAAGTGTCTTGCTCATGAATATCCACACCTGTCGATGAGCAAGTCATACAATCTCTTGTCTTGTGTCATCTAGAGTATTGCCCAGTCATATGGTCGTCCGTATCCCCCAAAAAGCTTCACAGATTACAGTTGGCTCAGAACAAAGCTGCCAGGACCGTTCTTCTGCTCATGCAAGATCAGTGTCGCTCTAATGCCTCTCATAGCCGACAGTCAGCAAAATAATGCATCTACAGCTTATTTTATTTATTTGTAATGCATTATACTTAAAACTGCTTACTACTTTTTGTTGAAAATAGTCACAGCTATCAGACTAAATGGGCACTAGGTGGTGATCTTAAACTTCCTTTTACATGAACAATTATTGCAATTATTTCAATATTCTGTCTTATTACCTTTCTTGCATAGGTAACTAGAACTCAACTGTATGTTTTTATATATTTCGAAATGTATTGCTCATTTGATTTATGTAATGGCAAAGGACGCAGCAGGAAGACTAGCGTACATTAAATGGGCAGCTAATGGGGATCCTAATAAAACAGAAGTAGGCATCAAACCAGAAACCTTTCAGTGACAATGCATTGCCAAGCAGCTGTATGTGGCTTGTGTCGCTTAATAGCTGTTATTTTCTGCAGAGAGCAATTCAGACGTGTGTACTTTCTGTTTAAAATAACCATCTCCTCCAGTCCTCCCATAGAGACACATCAGCCAAAGACTCCAGCAGGGTAAAAATACATGGAGCGTGACAGTGGCTCCATCTATCCATATAGAGAAAGAATGTTGATTTAGATGAATCATAAAATGAAATATTTCTGTGGATTTGGCCATTTTAGATTTGATTTACACATCCAGATCAATTGACTTGTTTCCAAATGTTTGACTCTTCCAATGGGTTAAGAAAGCCAATGGCAGATTTATCATCTTAATTCATATTTCTCAAAACCAGTATGAAATGTACATGTTATGTCATACACGAGTTAGTTAAACTAGGCTGTATATGCAATTAAATCCTGCAATTGTTAACCACTCAAATCCAGATTAATATTCTGCATTCAAATAATTTTAAAATGCTAGATATTCATAATTTGCATTGTATTACAGTGAGGAAAAGTATTTGAGAATATTTTGGAAGTTAGACCCACTTAGAAATCATTGGGGTCCGGACATCACAATGTATGATTTCTAAATAATTTATTTGTAGGTTATTGCTGCAAATAAGTATTTGAAGACCAGCCAATCAGCAAGAATTCTGGCTCTCAAATACATGTTAGTCTGCCTTTAAAAAGTCCACCTCTTCTCCAATTATCTAAATTAGTAGCACCAGTTTGAGCTCGTTAGCTGCATAAAGACAACTTTCCACCCACAATCAGTCAGACTCCAACTACTGCCATGGGCAAGACCAAAGAGCTGTCAAAAGACACCGGAGATGAGTCTGGAAAGGGCTAAGAGGCAATTGGCAAGCAGCTTGGTGAAAAAAGCAATTGTTAGAACATGGAAGAGGCTAAAGATGATTGTCAATCTCCCTTGGACTGGGTCCCCATGAAAGATCTGGTGGAGTATCAATGATAATTAGAAAGGTGAGGAATCAGGGAGGGAGGAGCTAGTCAACGACCTGAATAGAGCTGGGACCACAGTTTCAAAGGTAATACACTAGGCCGTCATGGTTTAAAATGGAGGGTAAAAAGGAAGGTTCCCCTGCTTAAGGCAGCACAGGCCCGTCTGAAGTTTTCCAATGACCAATGTCCAGCAGAGGAGTCATGTTTGGAGGAAGAAGGATGAGTACCATCCCAAGAACACCATCCCTACTGTGAAGCATGCTGGTGGAAACCTCATGCTTTGGGGGGTGCTTTTCTGCACAGTGGACAGGACGACTGCTCTGTATTAAGGAGAGAATGAATGTGGCCATGTATTTGGTAACAAACTCCTTCCCTCAGTCAGAGTATTAAAGATGTGTCGTGTCGTGTCGTCTTCCAGCATACAATGACCCGAAGCACAGGAGTGGCTCTGTATCAAGGTTCTGGAGTGGCCTATCCAGTCCCAAGACCTAAATCCAGTAGAAAATCTTTGGAGGGAGCTGAAACTCTGTGTTGCCCAGCGACAGCCCCAAAACCTGAGAAGATCTGTGTGGAGGAGTGGGCCAAAATCCCTGCTGAAGTGTGAGCAAACCTGGAGGGAAACAGGAAACGTTTGACCTCTATAATTGTAAACAAAGGCTTCTGTACCACATATTAGCATCGCTTTTCTCAGGTGTTCAAATACTTTTTTGCAGCAATGACATACAAATAAATTATTTAAAAATCATACAGTGTGAATTCCCTTTTTTGTTTTGTTTTGTTCTGTCTCTAACTGTGGAAATGCACCTCTAAAATGTATAAGTGTGACAACTTGCAAAATCGCTGGGTGTTCAAATACGTATTTTCCTCACTGTATGTCAGGAGTGCTTATTATCATTGGTTATCGACAACATGCTGTTGTTATGATAGATCTATTCTAGGAATAAGTCAGCCGAGCCCAGAGGAATGAACTGTCTGTTTGGAGTGGGAGAACAAGGATGAGAGGTATAAAAATACACTGGAGTCAAGTTTGGATCAATATAAATAGAAGTCATTGTCTGTCCTGTGTTGTGTTACATTATTTAACCTTCTACCGACTGAATTGAGATGAAAACATTTTGTTTTATGATATCAATGGCAACTAGATTAATATGAATGCAATTGGTTAATTACCAATTACTATATTAGCAGTTATGAGTCATAGTCAATTACGCCATGACCAGAGTATAATGTGGACTCAACTGCATCTTGAATTTATAACATTAATCATACACATAATTGTAATCAGAGAGTGCTCAATAGAAATAAAACATTGTGTGAAGACTTTACTGTATAATCTTTAAGAAAATGGACTGTGGAACATTTACACAGACAAACATAATAAAGAGATTAACTTTTGTTTCATGTGAAGAGACCAAATAATTACAGAAATGAACCTCCACAAACCAGAACCAACAGAATTCTGACAACACCCAACGTTTTAATTATGTGAACTTCCTCCTTAAAACACAGCTTTATTGATCAAAGTAACACCGCAGTAGCTAAGCCTCCGAGAGCGTTTTGAAGTCAGTAATCGATGTCCCACTTTGGCCTTAACCTCCTCTAGCGCGAGAGTCATTATGTACTTCACCTGCTTCAAAGACCACGGCAGCACAGCCCTCCACCTCCATGTAGTCAATCAGTGTGTGTGTGTGTGTGTGTGTGTGTGTGTGTGTGTGTGTGTGTGTGTGTGCGTGCGTGTGTGAGCCATGGGTCAATACAGGCAAATAATTAAGGTAATGCAATGAAATCAGGGAAGTTGCGGAAACTGTTTGAACGTTTTTCATTCATTATTTTTTGGTTGAGAATATTTAAAGAAATAAAACATAATTTAAGTATATATTTAAAAGCTGTATATTGCTGTAGATTGTAATTATTTAAACGTCATTCATTGTTCTGTACTAATTGTTTCGCAAGTAGCCATGGGATCTTAAAAATGGGACCTTCATACATTTTGAGGATATGGTGCACAAATGCAGCTTAAGTTTGTCCATAAAACTAAAGCTGGTCTTTTACCCTCCATTTCATATTGAATTTGCTGAGTTTGTGGAAATTACTGGATCCTTGGGGCATCTCAGCCAATACATTTTCTCCTACTCTGCAGAATTTTAGCCACTTACTTTTGGACTACATTACATTTTCAGTGAGTGCGAACGAGAAACTGGAATTGGTTCAAGGGGAAATTTTAGTTTGGGGTTTAAAGTGGGAACTGACCTTCCAGAGTCAAACAGTAAAATGAAATAACAATTCAAAATATATATTTTTCCAAGTCTGCCTCCTGCTCGTTTTTATGTTATTGCTGGAATTGCCTGGAATGTTCCACAAAATGGCATGGAAATTATCCGTCTCAACAGAGACAAGCAAGTGATGCCCCCAAGCCAAGTTTACAGGTCAGATCTGTGTTGAGGTGAGCCCATTCACAGCAAGAGATTTTTAGCAATAAAAATGCCTGTAATTGAATAAAAGCAAGATGGGCAAGTTTACCTTTTTCGACCCCCTTTTAGAAAATGTTAAAATGTTAAATTAAAAAATAAAATAAAAGTAGCTCATACTGAAAATGGCTTCCTAAATTTCCTATATATTGTTTTAGATGAACTTGTATCCCATTCCCTCAGAGTGAAGATGTTGAGGCTGTAGACAGGGTTTACAGCTGTTTTTCATGATGGACCGTGTCTTTACAACAGTAGAAGATCCCAGAGGACATCATCAGGATCTGCTCCAGACAAAGAGTGCCTTCACAAGCCAACAGCTCTCCCTGAGCCCCAGTTTACCTCCTACGTCCAAACATGAGGGGAGGCAGATATATATTTTAATCATTACACAGGCCTTTTGTAATTGTAGCTTTTTACCTTTTAAAAAGGTATTCACATTTGGGTTTGCTACTAACCAGTGATGTTCTCAAATTGGCCAACACATTTTGGCTGTACAAAGTCAAGTATAAGAATGAATGAAGTCTTTCAGAGCTCAAGTGTGTGTAATTTAATGTTTGTTACCTCCATAGAAATGCGTCTGTGCATCCTGTTCCTCAGACAGACTCCTGTGGGAGACTGGATCTCGTCTGAAGAGGTCCCCGAGGCCTGGTCACTCTCTCCATCTGAGCCCATCTTCAGGTTCTCATGCACTATATCTGAAATCACAAACAATAAAATATTATTCTTCCCATTATTATTACCAGCAATATTTGAAAAAGGTAAAATGGTTACAACATTGCTTGAGCCAACAGTTGGAGATGATTAAACAATATTTTTTATGAGCTTTTTTTCCCCTTTTTTGTTAATGCATTTATAGAACATATTCCCAATGTTTTCATTTCATTTGCTCATTCATGCAGGCAGATAATATATTATTTGTTCATCCTCTACAGGTTACATATCAAAGTAAGAGAAGACTTTAAAAATGGCAAGATTAGCACAACATTTTATTTTATGTTATGTTGAGTTAATTGTCACATTAGTAATCGACATATTAAACACAACAAAACAAAACAAAATAAATTAAACTGCATCTAAAAGGTTAAATATTTACGTTCCTATGTGCCCTGAAAGCACTCCTGACAACCTGGGGTAACCCCCTGAGGCAGATCTCCACTTCCTCTGCACAGAGCCATAAAACTGGTCCAAGCGCAGAATCCCAGCCGTAAAACCCAAACTGCAGCTCAGACCACAGCCCAGAGTCTCACACCAACAGTTCATGAGAGAGTGAGCCGCCCCGTCATCCAACCACACGCCTCTCCTCACATGTGGAGGAGAAGCTTCTGTTGATGGAGAATATACAGCAAACTATATGCAATTTCACACTGACTTTTGGACCTTTAGAAAGTAGAAACTGCATTAAAAGCATTTGAATGAAAAATGTGTGCGGCAAACTGCTGACTGCTCGATCTGAGAAAGATCTTCAACAAATATGAGCAGTGATATACCCGTACATGTATCAATGGGTTTTACAACAAAGTGCAAACTAAAATATTCCAAAGCACCAAAGAACAAAAAATCACATTTCTTTACAAAAAAGTGCGAACCATTTTTCACTCAACGGTCTTCATATTTTCACTTCTCTCCACTCCCCATTTGTGCTGTTTTCGTAGGCAGTGGCCCATCTCAGCGCCTGGTCCAACATTCCTACATCACCTGCTCTGTTTCCAAGTTATTGTCATTTTCACTACTTTCCACTCCTAACTCCCCTTTTCTGGCTAAATTAATGTTTTGTCTTATTGAATATTTTTTTATTTCTCAAAGTTGTTATCACATTTTATGAACATATTTCTACTCAATCAATGTGTTTATTATTGTTTGCCAAAGAAAAAAACACATGGAGATATATTTAGTTTGACAGTGGGCATTATTAATCAATTAATTCATTTGATACATTTAATCGTTCAAATTGCAATTTTGATTTGATTGCTTTTAATTTGGCACCTCTACTTATTATGGCACACAACTCCTTCAGGCCTACTAAAAATAAGATGTTTAGATTTTTCAGAGTAAGAGTTCGGAATTTTTTTGACCCATTTTCTGGCCAATTCTAAAATATTTAATTTTAACCCCATAATTTGTTTGATGCAACATGACATTGCTGTTGTTCCCATTTCCATTTTCTTTTTGAGACGTGCTGTTAACAAGGCTTCACACTTCACTCCCCGCTGTCCCACTTGAGTGCCCTGTTTTTAGATTCAAGGCTTTCTAATTAGGACAGGGTCTGTTGGCAGCCCTTACTGTAACACTACTGTGAAATTAGCTCTTCTTCTGTAAAGCTCCCATCTACTTTGAACATCTAAGACAATGGTTACGAAACAGAAAGGTCAGAAAATGTGGCACCTTGGTTATGATGTGTCAGGACATGTCTCAAAGACAGGGTGTTTTCCCACTGCTACTAACAGTCCGAGCGGTGTGCTTGGGCCAGTGTGAACAGGACAATTGCACTCTGGGCCGCATTAAACTGCAGCTCCCAGAGCGATTTAAACAGGTGGTCTTCAAATAAAATCTAATTTATGTATAAAGTTTTTAAAAACAGACAGAACAGACCATAAAACTGGTATTTAAAACAATAAGAATAACAACATGCGCAAAACAATATAATAGTAAAAGCTTATCGCTCAATCTGGAAGCCAAATTTAAAGTGCAGTTCTTATGTGGAAAAGTGACGTTATTCCACAGCTGAGGTTCTAAAACAGAAAAGGCTTTGTCTCCGAAGGATTAAATAAATAAGAAGGTACCAAGACATTGAGAGTTTTAAAAATAATCACCCAAAAATGTATATACAAGGATTCTAAAATGTAGAAGGAAAACACTGCAGGGATTTAAGGACAAGAATGACTTGTCCCCGAGCTTCTTCTTCTTCTTCTTCTTCTAGTGCCTTCTGAACTCCTGTGGACGGCTGAGCTGAGCCAGGTTGCAGTAATCGAGTGAGTTTCAGTCATGGAGCTGTGATGTCACAAAAGCATGGATGGCCTTTTCAAAAGCAGGGCGAGTGTGGCGTGAAAACGGACGATCTAATCATGTGGCCAAGGGTGGAGAGTGACCGAACCAGAAGAGAAGTAAATAGAACCAAATTCGTGACGAGTGAAAACAAACAAATTGTTGTGCACTACTGTCAAATATTGATTTGACATGGGTGTAATGATGCCTCTGCAGATATTAGTAACATGTGCTCCAAAATTCAAAATGAAAATACAGCACAAAAAAAAGTTGAATCGTTTGAAGTACAAGTCTCTCTTCTTTTTAAAAGTTCAAGATAAGAACTACTGGTACTTAGAAATATTGAAATACCTACTTCCTCCTTTTACAGCTTGAAAAGGCGGTGATAATTTCAATATCAACTTCCGGACCTTTTTGCGGCCCCTATACAGCATCGAGGTTAAATCTTTCTCACTTTTACACTTCTACAATACTTCATCCTGTGACTCATCCTCTCGCCTCTCAACCTACACTCATTTCAACGCTTGCTCTTTTTTCTCGTCCTGATGGATGAATCCGTTCGCACCAGAAATAACGTCATGCCCGTCACGCTCACGTGTCACTGAGGCACCGGGGTTGGCACAAGAGGGGCAGGCCTGTTCGAAAAGCAGGGATTTGTTAAAACGAGGAAATCTCAGTGCAGTGACACACTTCCCGTCTGCTCCCGGATACCATCTGTTACATGTGTGCTGCGCTCGAGTCAGAAATTATGACTCAAATTATGTCATTCAACGTTTTGCTGAGGATTTAAAATGAGATCATATAAAGTGGATGTGGTCTAATCATTACAAGTAGGTGCTTCTTTTCAGCGACAAAGGTTTAAGAACAAAAAGCACAGTCCTGTCCATCTTGAAGCATGCACATTTTCTGGAAGTAAATTTCTCATTCATTATTCTCTAATTAAAATACTAAGAGGTTAGGCACAACACAAGTTAATCAGTTATGTGGCAAGTAATGTGCATGGTGTGATTTTTTTACAGTTCAAAAACCTTTATTTAAAACCTAAAATTTGGCTGTTTAAAACGTTCCTGTGAGTCAAGTTTGAGGTGTACACAGGCTCATTCATTATTCTCTAATTAAAATACTAAGAGGTTAGGCACAACACAAGTTAATCAGTTATGTGGCAAGTAATGTGCATGGTGTGATTTTTTTACAGTTCAAAAACCTTTATTTAAAACCTAAAATTTGGCTGTTTAAAACGTTCCTGTGAGTCAAGTTTGAGGTGTACACAGGCTTTTAGATAGAGACCCGTCTTCCCGTATTTTGGACGGGATATTTTAAAATGTGAACGGGCATTTTCGAGTGCAGGGACGGCCATTTTATTACTAAATCTTAGGAAAAAAAAAAGGGAATATTATCATTAAATCGGGCCAGGAAGCATTTGACAATAGTCCGCCATTACAGTTAACTGTTTACAAGTGAAAATTTGCATGCTGCGCGCTGATTGGCTGCCGAACCGTGGTCCGAAGCTATTCGTTTTTTTAGCCTAGTCGGCACCCGTACCCCCGGGTACAAAATTATTTGGACGGGGTGTTTTCAAATCCCATCTAAAAGCCTGGGTGTACATCATAAATTAAGTGTTTCCTATGCTTACTAATTAGTTGTGGATGTTGGACGTTACCTAGTCGGCTGCCGTTTCGGGGGATGGCCATGAAAGAGCCCAGCGTTCCCCCGATGACGCTGTGAGGTCGTCGGAGCGGTGTTTTTTTGAAAGACCCCGTGTACTGGTGCAGGAAGGAGTGCATGCTGTGGGACGTGGGGGGCCGTCCGTTCCTCATGAAGGGCTCTGAAACACAACGACAAAATATCAGCAGTGTTTCTCAAACCTCTGCAACAAATACCAGCGCGGAAGAAATTTAGCGAGCAAAAATCTGAACTTTTAGCCAAGTTAAAATGTAGTTCACACATAAAAAACACGCCTAGAGCTGTGTTTGGTTCATTCATGCATATTTGAGTACTCGTCCAAAATAGTCACTCTTTTACAAAAGCTCAAAACAGTTAGTGATGCTCCTCTGTGTTTTTAAAGGCCATTCAGAGTGCTATTGTGGTAATCTTTTTAAACAGCTTTATCATAACCTGTAGAGCTCCTGATGTCACATGACTAAATTAGCTTGAAGATGCCATTTTGTACTAAAGATGTTACTGATGCATGATCTTTGCCATTTTCAAACTGATTGTACTTATTAACATTAATTTTTAATGCAAAGAGTAAAGTTGTCCCAGTTGTTTATGGCTCTGTGCTGAGTTGAAAAGGTCATGGTGCATAAAGCTGGCTGCAGTAACAGGAAAAGAGGGAGTAAACTATTTTCTCCCTCCACGCCATAATGGTCAGTCTGTAGCTCTGGGGTCCTTCCTTCCTATTTTGTGACATTTATAAAATATGTATGCATTAGAAAAAACATAGAATTGAGAGCTTTCTACGACAAAATTGTTCCTACATCAAAAACATTATTAAGAAAAGCACCGTCCATCTTTTATACACTTATCTTGACAGTGACCAGTCAGTAGCAATTTAGAGTGAGGAAATTGTCCATCCATTACATTCATCCATTAAATTCATTATTTAGAGACCAAATATGCAGTGTAAATCCCCATGTGCCTGTGCAGCAAGTGAGCGCCAACCAAAAGACAAAACTCTCAGATTCCTTGATAAGATCATTTAAAAACTAAAAGGAATCAGTAGACGCAGAACTATACTCTGTGAAGGGATAAACAACCTGGATGTAGAGGGCTTGTTAAATAGTTCATCCTTGTCAATAGTATCTCAAAGAACAGCAGGGTCAGAGAATACAGGAAACAGGCATGAATTACATGAATTAAACTCTAGGTTTATAAGAAAGCAACACTATGACCCAACTCAAGTAAATGGACTTTCCCTAATAATACTGTTTTTATCACTGCAACTATGAGACTTGCCCATAAGCGATCAATGTTAATTTTGTGACACCATAATAGTTTGAAAGGTCGTGACACCTATAAATAAGCAACTACCTTAGCAACTACCTTAGCAACACTCTGACACCAGCAGTTATACCCAACAGCTCAATGGTCTACTGTACAGGTCCCTGTATGCTGTGTCTCTTCAGTTACATAACACACTCTCTTCACTCCAGTCCAAGTCGCTCTCTTTTTATCAACTTCATAATTTAAAGACCCACGGGACGAAGCCAAAACTCAGCCTTCAGTGTTTGTGGGTGAGAGAGAGGGCGACGGATAGGAAGAGGAAGATGCACAAAAAAACAAGAGAGAACTGGCATTTCCTTTGCTATGTGTCCTCCGTGAGGAATTGTCAACAAATATTTACGACGAGTGGATCACAAAGTCACAGATAGCATACTAAGCAACTCCAGGGATGTGGCGATTAGAACACCACGAAACATTTGGTAATACAGTAAAATAGGGTTGGAAAATGTATTTAGAACTTAAAACTTTAAACTGTGAAAGAAGGAAGTATGTATTAAAGTCTATCTCACTTCTCAAAAACCTTTACGCACATGGTTAATATTGACTTTCACATGTTTTCAGCCATGAGCATGACTTTATTATTATCAATGATCAAAATACAAACGCTGCACTTACAGTAGTTAGATCTCTTTTGGTGACATTCTATTGCCTAAGGCCACATCTACACACAAACAATATTTTCTAAAACTGTGTACATCCACACTTGAACGCCTGAAAACGTTGTAATACATATGCCAGGTTCCTTGGTGGCGCTGTTGAAAAGTAACACAAAGACAACGAGAATGCGCTGAAAACTGCACACGGATTATACACAAACACATCAAACACGGCAGCTTTCCAGGTGGCAGAGAAGCAGAGACAGATTTTGCTTCAAAAGCCATAAAGAGGTAATTGTTGTTGCTGCCGGATTTTGGCATATATGCGTCGTCAAGTAGAGGCAATGACGCAACAGTCGATAATGCAAAAACGCTGCGGACACGGCGTAACAGCGTTTAGATATTTGCACTCTGGCACAACTGATTTCAAAAAGTTCAGTTTGTAGACTCCCGTTTGTGTGTCGAGTATGGAATATGAACTGTGAACTGAATCCGGACTCGCGAAAATGAAACGACACGATTGCAACATTTGTCACCAGATCATTCAAATCCTTCAGCCCTACCATTGTCCTTGGTGCCTCCGTCCTCCATGGTCATCTGTTCGGCCAGCTCTGATAGAGACTCGTCGATGGTTTGACTCGAGCGAAGCGTTAACGACAAGCGCTTCTTAAACCGCTTCATCTTCTCCATCACAGGGCACTGCACCACCTACTGGACACACAGAGGAACAGCACATTAAAACTTAATTTAGTGCAACCAGACGCAGGCGAAGGGATGTTTAGACTGATATGCAGTCCGTTCATATTTTATGTGACCCTCAACCGAGACATTTACAGTCTCTGATGGATTACAATACAAGAGATTAGAAATATTAAGAGACATTCAAGTATTGGGTTATAATAAATAAATAAATGAATGAAGTAGAAAAGAGAACGATCCACCCTATACATATAGATGCCAAAATACACCGAATACCAAACAATACCAGACAATCAACCTGATCCAAATATACCAAGAATGTTTATGAATCAGCAACTCTACAACAGCATTGACAAAAACGACAGTATATCCCTGAGCGTCCAGTAATCACACTTTGTTGAAATTCAATGGACCAATATTAGTATTAGGGTTGGTGCCTCATTAAAGTGTTGAAAATGTAATTGATTGTGTGGCATATGTTAAATTATGTTTGTTTTCAAAGTGAATACTGTGTTGTGACTGAGGCAGCTAGAACATTTTGATAATTTTGGCTTTTTATTTGCGTTTTCAAAAACAGACACAGAAAAACCTTCACACTTCACAACAGTGAGGTTTGCGCTGCATAAATTCATGTTTGTGAGGGATTCCTGTGGTCGTCCAAAATATCTCACAACTCATGAATAAACCATCCGCTGCTTTTAATCCAATATTCAACCCCTTTGCAAATGCTCTAACAGCACATCAATAAACCATGGCCCAGGCATAAATAAGGCATGGATATCACAGATTTAAACATGCCACTTTCCCCTCGCGTTCACACATTTAGCTGCTGAGAAGAGGTAATTGGACAGAGACAAATCAGATTAGATGTGCTACCAAGGAAGTCTAATGCCCATGCTAAGATTTACAGGTTTTAAAAGACATGACATAGTTCACAAAGGAGAGCAGACCGTGTACTGCCTATGCTGCAATAGCTCGTTTTTGTTGACGTTTTTTAACAGAAGGAAAGACACAAATGCTAAAATGGACGACACAAATCAGCGTTGCTAGATGTAGGATAATCATTGTATTTGTACAATAGGTACAAAGGCTTACTCTACAACTCTGACACAAAAGATGAATATCGCATAAATTGCCATAGTTTAATGTGAGAGGTTACGTGCCCTGTGTGTGCCCTTTATGTGATGTTTAATGCTGTACATAAAACTTCTAAAGTGTTGTTGTGCTTTTGCGATAAGGATGTCGTAATATCAAATGTTGGTGTTATGATTATGCTGAGAAGAAACACAGTTTTACGATTATTCAAGATTATTGGCACTATAAAAGGAAATTCTTCAATTGTATGCCAAAGATTCTAAATGAAAAAAATTGAGAGTCACAGAAACGGCCAGATAAAAGTACTTTACATTACAAATATAGTTTGAACTGAAATTACTCATTGTTGCTGGCTACGATTTTCACGTTTATTCCTTTTTCGTTCTTACAATTACATTGTGACCTGAATAATTACGATTATCGCTTAACAAAAAAACTCTTTACATGGCCACTTATTTGATCATGGCCACTTATTTGATTCAGAGAAGTCAGAGCAAGAGAACTGTTAATTTATCAGTTATTCTATTCCAGCTTGATAAAGAACCTAGTCGACATTTATAGACAATTTGACAATAATGTTTTAACTTCATTAAGTTAAGTCTTCATTTATAAATGGGGGCATAGACCATACATTAATAACCCTATATGTTATTAATAGAAAGAGTAAAAACACACAAATAACTAAACTTTAAAGAAAATGTATCTTACAGAAGAAACTTGTAGAAGAAGATTAAATCAACATATTTGGATTTACACCAATATTCACTATCTTACAGCAGCTACAATTATGGTACATACATAAAACAATACTAAAAAAATAAAATAAACATTTAATCTGTCCCCGGAGAGATTTTTGTTGACGCAGCAGTGGCTCAGGTCACAGGAAACACCTTGCTCTGCCTCAGCCCTGTTGTGTAGTAAAGCCGAGGCATTTGTATCATTATTATTATTGTGTGTGTGTCATTGTGAGTGTGAGGGAAGCTTTGCTGAACCACTAGAGGAAATGCTCTGAGGAAACAGAAACAGCAGCAGCAGCAGCAGCAGCAGCAGAAAGGTGCCGCCCCACAAGACAGAGTGTAGAGAGTAGAACCTGGACACAGAACAAAGAACTTTGCTATTTTCCAAATGTGGGGAGAGTAGAGACTCAATTAAAAACAATATGTAAAAATGCTTCTTATATTACTTTGACGTTCAACTTGAAAATCTTTAACTTGGCTCACGGCAGATTGATATGTGTCTCACTCACATGAATCAATCTGGCAAGTCTCTCACCAAAAGCTGTCGGGACATTAAAAAAAATACTTAACACTGATTGGTCGAAGCATCGCAACAGCAGTAGGAACAGAAAAATCTAAATTGTCCGTATTTCTTCTTACATAGGGTGAAATACGGCCGTTGGCACCGCCATGTTTGTTTTGGTTCAGTTGTTTTGACTTCCTCTCAAACCACAATCTCTGTGATTGGTTCCAGTCCTACCTGTGGGATCTAAATGCCATGTGATTGGCCCGTTTACCACTGCAAACAAATCAGTGGGAACCAAACAAGGTGGATTGTTAAGAGTTTGTGATAGTTCACCTTGCTGGCAACATTAAAAAAATCTCAGTTTGTCGAGATAAAAGCCCTAATAAACGATAGATTTCGTAAATTAAGTAAAACATTTATTCAAGTAAGGGCACTACGGTACACCTACTTTAAAAGTGTGTAACTCAAGATTAAGTAAAAGGCATGGCAATCTAGTAGTACTCTTATTATAGGTACATTCAAATTTGTCATGCACTTTTAGCTTGATGGACGATAGAAAGTCTGGAAGAAAGATTTATGCCACTGTATGACCATGTTGTTGTTGATACACTAATCTTGAATAACGATGTATAGAACAAAAATAATAATATACATTCTACTTTGAAAACATACATTTTCAGAAAGGCTTGGAGCTTAATTTGTACAGAGAATGGTTGACAGTTGTGATTGACATGTTTTTTATGTTGAAAAAGACAAACAAAATGTTTCAAGCTTGAACAGCGTGGATTTCTCACTTGTGACTGTAGTTACCGTCTGTGGTGAGACAGACTTTGCACACTGTGGTCTACTGAAGATAAAATGCATTAAAGGCGTAATGGACGATTTTTCGCCGATTTGAGAACTCAAGCAGAAGTGCGCATGCGGACGCACAAAAAACACACGTGCGTTTGTTTATTAGTGCAACGGATCGGATCGCATCTCTCGTCTCCCGTAGATTTCCATCTCTTCTGAGACAGCTCGAAATGTCTTTCTCTGTCTTAATTATGTCCTGTACGCTGAGGGAACTATATAATGATAGATCCACGCGCGTAGACACGGGGAAAACGTGCTGCTCTCCTGGGGACGAGCCGACGAGGCTGCAGGTGAGCAGTAGGTGTGTTCTATGATTGATACGTGGCAGGACTAATCGGCAGTCCACGCCACGAGGAAATAAGACTCAAAAATCGTCCATTACCACTTTAAGTTTAATGTCTTCTTTCAAGCAGACTAAAACAACTAATCCTCTGCCTCATCCATGTTATCTATAGTCTGTTGTTAGGGCTCCTCACTGGCAGTTCTATACTTCTGACTTCATTAAAAGAACAGATGAATAACAATGACAACAGCTCATTTGAGATATTTTGGAGATAAACAATAAGAAACACAACATGTCTGGCTCCACTATTAGTCACCTCACAAAAAGGTCTTGGGTTTGATCCCTACAATGCGGATGAGACGCAACACTTCTGTCTCTCTCCTCTCCCCCTCTTCTCTCCATCCCACTCATCTCTAGGAAGGTTGCAGTCTGTCCTTTTTTTCTCACACACTCCATCTGTCTGCTCGCGCTCGTTTATCATCTATGACGGAGAATCGCCTCCATCCATCAGGTGCAGCAGGTAACCGCTCCCGCACAGAACACACTGAACTCCACATGGACAGGTACGTATGCTGGTGCACAAGCTTCGTCAAATGCATTTCCCTCATTTGTTTTGACGCATTTCTCCTATTACAGTAATATTCAAGTTGATGTCGGTTTCTCATTTTACTTATCGTGAGATTTCCATTCCACTGAACTGTTTTGCTTTGAGCGTCTTGTATCCGTCATTATTTAGTCCCGGTTACTGAACGTATTGGTGCCTTGGATCTCAGTTATTTGGTTTCATGGTTTTGTTCAGTTGCTCTCAAAGTTCTACAACCAGATCTAAAACAGGATTAAAACATGATAATACTAGGTCTAAATGAAATAACTTTGCTTTTACCATAATTATGTTCTGGTATGGTTTAGTTCAGACCCGGATAAGCTCTTGAAAAGCCAAATAATTTCAATTTGGTTTGTATTCACACCAGTGTTTCTCGACCAGGCGTAAGGGGAATTATTTCAGATTTTAAAGAAGGTGAAATTTAATATACGTTCTATGTAGTTTGATGATTTTGGACATCAATATCATTAAAACGAGAAAATGTAATGGAATAATTCACAATACATTACCAAAGTAAACAGATTAATTGGTGATTTGAGGCAAAAAACAGGCTGGCAGCCACTGACTTACTGTATTTATCATTCACTGGCTTGTTCATGCTTTTGTTCATACTATTACTGCTCCACACACTGCAGAGCTGTGCATGTATGACAGAGGTGACCTGAATCGGCGCACAGCGGGTCACTGGTTGCCTAATTAAAAACACCAGGAGCCCGATGAGCACTTCATTAATAAACAAATGTCGCCGTCATCATGACAACAGAGCACAATGCAAAGTGATCTTTTGGGTTTAAATTGTTTTAAGTCACTGACCTTAAAGTATAGTTTTAGGTAAACTGTTTACCATCATCAAACGGTAAGTAGCCAAACTGGAACGTCCGGTCTCTCTAAATAAATACCTCATGAAGCTGAATGGGCACTTTTTACTTTACAAATATTTATTACGCTGTATTGATGTACCGCCGTGAGAAATACCGAATTATTTTATGACTGTGCTACCATTTTGTTGGATGTTTAGAGAAAGGGAACTTGTTTTTTCAGTCCATTTTCACAGTTTTGATTATTAAAATGTGTCTTTTTCAAATCAAATTTTTGCAGGTAGTGGTTTAACAAAGAAATATTGTTGTTAAAATGTATTTGGTTCCTGAAAAAAATTTAATATATTGGAGATTCTCATGTGTAATGTATTGATAATCGGATGCATTACAAAATCGTGAGAAAATTCTGCTTTATGAAATTAAGTAAATGATAACTATATACGAATGCAGAACTAAATATACAAGCTAAACCGTCTTTTTACTCGGGGTAAATGGGTCCGAATGCGACATACGCTGATCTTTTTCATGATGATTTACCACAAACAAATTGCTCGGTGGATGCCATTCGAGTTCAGTGGGTCGTTCCAGTCCCTGCAGTCTTTGGAAGTGTCTGCCTGGCAACACGTTTGTGCCTCGGCCCACTTCTGAGGAGGAAGTGTGTCAGAAGGCCCCAGTGGCTACACAGTGTTTAGATCTAATGAGGCGTAGACAAGGCAAAGGCAAATAGAATACATTGGACTAATAGATTAAGTTTATATATATATTACGTTATATTCCCATAGACAACAAGAACTAGAAGTTATGTAGCCTTGTAGTATTTTATCCAACGGAGAAATCTTGATAAATAGGTTTAGGTTAATTTTTAAATGGACCCATATTCAACCCTCATTTATGTTGAATATGTTCACTTCATCACGGCAAATACCAACTAAACAAATATATGGCTTTCAAAGTAACACAATGGAAAATGGTGAGATAAAGATGAGATTTAAATCACAAAAAAATAGGTGAATAAAAATGTATTTACTAAAACTAAACTAACAAGGACTAAATTGTGGCTAAACCAATCCTATACCGAAACTAATACAGAACTGAATCAAATGTAACCTAGAATTGAACTAGGATTAAAAATCATGAATGAACACTATTGAACTGGAAGTAAATCTGCACTAAAACCGATCCAGAGCAGGAGTATCCAATACGGAGTCATGGCTGCAAGAGAAGTAAACCAAGACTAAACCAGGACTGATTAAATTCATGATAATACAAACAATAATAATTGAATAATGCTGCAGATAAATAAATGCATTGGAGACTTGCACGCATCGAGTGGTTTGTGGGTTATAATCAACCTTTGTTTGAATGTAACAGAGCCGGGTTTTATGTCCGCTCTAAACCAAAACAAAGAGATTCATGGGACATGAGTTCAGACCACAGCAGCTGGCAAATTCAACGCTGAAACCAGCACTCTACACGACTGCGACTGCTGCTACTGACAGCAGCAAACATTATTGGCTGAAATACAACATGCAGTACAAGATCCACTAACTGGCACTTGTGCAGAGGTACAACCTTTGTCCTCTGACCTCAAGGTTCAAGTCCCGACATCTGTGAATAATGTGGTGTCCTCCTTGGGCAAGACACTTCACCCACCTTCACTGGGGTGGATGTGGATGGGTAAAGGGTAAAAGGTCCAATACAGTTTTTAAATATTTCAGATATTACTCTCTCTAGATCTCTAGATGACTCTAGATGCTCAAGTTCTCACAAACCCTTTGGCACAGCATCAACATCCACAACTTTTCACAGATGGCGAAAATAAACTGGGGCAAACCACCAAAGCGGAGTCAGTCAGAGCACTGATTTCAGCTCTTTCTTCCAGGTTCATGAAAGAGAAAATGTTTTATTATTAAATGCAGACCGTGCACAACATCCTTGTCGAAGGAAAATAACCACAATTTAAATCAATATAGCTTTTTGAACTTACAAAATAAGCAGAATGGTGATGCATCAAGACTAGGCTTCTGTACCCTTCTTCCCAAATACAATATTAAGCTTAAAAGAGACAAAAAATAAACTGAACATTATCCTGAGAATGTCTGTGCTCTATCAGCATCTTTGAATTGTCTCACATACTGCATGACCTACATTTTCCACCCACCCCCAACTTCTCTCCCCAAGTGCATTTTGGACAAACTTCAAAGCCTCAGCCAAGATGGAGACACCAGGCCTAATTTTATATGGTAATAATGCAAATGTAAGGCTGTCTTTTTGGTTGGGTCTTTGTCAATTTCTAACATTGTAAGAAGTATGAGGTAACACAATGGAAAATATGGCTCTATGTTGGGTCTTAGGGCTGCTGATGTGAAGAGGAAGGAGAGAGAGAGGAAAGTATGAGGATTGGAGTCACACAGTCAGAATAAAGTCTTTGTGTTTGAGTAAAAAGCCATGAAATCAGCGAGATGACTGCCGGCAGGAGCAGTGCCACTGATGCAAACAGAGAAAAGATCGGAAAGGTGAAGAATATGCTTTGAATTTAACTATACTTTGATGTCTATCTGATCTAGGGCCCGACAGATATATTGATTGGTCAATATCATCGGCTGATATTTTCACCTGGGCATGTTATACATCATTTTAAAGCTTAGCATTTTAAGCGTTGGTGTGCGGCGCATCCGGGGTGTTTGTGTGTCGGACGCAAGAGCCACAAGAGCGCCCAGGGCACTAGAGCGTCAGACGCAGAAAGTTGGACAAAGCTGTACTTTTTTGGGGCCAACGTGGCACAGCAACCAATCAGTGATTAGGCTCCAGTGCCGTACCTACGCATTTTACTAACCGAAGGAAGGACCGAAACAAACCCTGCACTGATAAAAATAATCCAGACGCAGCTCTTGGAGCAAATGATGATATTCACTAAACTCTGCTCACCTCTGAAGTATCTGTGTGACCCAGACAAGCCTCAGTTTTTAGACTTTGTAAAGCCACTCTCTCAACCTAGTCTGCCATTGGATCAAGAGAACAGCAACACCGGGGAACACAACGACTCCTCCACTGCGCATGTGTACGCCTTGGACGCACGTCTGCTGGTGAGTTTATTTTTTGGACGCGCTTCTACCTTCAAATGTACAGGCGCCCAACTCGGGCGTCCAGCACAAATTTGGACGCCGCGGTCTGAACGCAGCTTGAGATGCCGTAGTGCAGCTGAATCCTGTTTGTGTGCCCTCTGATCATTCATGAATCTGACTGAGGCAGTACTGGATTCAAATACTCTGAACTCAGCTACTAACTCAAGAATAAAAGTTAACTTCAGCACAGATCACACCAGTGACAACATAGGACTTATTTTTGTCAAAGTGTCAGTGGAGAAGAGAGAAGATTTTCGTTACTACGGACAATCGTGTGAATATCTAAACCTAAAATACCTGGGATTAGTGTCAGGTTGGCCTATACATGAATGAAGCCATACAGTGGCGCCACCCAACATACCGGTAACTTTTAATTAAACGCACAATGGCTGAGAATTGGTCCGACATGGAAACCAAATAACGTGAAAATGAAATAGTGCTCAGTGGTAGAGTGCTCGTCTTCTGATCCGAAGGTCGGCGGTTCGACTCGTCAGATGAATACTGCCGTTGTGTCCTTGGGCAAGGCACTTAACCCGCCTCACCCCCAGCGTCTGCGAACACTGGTGTGTGACTGTGTGTGTGAATGGGTGACTGGTTCCTTGATGTGAAGCGCTTTGAGTCCCTTGACGGTAGAACAGCACTATATAAATGTAAAAAACTTTTTTTTAATTTTTATACTGAACGGTAAGAGACACGGTTTCTTGTATGTTTTCTTTACTCAATATCAGCCGGTGCTGTCTGGAGTCTTCATTGAGTTGCAAACACACGCGCCTGAACATGCTGATAGTTTATTTTATGCATTGAAGAGATTGCAGTTAAAAACAAAAGTTATTCACCTGCTGTGAACCTGTTTGCTCCATCAGCTGTTAGTCAGCTGTTCGTCAGCTGTCCCTCGTCAATGGCATTTTTCCAGTTAGTGTTCCAAAACCTTCTTCAAACTAATGTAGGTAGTTTTACGTACTTGTATTTAGGCCTGTGTATTCCAGGAATGCCAGGTTAGGTGTGAATGCTCTGGGACTAATTTGCATGTGTGAATGGCGGTAACTGAGAAGCATACCGGCAATCTGTACACGTTAATTTCTTGGTGTGAATGGGGCTTTTGGTTTTTTGTTTCTTTCATTTACCGGTACTTTAGTTAGCACTTAGCACATGGAATGCTACAACATGGTAAACATTGTCTCTGTTCTCTTGTTGGATAATGTAAGCAATTATGTAAACAGTAAACAAAGAGGTTTGGTAGTTTTTATTGGCTGAGAAGGAGGGTCTAAGGACAGAGGAGCGTGGGACTTTTGTCCCTATGAACATTGTTTAATCTGTTTTTCACTGTAGCCCCTCGAGGCAACTACTGTTGTGATTTTGGGCTTTACAGATATAAATTGAATTGAATAGAGTCGTATATTTATGTATATAAATTAATGTTTCCTTGACGCACGTGCATTATCTAGGCTCAACACAGGCTCAGAAATTCTCTTCAATAGTTTAAGTCTATCAAAAATATTGTTGCGCAAATTTTCATTTTCAAAATACACCCTTAGGTAAATAACAGTAAATTACTTAATAAACGCAATTCAAAATGAATAGAGATTGACATTTTCATAATCAGCTACCTAGAAAGTGTCTATTTAACATTTATATATATATATATATATATATATATATATATATATATATATATATATATATATATATATATATATATATATCAGCATTTATATCGGCTGTAGGCACCTCCAACTTTGATCTGGTGGAAAGTGACACTAGATTTATTTTGACAGATCTCAGCAACGGTAAATGCAATATTATTCAATTAAAATTGTATACAATTGTACATAAATAATTAAGTAAACTAACACATGCATTTACACCATCTTTAGGAAAGAGTCACATTTCATATACAGTCCCTGATCAGGGATGCACAAAATGTTAAACACATATATACTGTACAAACTCCAAAAAAAAAAATGTCTATACCATTTCATAAATCAGCTCATAAGGAAGAAAACTTGAACTGAAGATGGTGAACTATATGTAGGGGCCTTTAGTTAAAAACAAAATGGAACATGTGTTTTTTAAATATCGACCTAAGACTTAGGGAATCAATTAGCATGTCATAATCAAGGCTCTAGTCATAGTTCACCATGACATTGACTGAGGAGCGACTGAACGATTAATGCAGCCAACTTTGAGTGTCCATAGAAACGCGCATCACAACAAAACAAATCACTCTGCCTTAGGTCTTGAGCAAAGTGTCAGCGTTTTCTAAATTTAACCAGAAGCATGCCTTACATAATCGCAAGAACTAATAATATCCTTTTTCATTTTAAAATGGTCCCAACACACCAAAGACTGTCCCCTTCCACTACTGTTATATTTAGCCTAGAAAGGACTGTCAAAAACAGACACAATCAGATCAAAAACACAAAGAGAAAACTTGCTTCAAAAGTAAAGCTCTAGTGAGGCTGTAAATATCCTGCTCACATGAGAATCACAACAGTCACTACTTTGCTGCAGGACATTAGAGAAGAAGATTAAATAAAGACTAAATAAACATATATATACATATAAACAAAAGATAATTGAAAGTCTTATTATGCAACAGATTCCAATAATTGTGCTTTGGGCTTAAAGAGTACAGTATTTCTTACTAGAGGTGCTCCGATCAATCAGCCGATTGATCGGAGCACCTCTAGTATATTAAAGTAGTATAGTAAAAACGCGTGATCGGTGATCTGCAAAATGGGCCGATGAGGCGCACCGATCACACTTTAAATCGTCATCACATTTGCCTTGAGGCAGTAGTGTCGTTTAAGCTCCTTTTGAAACCCTCTGAAAACGCTCCAATGTGGTCCTTTAAGTCCCGATGTATCCACCGTCTGCTCCCACGCGCACCTCGCCGGCTCTCGGAGCAACAACATGGAACCATGGAACAGGGGTAAACTTGTTTGTGATTTGCCAAAAAGCCTTTAAGGAAATATAAAGCAGCTTAAATGAAAAAAAAAAAAAAATCGATTAAAACCTGGGATCAAGGCGCTAAGAACACTGTTATGAATTATTTGCCACCCCTGATAAAACTGCCGTGATTTGTACAAAAATAAACAGGAGATAATTTATTTATATAATTCAAACTTAAACAGAAATAAAACAAAATAACAACAAGGCTAAAATCCCCTTTAGCAGTTGCTGCATTAGTCAATAAAATCTATGCAGTGACTCTAATCTAATCCAATGCGAGTCATCTTCCTGGTTACCTCATGACAAACTGTGCAAATATCTTTCTTTCATTTAAACATGTAAATCTCTCTTTGGTCTCCCTCCAGGACTTCTATCTGGCAGCTCAGCATCTTTATCCTCAGTGAAAATCCCTCATCATCCAAAATAGAAGAAAATAGACAAGTCTGAACTCTGCTACAAACCACATGCTTTTACTTCTCAATTAAAAAGACTCAAGCATATAATTGAGGATAAAAACTTACAGAATCTAAATTTGATTAATTGCGGCGCTTTGAGCTGACCCACCCACACCTCTGCTGCAAAACTTGGCTTTTCAAATCATTGTTTGACCCACCTAATCCCAAAGAAGAAGAAAAAGGGATGCATAAACAAGGAAGGCACAAGTCTGGCGACACTACGGGACCAAAACAAACAAAACTGATGGTCCACGGCCCCATTGGAAACAGCAAGGCTAACATGGAGGCTAACATGGCTAGCAAACCTGAGGCGGAGAAAGTCCCTCCCCACCAGAAAAACGGGGTCCTGCCGGCTCACATGAAGAGATTGGAGTCTTCGCATTCAGTCTACATTAGATGAGTTGAACTCAAGAGGCACTGGAGGAACAATAAATAAAAAGTTCTGTATTTTATTGAAGACTATAGGATTGATTGACTTGTGGAGGGAAACCAACCCTAGTGCCAGTAAAACAGTAAACCAATTTTTCAAATCCACATACACACTATTCCAGAATAGACTACTTTTTCCTTCTTTGACGTTCGGTGCTTCCACCGTACAGCTTTATTCTTTAGGCTTCATTCTATAGGCTTTAATATTTCCACTGATGTCGCTGCTTGGTAGCCGTGCGTCTACGAGACTGGGCGAGGACAGGAGACCACCCCCACCCCCATCTCGTCACTCTGATCACTCTGACTCCCCAAAAGCAGACCCCCATCACTCCGACTCCCATTTAGCGCCTTTAGCCTGTTTTCTATATCTGCCCAATCAAGCTCCTTTGTTCCAAGGAATCTCCCTGCAGCTTTAGCAATGATCCTGATCCTTTCAGTTCTGCTTTGAGTCTGAGCTGCACAGTTTACAACATCCACCATAAAGAGTACAAAATCCTCTCTATCCACAACCAGGGTATTCTCATTAATTCTGGAACCTGCACACTTGGGACCTCCACTCTTGAAACCTTCACACTTCTTGGGAGCCACGCTGGCCTTTCTCATTTCGCCCTGGCTGGGAGCAGCGCTGGCTCCTCTCTCTGTATTTACTCTAAACTCATTACTTGAAACTTTCTTGACTGCATCTGCATAGGATATACCTTGAGAGACCTTTATTTTCTGCACCTCAGCAGCTCTTTTGCTAAACCTGCATCCCCCGTAGGCAGAGCTATGTTCTTCCCCACAGTTACAGCACTTCAGTTTTGCTCCCACGTCACACTTCCCATACTCGTGATCTCCTGCACATTTACCACATCTTTGCCTCCCTCTGCAGACCGCTGCAATATGCCCAAAGCGCTGGCACTTAAAGCAACGCAGGGGCGGTGGAACATATGGCCTAACGTCATGGCACATGAACCCAATGAACACCTTACTAGGCAGGCACCTCCCTTCAAGTGTTACCATTACCGACAAGCTGTCACACCTTACCCCAGACCGGGTCACCTTCAACCGCCTAGCGTCCAGCACCTTAGCTCCAGTCAAATTCTCCTTAACTTCATCCACAGACGTCGCCGTAGGGACGCCTACGATAACTCCTCTGACCATGTTTCTTTCAGCATCAGACACAAGAATGTCCTTTCCACCCAGACGTTTAGTTCCAATCGCCTTCCGTTGCTGAGCCGCGTCCTTGCACACGACCAGCAGCAAGCCATCTCTAAGGACACTCGCACTCTTGATCACTCCCACAGCTACAGTTAGGCTCTTTGACAATGCCACTGAATTCCACTCCTTAAAGGATGCACTATCCTGTGCAAGCTTTATGATCACCTTACAGTCTCTGCTCTCACCCCGGACATCAATAGCTTCAGCCTCATCCTGCTGCTCATTCCCAGAACCCTCGGACGAGCTAAGGGACTTTTTACGTTTCCGGGCACGTGCAGCCAGAAAAGGCTGCTCCTCCACGCCGTCCAGAACGTCTTCGACCACCGATCCACTCTCCTCCGCCATCTCCCCATCTCTGCAGGCCAGCGTGGCTCCCAAGAAGTGTGAAGGTTTCAAGAGTGGAGGTCCCAAGTGTGCAGGTTCCAGAATTAATGAGAATACCCTGGTTGTGGATAGAGAGGATACTCTTTATGGTGGATGTTGTAAACTGTGCTGCTCAGACTCAAAGCAGAACTGAAAGGATCAGGATCATTGCTAAAGCTGCAGGGAGATTCCTTGGAACAAAGGAGCTTGATTGGGCAGATATAGAAAACAGGCTAAAGGCGCTAAATGGGAGTCGGAGTGATGGGGGTCTGCTTTTGGGGAGTCAGAGTGATCAGAGTGACGAGATGGGGGTGGGGGTGGTCTCCTGTCCTCGTCCAGTCTCGTAGACGCACGGCTACCAAGCAGCGACATCAGTGGAAATATTAAAGCCTATAGAATGAACCTAAAGAATAAAGCTGTACGGTGGAAGCACCGAACGTCAAAGAAGGAGAGGAAGATGAAGAAGAGTCTCCCTGGAATAAAGCCGGTTGGTCTCTGAAACAACAACAACTATTCTAGTCACAAAGACATATCATGACCTCATGGGCTTTGTAACACCAAAGCAATGGAAGGAGTACTTTTACGGACTACGACGGAGTCTGAGGACTACGAAAAGTCTGAGGAATAAAGTCTGGCGGTAATGCAACAATTGGATGCCAACCGCCATAAAACAACAACAACAACAACAAGTCTGGCGGTAATGCGACACTCGGCTGTCGACTGCCATAAAACAATAACAACAGCAACAACAGTCTAAGGAATAAAGTCTGGCGGTAATGCAACACTCGGATGCCAACCGCCATAAAACAACAACAACAAAAAATTTAATCTAGACGATAAAGAAGATGAAATAAATGAATTTCTGGACACCCTCAATTTGCCTGTTATGTCAGAAGAACAAAATAAAAAAATAGGAGCTGAAATCTGAAAACAGTATTGGAAATACAAGGTGCAATCAAAACATAAAGCTTTAAAAGACACACTTACCCCTTTCCTTTTGGCAACTTTTAACTGGACACTTAAGAAAACTCAGACCCCTTCTAGTTGAAAAGAAGCCATCATACTCCTGATACCAAAAGAGGGAAAGGACCGACTCGAGTGTGCCTCATACAGACCCATTTCTATTCTGAATGTGGACCATCCTCAATTATGTCCAAAAGAATGGAACAAATACTCCAAAACCTAATCCACAATGATCAAACAGGATTCATTCACAAGCGAATAACACAAGATAACATAAAACGATCCTTACACATAATAAGCCAAATACAAAAACAACAAAACAAAGCAGTAATAATTAGTTTGGACGTTGAGAAGGCTTTTGATTCTGTTAGCTGGCAATATTTATTTAAAGTGCAAGCGCCTGGTCTCCCCTCCTGTTTGCTTTGTATTTGGAACCATTGGCCCAATTTATTAGACAATCAAAAACAATTCACGGTGCTACAATCGATGGGATTGCCTCCTATGCAGATGATGTTCTATTATATTTGACCAAACCAGAAATTCCCATTCCTAATGTGATGCATTTTCTTAAAAAAATTGGTCCAATGTCCGGATACAAAATTAATATCCAAAAAAATGAAATAATCTTATTCTGGTATCCCCCTGACCTTTAGAAAGACCTATCCATTTAAATGGAATCTCTTAAGATATTTAGGTGTGGTACTCCATAGAGACTTATCATCAAAATGTCACACCTAACAGCACAGACTCAAGATTCAAGTCTGAACAACAAAAGGTATAAAGGTCTTTTACCAGATTGTACAATACAATCATCTGAAGAGCTTTGATGAGTTGAAAGAATACTTTGGCTTAGAGAAACAGGACTTTTTAGGTATTTACAAATAAGGAGTTATTATAGTCAAGAAATCAAAAGGGAATTATTTTGGGAAAGTGTGTCTGGTTTCTTTATAACTCCATGTCAAAGTGCACATTACTCACAGGGAAATGCAGACTGTTGGAGAGGATGTGGCAGCAGGAGGCAAATCACTATCATGTGTTCTGGGATCGTCCTGTTGTTCACAAATATTGGACTGAAATCAACAAAGCCTTACAGACAATGTATGACATCACCATTCCAATGGATTTCAGAACTCGGTATTTGGGCTTCAGTACTCTGCGAAAAAAGCTCTACAAACAAATGGATGACACAAATTGCACCTCCATGTTAGCCTGATATATTGGATATTAGTAATATGGAAAAAATATAGACTATATAGAATATATATAGACTTACATCTGATCTCTAATAATAGCTTCCTCTTCAATGTTTTTTGCTTTTATATGTTCTTAAATAAAAAAAAAATAGAAAAAGATTCAGTTGTTGCCATCTGGACTCTGTTTTTTGAAAAACCGATGACTACAATTGAATCTTTTTCTACAATCGAACACTCCTGGACGAATGAGGGATTACAAAAAAAAAAAGAACATCTTTCTCCCTTTTCTTTAATACACCTTTACCAGTAACATCGATAAACTGAATCATTTTGTCATCAAGCCTTTGGTGTGGTTTCTCTTGAAGGTGAAATGTGAACTTCCCCAGGTGCACACGTCCGTCCCTCATTCACTCATGTTTTGTTGGGACAGAGTTATGTCTTGGCCCTTAAGGTGTGTGCAGAGATCAGAGTGGACCAGAGGGAGTTTCCCCACCATACAGTGTTCCTGGCAAATCAAAATACCACTGTCCCCCACTGCACGGCTCTCAATGGACTTCAAAGGCCCAAAATTGTCACCCTATAGGGCCGCAGGCTGTAAAAGAAAACACACAGAAAAGGGATGCGAGCACTTCAGCAACCAGGTGTAACATCATCTCACATTAAAATATATTTGGCCATTAAACCCAGATTATCCTGAGTCTGCTACAAAACCATAATTGCCAAGGTAGAAAACTGTATAGTACAAAAAAACATACTACTGAAAAGCTCATAGTGGCATCTGTAGATAGAAATCTGTAGATAGCGGAGCCTCTCTCTCCGCTCTGGAGAGCAGCTTCAGTGAGAGACTGATCCACCCTCGATGTGTGAAGGAAAGGTTCCGTAGGTCTTTCCTTCCTGCTGCTGTCAGACTTTATAACAAAAACTGTTAGTACTGAACACTCGCAATACTGACCTAACCTAATACTGATGTGCAATTCTGTCATATGTGCAATTGCTGTTGGAATTCATGTGCAATTCATGTGCAATTACTGTGAAATTCATGTGCAATCTATGTGCTGTCGTGACACATATTCATGTGCAATTACTGTCGGGATCACATGCAATGGTATTTATTTATTTGTCTATGGGAGTTTTTATTTATTTATAGGAGATCTTCTACTGAAAGTGTTTTTCAGACTTCCTATAAGTGATCTGTTCTTCTGTATCTACCTCTGTATCTTCCTGCGTTGCACCAATGAAATTTCCCCATGTGGGACAATAAAGGAATATCTTATCTTATCTTAAATAGCTCAAGGGTCATTGAATATGGAATTATTTTAACCACTTGCACATGCATTATCAAGGTTAGATTCTACTGGCAGAAGGGCTGCAACTTAAAGGATAATTTTGCTTTGAAGGCAAAAATCAGGTGATGACATTTTTGTATTACCTATAAACTACTAAATTTGACCCAGATGAAGCAGTTTGAAGATGCTGATGGAGTTCATTTATGGACAAAAGTTATTATGTTATTATGTTTTCATCAAATACACTAAATTTACACATTTTCTGTGTCATTTTCCTGCAATTGTGGCTCAATTTGAGGAATAAAACATATTTTCTCAGCTCATGGCATGTTTTGCAATCTATGTACAGTTAAATAAGTTGAGTATTATTTCAATAATGAGTTGCGATTAATCGACACAAGAAGTGACAATGTCCAAGTTATGTCAAGCTAATTTGAGTACTGAGAGCAGAATAAGTCACGGAAGAACTTCAACTTCAGGCATGTTTTTGTTGTGCATACATCATAATGTGAATAATATAGAACATTTAAACCCTGTGACCCTATTCGGATTCCAACAGCTCCTGCTCTGTCCCGTCTGACCCTGAATGCGGTGGAGCTCAGGGTTGATCCAGCTCTGCCCCTGGGTCAGTCATACCCCTCACACAAAGGCTCTTTGAGTCCATCCTCCCTCTGTCCCGGGACTCTGTGCTCATCTGTTAGTGTGTGCAGCAGGGGGGCAGCGCTAATGGGCTAAGCTACTGAACTCGGGCTGTGGTACAAATGATGACTTGTTTTACAGTGTTTGCCTGGAAATGGTAAAAGTAAATTGCTGTAAATTGCATCTAAAGTCAGTGGAGACCATTTTGGGGGATTTTTGTGTCGCTTGGTACATAACAACAATCATTTAATTGTATAATTATGCTGCCTAAAATAAGTAGCATAAAAAGATTTGTACAATACATTCAACAACAAATTGCATGAGAAAGACCAAAATATTTTCTAAATCCTCAAACTGATGACAGAGATTAGAGAAAAAAAAATGGTTATGGTTTTATTATGCAGCAGAATTCTTAGCCAAATCTATATCAAAAAGTAATCCACAGTGCTGTGGAACCACCATTTTAACTGCTGCACGGTAAAGCAAGCTAAACAGTTAAAATACAACATATTTTAACTAAAAGTTGTACATTTAACACTAAAAAAACAATTATATTGCTTTAATACATGTGAACACGTCAGGTTTACTATCAAACCAGCACATGTATTCCGGTTCCAGTTTGATGACACAGTCCGAAACTAGATTTAACACTTCTTTAGAAGTGAACTAGATTTAACACTTCTTTAGAAGTGAACTAGATTTAACACTTATTTTACTCGTACTGTACCGTCCATCAAGTCTACAAAAACATTCAAGAATATTACACTAGAGTTTCAAGCAGCAACATTAACATATATTTACTGATAAAATCAAAGCTCAATGGAATCAAGTTGCATCAAACAACTTAAGCATTTCATTTTTTTAAATCTGAAAAAGGTTTATGAAGAATTCAGCCTTTACTACAGAGCACAAATGAAAACAGCATGCAGAGTTGGCTCACCATTCCCTTCACCACATGATGAAGACGGACACAGCCTCAGGATACAGCAACACACAGCTATAGACCTGACAGAGTCATCTGCTCAGCAATGGGAGGCACAGGAGGAGGCAAACATGTCACAAACAAGCTAGCATTTGGATAGAGACAGGCAGAGTCATTATGCATATTTAAAATGTTTCAGTCGATTTTCATTCTAAGGAAGTTCTAGTTGTATCTTGCTGGACTGGAAAAGGAAGGCCTGTAATGGTCTATTGAAATTATCATTATGACAACACGGCTTGAGTGATTGCTACTGGATAAAATATATATTGTTTTTTGACATCTTCTATAGGACACAATAGTGTAACCAAACTCCTTCCAATTGAAGTAGTTTTATGTCGCGAGGTGTCCAAAATACAATAGTTGCATTACTCTGAACTTCATATTAAATTCATCTTCCATATAAACTAGACTAGTAGTGGGGTTCAACATTTATCGTTTCCTAAGGTATTTGACGCTCTGGAAAATGTCATATACCATTTTATGTAATGGCCGTAATGTGAAAACTGCAGTTGTGGCTCAACAAACACCACTACATGTTTTTCCCCCCCAAATGAATGGCCGTGGGCAGGTTAGATGATCCTCTTATCAATAGTTCACACCAGAGTGAAATCGATCCTCTGACCAATCTCTGCTGCTCCGAGGAGGAGAGAGCCTCTAATCTAGGCTAATGGAGTAGATAGAGCGAATGTGTTGTGCAAGGGCCGACCAGAAGCACAACTGCACTCACACAGAAAAAGACAGGGTAACCTTCAAACGAATGGCGCACAGTCTGCCTGCTTTAATCAAATGCAACCCACTTAGGCTTCACAGGTAATCACACCCGAGTACAGGGAGGAACACAATGGCCCGATGACTTAAAAGGGATATGCAAGGATATGAACGCAAATTACCTCATGAGATATTTAAAGTGCACTATGCAACTTTCCCTGTGTAGAATTGTGCAAATCCTGTGCTTCTCTCTATTGACAGAAAAGCAATGCAAGACAAATACATTTACCGTATTTTCCGGACTATAAGTCGCACCTTTTTTCATAGTTTGGGCCGGGGTGTGACTTAGACTTACATTTATACTTACACTCCGGAGCAACTTATGTGATATTATTTGTTATTTTCACACTTGCAACCGCATTTCATACTCCAGTGCAACATACATGTTTTTTTCTTCTCTATTATGCATTTTTTGGCTGGTGCGACTTATACTCCGGTGCGACTTATAGTCCAGAAAATATGGTAATACCAAACTGTGGAAAATTCCAGGGAAAGTAATAAAAGCTCCATGGAAACCAGAGAGTATTACATAGTAGTAATGGAAATCTCTGTCCGATACAATATGCACCTTGATACACTTGATACACTGCGATCAGATTAATTCACAACAAAACAAGCGTTTCGATATGAACCAACCCTAAATCATGATGCACCACGGTTCACACTACATCTTTCTTGTTTTTTGTTATCTCCGATACAGATCTGATACCTATCGCAATCCGACAGAAATCTTGTTTGAGTTTTTTATATTAAGTCAGTTTAGTCTGATGCAGTGCCTTAATACACAGAGGTGGGCAGTGCTGAATTTGGCTCCATTTGGAGTAAACTATTGCCTGTATGAAAAAAAAATAATAACTTAAACTTAAAATAGCCAAAGTATTTGTTATAATGTTTGTACAATATTACTCCTGTAAAGTACAGAGCCTCACTCTGAGTAACAGAGACATTAGGTGATGTTTCAGCCCTCTGTTTATAAAGGCAATGTGCAAAGCCAATGTAAAAAGGCGAGAAGCCCGAGAGCGCATGGCTGTTTAATATGCATGTGAACAAAAGCATCTGCTCCGCTGCTGATTTGACCAAAGTTTGGATTTAATTTTTAAGGCTCAGTGAAGACAACAAAGAGGTAAAACAAATACTGTTCTCAATAATAATGTTCTAAGCTGCATAGAGCATTTCAGTCTGTGTTTCAACTGCTCTGGGCGTTAGCAATAGCATTAGCAGCAAAGTCAGTTTTCGATGAATTGACATTTAGATTTTTTTTCTTCTGCTTTTTAATTTAAATAAGACAACATAATCACATACAAAAACATATAACGCTGCCAGATATTTTAAAAGAGCCACGGTTTCCCAGGACACTTCTTTTGGGTCAGAGTCAGCCATGTTGCGAGGATGGGACAGAGACAGCAGGGGGAGACGATGGGCATTTGTAAAGATACATATTTCACCACCACAAGGACTAACAAAGTAAACATTTTTACTTATTTCTCCTTTAAAAGCAGGAGAGAAGAATAAGACAAAGAAACCAAAGAAACCAAAAATATACAAAGAAGACCAACATCTACTCGGGACCAAGATCTTTGCTCAAGCTCTAGAGGTGGGTCCAGCCTTTATGCATCTATGCTTCTGTAGACACTCTTCTAAACAGGCACTTTCACTCCCTCCCTCCCTCTCTTGCTACCTCACATATAGATGGATGATAGAAGATGGTCTTTCATCATTGCTCTGTGTATCCACATGTAAGGAACATTCTAGTGGCAAGAGATGGGAAACTATCTGCTCTTTTACGCTTCATTTACAGCCAAGTCTGTCATTTGGCCATTTCATGCACACATGTTTTTAAAATCACAATGAGGCATTTGTAAATGTATAAAATAACATAAAACTGATTTTAACTAAATGGCTACAATCACACTGCAAGGCATGATGCCCAATTCATATTTTTGGTTTAAATTAGATTTTTTTGTGTGTTTGTTCGCATTACAAAAAAATGTGACTGTCGTTTGTGCCTGGTGTGAAGGGAATGCAGCGTAATGTGTCCCACATGCGCACAAAAGAACACAGTATCACTGTGTTTACGGAAGTGAAATGGGCAGGTTACCGGCTGCGTCCACTTCTTTCAATGATGTCCCTAGTTTCTTTAAAAATTCCCGCTGTCATTGCAGCCAGGAGCGCTTAATCCCTCGCTCGGCCAACTCCTTCTCCTCAAATACCGCCCGATTTCAGTCCGAACTCACTATTTTTGCCTGAATTGATGTGTCACCCCGTAAATTATTAGTTCACAAACCTTTTCGGCTCTTTTGTCTGTCATTTCTTTCCACTTTGTCTCAGAATTGTGACATTTATCTCGGAACTGTTGCCTATTGATGACATCTAGGTTGCATGAAACAGATCGGAGCATTCAGACTCAAGTTGCAATTCTAAAAGTATGGGTACATATCAGCTTTATTTCCATATGAAAGTGGCCTGGGTGAGATTTGAAAAAAATGGGATGTGTGCTGTTCACACAAAAAAACAAAAAACAAATATCGGATTTGACCTGCAGTGTGAACGAAGCCGATGTTAGTTCAGTGAAACGTGATTGTGATCAGAGAGGACTCAGGGAGACGCCAACCTGCCTCACAGCAGATCGTTATGTCACTCTGAACCGAATTCTCCAAACTGGAAAGGCTCTTGTTGAAAGTGAGCAGGACGTTCAAACAAACAAACATTTCAATATTTTAAGGTTGTATCGGTTTAAAAAAAGAATAATACTATTTTTGATAAGGGCAGGGATATAGTTTAAATTGATATTTCGATGAGATGGGCTTTGTGCACAGCCCTGCGGAGCTACTTCCGTATGACAAGCTCGCCTGTGAATCCCTTGCTGCCATGGGCTCTGTGCACAGCCCTGCGGAGCTACTTCCGTATGACAAGCTTGCCTGTGAATCCCTTGCTGCCTTCTATTCTATTCTATATAGTTCTATTCTTATGGGGTTTTCTCCAGGGCCATGCTAAAATAATACATATTTAAAGATTACGCAACAGACGTCTAGTCACGGGTGGATAATCACAGACGGCATGTTATAGTCTAACTTACGATGTAACCACTTTACCCAAGAATAGATCTGTGTTTACTTTGTGTCTCAGTACATAACCTAAAATATTTGTATTACTCAATTTAGAACAGCACCACACTCAGACTTTTTTTGTGAACATTAAAACAAATGTTTTTTATAACTATTTTTTAAAATCAATTATTTAATTCCCTATTTTGGTTTTAAATTAGACTGGCATTAACATTGATCTCTTACTGCAAGTAATATCTTACGTTTTGAACAACTTCCTTGTGAACCTGAACAGAAAAACACCACATGCCGTTCTTCACATCACTCCTACATACACCATTTGCCTGGTATAGCTGCTTAATAATGATAACCAGTGCTCATTGACTCATAGGGGATTAATTTAAATCTTATTACAGCAGATTATCAGTGTTTTAGGATCTATTCTGACCTCTGGCCCTTCTCTTAATCTCAATAAAGTGACTGTAAAGCTGCTCCTATGCCCAAAACAAACATCAATGCAATATCATTTCTGAACTCATCTCAACTCATTTGTCCACCAGTGTTTTTGGGTGAACTTTTGATGTACTCTGTTGGCAGTGATTTGCAGACAACAACCCCCATAAGAGCCAGTGATGAAGCAAATACCATAGAAACAATACTTAGTCATTTCAGCATCTGAATTTTCTTTATTATAGACAGAGGCATTTAGAGGAATAGGCAATGCAACAAGTGGGAGTTATCTTAAAAGCAGCAATTTGGCTTGATAACAGTCTGTGAAATTAGTCAAATGGTTTATCTTTTAAAGTGAAATTTGATTGAGGAAAAAAATTAAATCATAAAGTGGGCAGATGGTAAAATGTTTGTAGGCTGAACGGACAGAAGCTGACTGTACTTGGCAAAGACTTGCTGCACCACTTATGAATGTGTCGAGATGAGGCAGGTTGAATAATGCCTAGTGGTAGCTAAAATTGTAGTAAGTATGTTGTAATTGTAACTAAGGATCATTTTGCTAAATGGTTAGTCTAGTGATGAATCTTTCTAATAATCAATTAGTTGTGTACAATGCAGCACACGTGATGAAAAGATCAAGATGAAGCTGGAGTGAACGTGGCAGATTTAGTCAATAACACTGACTTTCTAACATTCAATCCCAAACCCTTTGGGGGAGCAAGTGTTTTGGAGTATGTATTGTATTTATATGAATGCATCCACATAACAAACAAGTTTAAAAACGGTTAAACATAACATATAAATAAAATAAATGCTATAAGAGGACCTTTAACACATCGTCATATTTCATACTCTCCCTTTACCTCACAATGTTCCTCTTTATTCTCTCCATTATATTCCAATACAACAAAGAACGCACAACAAAATTCTATCCGATTTGTTCATTGTATTGAAATAATCCTCTATTGTGCGAGTGGGTAAAGGGAGACAGAAAGCGCACTGAATATTTTAGCATCCCAGCTCTCGAATGTCACCACTGCACTGTTCCACGAATAAGGGAAAGTTACTTGATGAAAAAACTCAGGATTTTTATTTTAAAGGTTTGACATCTGTGTTTGTCTCAGCGCATTATCTTTTGCAGCGTCCACAATGGAGCAGCCTAATCTCTCAGATTACACATGGGCCAGTCTCAGTTATACACTTAGTGAGTAATAGTAGATAGAGCCAATGTGAAAAGACAAGCCTACTGCACAGCAAAATATAAAACACATACATAAATAAAACATTTGATTACTTTAATCTTTGAGTTATTTTGACTTTACAACATCACAGTGGAGTAAGAAAATTGCACTCATGTAAAAACAAATACTGGTTTATTATATAGGCAAATTAGACACTGCTTATATTTAGAAAAATATGTATCAAGTGAAATAATGTAGGCCTAATTAAGTGGTAAAAAAAACAAGTCAACTCAAAGGGACAAGTCTATCCAACAATAATAATCTGTCCCATGCAGCTTTACTATTTGTGGTAGAACAGACAGTGAGGCATGATGTAAATGGTGAGATGGGTCAAGAGACGCAGCTTTGTCTATCAAACGCTGTTAGGACGATGACAGAATCCAATCCATGTGCTGGACTCCATTTCCTTTAGTTTAGATCAAAAAGAAAGTGGTTTGGATCCGTTTTGTTAAGATAGCAACACAGTAAACACAAATGCATATCTTAAAGCCAGTAAATATACGTATATATTAAGTGCAGCCAGGTACAGTATGGTTAGAACACGTCCATAGGGTTGGACACATGGGACCGAACAGACTAATCGACTTTACTGACCAAAGTACTGTATGTGCAGCTCTCTGCTACAATACAGGTAAACCATTTCCCAGAAGGCCACAGGCAAATAACATATTGGCAAAAAGATTACTTTAGCAGCTGTACAGTACATCATCAACATGTGTTTATTTTCACCGTCATGTGCTTTCATTCAAGGTATCTGCAAATGTAATGTGAGGAAATAAAACTGCACTGTTCACTTTCTGCACTACATTTGCAAATTTTACTGTAATATTTGTGAACATAGGAAGCAGATTTTTACTTTGATCCGATAGCAGATTTAAATTGTTTCTTTAATGCATGCCCTTTTTGATTTTATATTAGGTTGTTTAATCAGTGTGCATTGTTTTGTGTTAACAGATTCACCAAATCACCAAAGCAAGTTCCTATGTTTGTGAATTCTGTTCATTGGCAATGGCAATAAACCTTTTCTGAACTTAATTTCAAGAAATAATTATATGCCTGTCATTTATTTATTTGCGAGAGAGTAAAAAACAAAAAATCATCCGTTATACTTGATTTGAATACATCGTCATGGCATCTTTCGTGACCAAACATCCTCTCACAAAATATCAATATATGATATCAAAGCAGGAAAAGAACAAATTAGAAGATTTTTTCTGCTTATTTTGACCATGTAATAAATCAAAATGTTTACTGTGGTGGCCCTTTACAAAATAAAAGTCCAAAAGAAACCGCAAACCTACCAAAACATATCATATACCATCATGAGAAGAAAGTGAAGAGAATTGCTTCGCTCAGCAGTTTTTAATGATGTCCTGAACGCTGCCATGAAACTAAAACAGTTTGAATCCCCTTTTGTTTGAATTAAATGTCCCATGTCTTCCTACACACCAACAACAAGCTCATCAAACCTTAAAGAATTAATCCTGTGCTTCAAAGACTCTAGAGATCTACAATGTGACGAAACAAGATACCAAATTAAACGCATCCTTTGAACACAGACGCGACAAAGACGCCGTAGCCGTAGCTTATTAAAAAGGCTACATTCCCTGCAGTGTTTGGGGCAACAAATGGTGATCGTACAAACAGAAACACAGCCGAATGTCTTTCCTGATCCATATAATGACACTGATCTTATTGCCTCAGCGAGAAGGGAGGGGAAAAAACATCCCATAGGAACAGGGGTGAACGATGACATTTAAAGTCTGGTTTCAAATGTTACGTTCAAACAAAA
Organism: Eucyclogobius newberryi; assembly: GCF_026437365.1. NCBI lineage: Eukaryota > Metazoa > Chordata > Actinopteri > Gobiiformes > Gobiidae > Eucyclogobius > Eucyclogobius newberryi. Next base: position 30,141,653 of record NW_027315834.1, on the reverse strand, counting down.
AGGCAAGGCAAGTTTAATTGTAGAGTACAATTCGTAGACAAGGCAATTCAAAATGATTCACACAACAGGGAAAAAATGCATTAAAATCACACAGACATGACAGAAATAAAAAAAATCTTAATTTCTATCCATTCAATTTAACAATTTTGCAGGCACGAATCATACATTTTGTCCGTGCTTAGTGATCCGCCAGATGGAAAAAACAAATGTATTGGACCACACTGGCAGACACTCTTTCCCATATCTATTTGACATTGCTAGCATGACAGGCGTCTCCGGGATGGGCACATCGCTTTTAGATTGACTATTTCCCATGTTTGACCGTCCCTAGACGTCAGCGCGCTATCTGCCTACAAATACAAACATGAAAATACAGACGTCAATTTGATTCTGAAGGACAAAATGTTTTTAAGGGAACAAATACAACAGAACTCACCAATTGTACTGGTAAAACATGCTAAAACTATATAATATAGAGATAGAGATAGAATAGATAGAATAGATAGAATAGATAGAATAGATAGAATAGATAGAATAGATAGAATAGATAGAATAGATAGATAGATATATAGAAGTGCAAGTAAACAGCATCTTCAAAGTGAAAAGGCAGATTAAACTCGCAAAACTCCAGCGAACTCTTTGTGAGCGAATGTTTTTTCTGATGTTGTCCATGTAAATCCTTATAAAATTCTAATAAAACAACCGGTCAACTATGTAATAAAAATGTGGCAGACTACACCGCACTGATGATTCATTGACTAAACGATTAAAGGCGTGCAGCCCTAACACAAACAGCATTGCACAAGAAAAATATGATGCACATTCTCAGACCAATGAAACAACTTAACCACCCTCCTACACTAAACAAGCATGTCTAAAACCCCCCTAAAGTTGAAGCGATCCATGGGTTTCAGAATGATGGGAAATCAGGACTGTTGCCTTAGCAATTGTCAATATAAACCTAAACATGATATCGTTTTAATGTGAAATAGTCTTAAAAATGTTGCAAATAACAGGAAGTTGAAATCCATAAATATCAAAGAGGAGGGAGTTGGTTACCAATGGCAACAGCGTTTTAGAGCATCCCTGAGTATAAAGTGCTGTTGCAAAGCATTGTGGGAGACCAGCCTCTTTTTGAACCAGTTTGTTCTGTTCAATGTATGGATATCTCTGTGTGGCTTGTAGCAGCATTCTCTTGTCTGTCATTTTTCGAAAGCGGATTCAACACTGAGCCGTTTAACGATCGATATATGGAGAACCATTACATTATTATACTCGCAAAGGATCTATAATAGATTTTTATGAAGAGGACCTACAGATATATAAAGTCATTAAATTAGCATTATGAAGCATCAATAAGAAACAATGAACAATGAGTAATGAAACTTTTTCTTCACTCTTTCCTCCAGATAAAAACTAATAAAAATGTCTTCTGATTTAAAATATTATATAAACGTCGACTTTTTTCAATATCCCTTAAATTTAGCCTTGTGTTTAGCCTCGTCTTAAGGCGCTGTACCCAATTTTAACAAACATTTTGCAGTGGTCCAAAGCTATTCCTATATTTCTTAATACATTCTGAGCGTCCTAATTATTCACCACGATGAGTTTAAAAGTGCTTTTGACATCTTTCAGGGGCCAGAGGTTTTATTGGCAATACTAACAGCGCTCCTCCTGGTCAGCGGACACTCTAACACTTCATAATTAGATGCAGACAGCACAAAACGGTCTGATTTTTACCCTTAGAGCTGCTTTTACAATACATCTGTACTGGGGACAACTTCATGGACAAAACAAAAACAGTACTGTCACTTTTAAGTGTTGAGTGACAAAATATATTACTCTAGCAAAGATACTTGAATGTTAATTTGGGCAAAATCCTATCACATTGCACATAAGGTGGAAATCCAATATTGCATGCATTTACTGAAACGATTACCTTTTTGCATAATGTATGTTCAGATGTACATTATGTGCACAATTCATGGTACATGCACACAGCTCTTATGTTTCTTTAGTGGGCCACATAATGCAGGGACAAGTCAATACAAGCTCTACAGTGCAGCCCCTGGACATGAGGACACGAGGAGGGGCTGTGTCAGGCTAATTACACTGTCCTCTGGGGTGTGTCACTGAGGCAGCAGCATGCATCCAAATGTGGGTCACACATAAAACACCAGTCCAACATAAAAGTTGATACAAAAGGAGGTAATATGGTTAATGATGATGACGAGCAGCACAACGTTACACAGGCATTATCTTTTACTGTATTATTCAGGCAGTTTTAAACGACTTCGGGACACTTTAATCAAGGGATTTCACATTTTAAATCTTTAAAACTTAAATTATGTTACTTTATCTGATGTTGAGTACAAATCTGCGGTTAAAGTTACTAGTTTGGTAAATGAGGACACACAAGAGCAGATGAGAGGGAGACATATGCTTATGGCAATAACAGTGTTTCCCATTAATAGAAGAGACTATGGCGCCTCATTGTCCAAAAACAACCCGGACTATACATTGACATAACAACATCACACACCATTACTCATTGCACATAAAAGAATAAGTAATTAAGAATATAGGCAGCAAATTATGAGTATAAAATAATATATGTGTAAAGCCTGAATGCAGTCTACGGAAAAAGCTGCTTAACACAAACACAGATTAATTCATTCATACGTCTGTTAATGAATGACGTCTGCCCCAGTCTTTAATCCAGCCATTTTTAATGGCTGGATTAAAGAATAATTAGCCTATATACACTTCTTTTAAATCGTTGTAATAACAGTTAATTGGTTAATCCTGACATCCTATTGTATAACTGTTACCTGACACAACATACCATCAGACTCCAGCATCAGCTATAGCAGAATGGCATCTTTTGAAACAAGTGCCTCCTGAACCAGCAGCTGTCATGTGGCTAAACAGACCCACAACTTCATTAAATAATGCCATGGAAAGAATATAAGTGGTATATACTTGTATGAACTATATGTAATAAATACCTGTATATATGAATCTCACTTATGCAATACCAAATCTGCCTTAAAAAAATGTACAATATAAGCTGGAGGATTTCTATTCTCGGTTTTTTTGCACTTATTATAACTTTATGCATTATTAATCATGTTGGTGTACTGTATATTATTTCACAGGGGGTTGACAACAAAGTGTTAACGTGAGCAAGCTGAAACATAAACATAATAGGTCCAAAGGCTGAGAAAGCTTTGCCTATGAAACACAAGGCTCAAAAAGATGACAGAAAGGCAAACCCCCTTCCCATGTTTTCATGTGCACGCAGCTGCTGCAGATGGATCCACAAACAGTGCAAGCCCATTGTATTCTCTCTGAGTGTGGAACGACACGGAGACAAAACGCGTGCGAGGAGCAGACGCAACGCCAGAAGCGGAAAAAACGTACCTGAAAATGTTGAATTCCGTCGCTCCAAAACCCCACTGACTTGTGACTGTGGAGCTCCCAGGCCCCGGATGCCGTTCTCTTTATCCGCCCACAAGCTGCACAGCCTCGGCTCAACAAGCTCCGCGTGTGTGCGGCGCTGCCTCCGGAGACACGTACCGGAAAAGAAAGAAATATCCTTTTAGTTAAATGTCGGGGGGGGTGGGGCAGTGTTGGGAGAATAACAGGTAAGAGGGGTTGAGACCGAGCCCCCAAAATGTCGCTGGTGTGGCGGTGGAGGAGTTTAAAGAAGCTGCGGGAGGAGGTCCTCTTCACGCCGGAGATGGGAGGGTGCCAAGGGAGGGTGCGCGCGGGGTGCAGCTCGCTGTCAAGCCGGGGACGAGCACACGCGCGGGGACTTTCACAATAACAGAGGAGGATGTGAGCGCGCGTGGCGAGTGCGTTCAGAAACTTCAAAGAAAATTCTACTTCCGGTTATTGACATTCAAAATACGTTAAACTGGTCAGGATTTTTTAATTTTAAAAGTCAAGACACAAAGATAAACCGTGGATACACATGGATAGAATTGCAAAATAGTTTGTCTGTTTTCTTCCCGAGTAAAACGACTTATAAAACAAAACAGCGATTAGAATACAGATGCCAAAATAAGTTGGCAGAATATTGTTCTAACAACTGTGTAATTGAATATGTTTGTTACCAAAATGCTGGCAAATGAGTTTTATATTTCATTGATTTATTGGTTAATTGATTCATTTGAGTTTGTTTAGCGCAGCACTTTTGGTTTTGTCTATAAAATGTGCTATAGAAATCAAATGGAGAGTGCGCTAATATTAAATAATGGGACGAAATCACCACATTACATACATATATTAGATATTTGGGAAAGCCACCTGGAAAATCCTAAAATAACAAATTCTGCTATCACCATGGAAGCTATGAAACCAGTCTATTTTGTATTTTGAGCAGTATGGTGAAGTAATCAATTATTGTGTAGCGCCATCTTATGGTTGACCACTGTAAATGCACATCTTTAAATCGCCTTTATTTGTGTACTTTTTACAACATCAGTTTCATGTACATCTGTTATGTTTTTTAGTTATGTTTCTCTCATTAAATAGCATCGTAGTTCACTCTAATAACCACTCTCTGTGTGATTAGCCGCAGGGCGTTGTTGCGTTGCTCTTTGGCCCACATTTGCCCACATTTGCGTCTCCCTTTACAAGTGAGCGTGCGCAGATCCGGAGCAGAGCAGCGGAGCTCCGGGGGCAGATCAACATGTCTCGGGCTGCAGACAGACTCAAACACCTCATCGGACACCTTGACCGTCCTCCTGTCGCTATTGTATCCTTTTATTTCACGGCACTACGGCTGCAGTAGTCCGGGAAAAGAGCGCAGAGTAACGGGGCTGTAACATGTACTACAGCCCGGTGTCTTCTTCCACAAAACAGGCCTCCGTGGAGCTCTTCTTCTGTAAACGCTCTTATTACTATGTTGTAGTGTTTGGAAACGTTTGAGCATTATAATGTATTGTCTGTAATTACATACCGTTAGTTTAACAGGACTAGGCTTGGTAACTGCTGTTTATTAGAGCAGCTTGTGAGTGTTACATGAAAGTACTGATGTAACAAAGTTGCAGTGTAGTCAGAGGTGGGATAATACTCAGATACATTGTGTTACTTTTTGGATAAATTGTACCTCTCAAAATGTACTCCACACTCATACTTACATTGACAGTGAAACAGTGTTACTACCAAAGTTTTGATTTGGATTCTTGTCTACAACCAGACTAAAACAATAAAAGCTGGTCTAAACATGGTTAAAAATGTACCTAAACCTGCAATATCAACTTGAATGCATTATCAAACCATAAGTGAGGAGGTTGATGTAGTATTCAAACCACAGATCAAGGAAGTAACAAAACAATTACCAATATTATAATCGTTTACTGATTGCCTCACATTTAAACAGAACATGAATATAAAAGTCTCATGTTTTATTCCTTGACTGGTCTCCTTCAGAGCGCTTCGCCAACTGCTGCACAAGCCTACAGCCTTCAGCCTTCGAAATTAAGGTTTGCACTTTCACATACACTCTTATTTAATCCTTTTACAATATAATGCATTTTGACATACGTTTTAGTACCAAGTAATGGCAAGTTGTCTGCTATCTTCCATTTATCTGGTCCATAGCACGATACAACAAATTGTAAATTGTTTTCTGGCCTTATCAACTGTACGAGGGAGCAAAGTTTGATTTTGTTGTACAGTTTACATTGGGTTACAGTGACAGAGTGGCCTCCATAGATCCCAAATGACCTGCTGCTTCTATTTACTTACTTACATTATCAATCTAGGCTCAATCTGTAATACTGTATTGATTGACCTAAAACACTGTCCTTTCACGTCAGAAGAAATTTGCTTTATAATTAACACTTGGACTAAACCAGAACCAATTGAGGCCTTATTTATGTCCCAATCAAACTGTACAATGTTTTTAAACTTGTCGAGTTTTAAGGTCAAGGCTGGAGAGACGTAATAATAAATAATATCCAGTATCCAGCCCCCCTCAAACGTGGTATTCTTATGGCTAAATCATCTGTTCTCAAACACATTTACACAACTGTTGGTGAACCTTACAGCTACTCCCTGGACAACAACCTGCTGACTCCAGAGCAGAGGCTGTTCTATGAAGAAAATGGCTTCCTCCTCATCAAGAATCTGGTGTCACACGAGGACATTGACAGATTCAGGTAAACAGATGCAGATAAAGTGGGACTTTTCTCTTATATTCACACATTCTGCTTATTATCCATTTATTTTTACTTTTTTATATCATTAGTTCAATTACACAAAACGCATCTTCTTCATGCTGGCAAAATCTATTTTTTAATATTTAATCTGAAGGTTAAAGAAAATCCTGGTTTAAATAAAACAGTACTTTTTGCAATGTTTAAGTAATTTTATGATTGGCTAAATGAAATGGTTATTATAATTTACAGTTTGTACTTGGTCAACTGGATGAACCTCACAGCTTTGTAGCTATTTAAACAATGACAATTGGATATATCAGTAAGGGTGAGAATGTTGTTATTGATATGTTGGACGTCGTTGTGTTTTGCAGACAGGCGTTTGAGCGCATCTGCCGTCGAGAGGTCAACATTCCCGGGCTGATGGTGATGAGGGATGTGGCCATCGCCAAATCTGAGTTCGTCCCGGATCAAAGAGCTGTGACCAAACTGCAGGACTATCAGGAGGACCCCGAACTATTCAGATACTGCGCCTTGCCATCGGTAAGTACGCTGTTGTATTCACTACCTCAGGAATTAGCAAAAGAGGTAAAGCTTGCAAAATCTGGTCGGAAATAGTTGGGTGGGCAAAGCATAATCTGGTTTTTGTTTTGTTTTTTTGTCTTATCTTACCTTTGGGCTCTGTTTCATTACTGTCATGTACAAAAACAGTGCTCAAATAAATGCATTAAATAAATAAAACCCCTTTACTGAGACTAACGTGCAATGGGCAGTGGTTTATTGGTCTATTTTCTTTAAATTAAACGCACTCAACATGTTTCAAAAGTGACGCATTCTCTCACTAGCTGGGCTGAATTTGAATTGTGCCTGTGTTGATTTGTGTGTGCGTGGTTTTTGTACCAGATTCTGAAGTATGTGGAGTGTTTCCTCGGACCCAACATCATGGCCATGCACACCATGCTGATCAACAAACCTCCAGACGCAGGTATGGAGTGAATGTTGCCGTGGAGACCGCCATTTATCATCAGAAACATAATCAGTCGTTTTTTATCTCTTACATGACCTCACCTTGCTTTATGCACCATATTAATCTCGATCCGAACACTGTTTCGTATAATTTCTTACTGGTTTCAAATGTTTTTATTGACACATTATCAGCGCAGTAAGAAAGTGTGCAGTCTGGCAAATAATAACCATGTGATACAATATTGTACGTATAATGGAACAATATCCCATCAACTAGATATTAATGTGTTTTTTCTTGTTACAGATGCTATTTTGAGGAGTTAAGCTCATTTGAAAGATAGAGTGTTTTGAGTTAATGGTCCTATTATTCCTCTCTTTGACAATCCTGGCTGAGGGATGTGATTATTTGTCCCATATAGACACGCTATGGGAATCATTATTGTTGTCTTGGTTTAGGTAAGAAGACCTCCCGTCACCCCATGCACCAGGACCTGCATTACTTCCCGTTCAGACCTGCTGACCGGATCGTCTGTGCCTGGACCGCCATGGAGACCGTGAACAGACAAAATGGCTGTCTGGTGGTGCTTCCCGGGACTCACACAGGGACTCTGAAGGCGCATGACTATCCCGAGTGGGAGGTGAGGACCGGGGTTCAACCAAGTAGTGCTGTAATACGCAAGCAAGAACTGTAGTCATGGGTCACCAGGAAGTATAATGTGGCCTTCATTTACTGCATTAGAAAAAAAAAAAACACACTTATAGAGTTACAACAGATTTATGTTATTAGATTAGATTATGTTAACATAGTGTTTTTGCCAAATCCACTCGAGCCTTGACCAGCCCGGGATCTAAACCACTGTAGAGGCAACACAGGTGATGCTCAATATTCTTGTTAAATTTTGCAAAAGAATCTTGGTGTCTCCCAACTTTTACTCGTGCGGGTTCACGTTTTGTAACATGTAAATGTTCTGGAAGGCCACAGACTGTCACCACGCTTTTATTTAGGTTTGTAACTGCATCTGTCTATTACAAAGATGTTGTTTTTGAGGTTATGCTGGAAGAGTATTTAAGTGGGTATTTAAAATTGCAGTAAAAAAGTACAACTCATGGTAATTTGGGCCAATTCAATTCAAAGAGGCATTAGGGCCAATCAAAGTACTACCACCGAGTGAATAGTAAGTAATGTCTACAGTATAGCTCTTTAAGAGGGAAGGCTGTAAAGCGCAATACAAAATGTTAATTAAAGCCACGGTAGCAGCGATGATGGCTCTCGCCACCCGCGGGACCGTGTTTTGATCGCGATTGCCCCGACACTGCATTCTCTATTCTTTAGACTTTATTCTTTAGACCCCCTCCTCCCTGTACCTCCGTCACCTAGCAACAGAGATCCGCCACTAATGCTGATGCTAACGTTAATGCTAATGCTAAGTACGATTTTGGAGAAAAAAAAGTCAAGCGTGGCGGTGCCACTTTGATTCAACATGGCTGACTTCCTGTTTATCATAGAGCGATGCTGCCAGGTGCGTTTTACTCGTTAAAGGTCAGAGGTCAAAGGTAGTTCTATCACTGTCTCAAGTTTCATGTGCCTCGGCCAAAGATTAAGCGTTTCATGTTTTTTCTTTTTTGAACTAGTCGGCACTGTTGCGACGGGCGTTCTCACAACCTCCATTTTATTGGAGTTCGGGCCGAGCCGATCGCGTCTATGTCCCCATGTGTGACCTATGACCCCATGTGTGACATTCATCAATGTTCAGGGGGTCAAAAATGCCAGAGTTGTGGCAAAATGACCATGCAAGAAGAATAATAAGAATTAAAGCCTCAGAAGCGGCGATGATGGCTCTCGCCTCCAGCGCGACCGCTTTCCCCTGCAACTGCCTTCCCGTCTGTCCATGTTTTCTGCTGCGTTTTGCGGCATACCAAACAAAGCTCAGTAATTCACCGTTGATGATTGTGTAGTTTGCGATTCAAATAGTAGTTTGTCCTGACAAAATGCAAGATTGTGCTGAACGCAGACCTGAGCAGGGAGAAAGCGAGAGAGCCTCGGTGACCCTTGACTTTTCATTGAGGTTCAGGGGGTCAAAAATACCCGAGTTGTGGCAGAAAGAATAAAGTCAAAAGAATAAAGTCTAAAGAATAATAATTCTAATGCTAATGCTAAGACTGCAGCACCAGAGGAACTGTCCCATCAAAATAAAAGAGGAAGGGGAAGTGAAGGCATTCATTGCGCCTCTGCTGGCCAATTGTGAAAATACACAATATCTGCAATGCACTTTTTTCATGGCGTCTCGAGGAGAATATAACCCATGAGTTTCAAACAAATCAGACAATGTTGAGTTTTTCACACAATGGGTAGGGGGCGCTATAAAGTAAAGTTGTTACATTGGTATTTATTTCCACTCAGATCATAAAAACGCATTAGCGAGTGAAATATGAGCTCCGCAGATCAATTCCAATAGGCGTGACTTGTCATTTTAAAAAACTATGAAATTAAGCCTTTTTTGAGGGCGTGTTACGCAGAGAATATCAACATTCTTTTGGATATTTATTAAATTTCAATGTCTTTAGATGCAAAAGGTGTTGTTTTGAGCTCGATCGGACGAAAAACCTAGGACAAGTACGATTTTGAAGAAAAAAAAAGTCAAGCGTGGCGGTGCCACTTTGATTTGACATGGCTGACTTCCTGTTTATCATAGAGCGATGTTGCCAGGTGTGTTTTACTCGTCAAAGGTCAGAGGTCAAAGGTAGCTCTATCACTGTTCCAAGTCTCATGTGCCTAGGCCAAAGATTAAGAGTTTCATGTTTTTTCTTTTTTGAACTTGCGACGGGCGTTCTCACAACCTCCATTTTATTTGAGTTTGGGCCGAGCGTCTATGTCCCCATGTGTGACATTCATCAATGTTCAGGGGGTCAAAAATGCCCGAATTGTGGCAAAATAACCATGAATAATAATAATAAGAAGAAGAAACCAGGCAAGAACAAAGACTCGTCGCATTCCATGTCAAAAATTATTATTATAGATTGGTAATCAAGCTCCAAGGTTTGGGTGTAAAAGTACACGTCCTGCACAGTCATAACAAGGATATGGCATTTGTATGTGGTTAGTGCTGACAATACTACCATCATGTGCTGAGTGTTCAAGTCTCCGATCGCTGTAAACAAACTTCTCCTGCCTACAATAGGACACATCAACTAACATTTCCAGATCTCTTCCTTCCGTGATTTCAGGGTGGTGTGAATAAGATGTACCATGGAGTGAGGGACTATAACCCGGACCATCCCAGAGTGCACCTGGAGATGGAGAAAGGAGACACTGTGTTCTTTCACCCGCTGCTCATCCATGGGTCAGGCATGAACCAGACCCAGGGCTTCCGAAAGGTACACAACTGCATTACCCACAATTCACTGGTCCTAACAAAATATTCATTTTTGGGTAGTATTCAATTTCTTACAATTAAGTAGTTATGTGTACTTACGACAACAAATAAACAGTAGTTGTCGTGTGATTTTGCTCTGATATACTTGATTACTTTATTGATTATTGATGGCGTCTTCAACTACATGCATTAATATAGTGTGTAAATGGATTATAGGGACGAAAAAACAAAAGCGGTAAGTTGTTTGCAATGTTCTGCCCCCTATAGTCCTACTTTTTGTACTTCAGTTTAAACAGTGCTGTTGGAGAATCATATTATTTTCCAGCATATTTGGATCAGTTTGATTAGATCTTTACTTAGTTCTAAAATACTCTGCACTGGCATAAGCTATCCACAGATATTTAAAAGTATCTGTGTTTACATTTGGACTTTAATTATACATATACACTATACATAATTCTGTGTGTTGTTTTTAAGGCCATCTCCTGTCACTACGCCGCTGCTGACTGCTATTATATCGACGTGAAGGGAACCACACAAGAAAACATCGAGGAGGAGGTGAACGAGCTCGCACACAAGAGGTTCAATTTGGACGGGGTCACCTTCAGCTTCCAGGTCAGAGGTCACACCAAGCACATCATTTGGAGACTATAAATATTGACTTCTTAGTTACAGCCTGGTCCTTGATAACAGCATCTGGGAATTATCATTACAGCAAATGAATTACTACATGCACTCTGTTGACATTGGGCTTGTGGTTTCTAAATTTGCGTCCCCCTCAAAGGATACTTAGAAGCTTAGTACACGCGCACATGAGTTGTTATTGTGGATGTTAAAACGTGTCCCATGCATCACTGCAGTTGCACACAATGTTAAGATGAAGAAGTGACACAAATCAAGTAAACTTACATATTTCTATCACTTTATATATTTAAAGCTGTGATACTGTGACAAATACTATACCTCAATGCAAAAACAGGCCAGAATCTTGTCATGCTTTAACTGTAACTAGTGGCCATATAAGCAGATTGAATCTGAAATTACACATGACACTAGATGTAATGTGTTCCTTCAGCCCAAAAAGCTGTTACAATGCAAACTCATGTAAACACATGACTTATGTGGGGGAAACATAAATGCATATTGTGAACCCTGTAATTTGGTTCCATTTTGTACATGCAATTATGTATTTATTTTTCCAAATAATAATAAAATGTACCTTTTCCAGGACACTTGGGCTTTCAGAGGAAGACTGGTGCAAGGAGACAGGATTTCACTGTGAGGAAGTGGCACGTTCTCAACACGTTTGGACGACTGCAATTCAAAGAGAAATATAGGGCGGAAAAATGGTACCGATTTGAAGGGATTTTATTAAATTGTATGTTTAGAAGACATATAAAATGCTCACGGAATACAGTACATTTTTTATCATAATTGAGTTTGCAAGAGTTTTGGGGCATTGTTTTTGTTTTAAAAACAATTTGTGTAATAATTCAAGCAATAAAATACATTATTATGAGATTGGGCTAACAATAGCTATTAGCCTTATATTAAATGTTTGATCACTGCCTCTATTCATATATTGTGGATGACATACTTTTGAAAAGATAAAATATGGTTTAAAGAAAAGTATTTGAATGTTGCTAGAGAGTTACTGTGAAATAGTTCAATGAATATGAACAATGACGAAGCGATCATGTCACGGGGCCTTAATCGTTACCACTGTATGTTGCCTTAAGACTTTGTATGTGTAAATATGCCAACGTTTTAATTGTTCATGATTGTAATATAGAGTAAATACATTTCAAGCAATACATGTAATGCAATACTGTGAGTGTTTATTTTTGTAATTTAAGTAGGTCCAAAGGATATATAGTTTATGCATTTCATTAATCCACTAGCAGGTCATTTTGCTGAGAATAAAATAGGCTGAAACCAGTATTTAATTTAAAAGTCAAAAATCTGCAAGTAAATGTGAATATGTCAACTCAAATGAAGTCAAAAATATTGTGACTAATTTAAATTTTCAGCAGACATCTTCAGCAAAGAGAAGGACATAAAGTGTTTGGATTCTGTTGTGACATGTGGCTTCTCATCAAAAACATGCATTAGAGAGAAGCGGCTTTACATTTGCCACGTAATGTTTGTGCGCTCTTGTATTGACCGTGCGCTGTGGCCCTTTTGAGAACTGATTGTTTTTAAATGTGTGAACGTTTCCGCTCTCTTCTCCTTGAAAAGTCACCCAGAATAGGCCCGTGTCAAAAGTGCTGGAATCGACTTTTTCCAACTCATTAAAAATAGTCATCTTATTTCATTCAAGACAACGGCAACATCATTTTGAACATAGATCTCACTTGGAAGCCACAAATTCTGATAATCTGCATTTATTTTCTAACCAACCCTGCTACTTACTACTACTCTTGAGTAACAGTAACTCGTAATAACTAAGTAACTAAAAAGTTGTCATGATCGGTTGCTCAGTAAAGCTTTGATTGCCTAATAATGCTGCCAAAAAAGTGTGATATGAACTTTAACTGTTTTCCACTGTTCTATAGACCACATTCCTGAGACACTTGCATTATGTAACCCATATATAATGTTCCTTTTACGCCGTCTCGTAGTCATTCCCTTTCAAGGTGCTGCGCAGAGTTACTGAACTGGCTCATTTCACCAAACAAAACAATTACTGCGACTCTAAATGTAAAATATGATACATGCACTTTGAGGAATTTGTTTCTCAAAGTTGCTTTACTACGAAATAAATAAGAGTGAACTCCTTTTCTAGTTTTTAAGACAGGCTTTAAGGGGAAATATACTCTCTTTACTTAGGCAGTTCACATCTACCTCAATAATAATAAGACATAATCTAAAATACAAAAATAATGTTGTGCTTGGCCAATGAGTGTGACTAGAACCAGTTAAAAAAAGATGCTGTTTCCCATTTCCCACAATTAGAAACAGTTGAATTGAATATTGTTTACTTCACTTCATCTTTTTGTGTACATGTTTGTAATAATATATGCACACCAACAACAGCTGATTTCTCTCTCTCTCTCTCTCTCGCTCTCTCTCTCTCTCGCTCTCTCTCTCTCTCTCTCTCTCTCTCTCTCGCTCTCTCTCTCTCGCTCGCTCTCTCT
>NW_027315834.1:29990272-30127909 GCF_026437365.1 Eucyclogobius newberryi | reverse complement strand
TCCTTTTTTTATTTATTCGGTGCAGTCGTTGCTTGTGTTTCTCAAGATGATTTGGACAAAAGCTTTTGTAGCATCTTTATTGACGAGCTTCATCGTTTTGTCAAGTGAGTATTGTATTTCAATCTCTTTGAGTGGCTGATGTGACTTTGACCTGCCTGCTGGAGCACTTAGAGGTATGTCTGAAATTTGAACAACACATTAACATAAAAAAACATGTCTTTACTGAACATAAAGATTAAAATCAATGTTAATGTGAGCACAGTTCTCTCCTTTTATGGCCATATGGTGGCCATATGCAATTTTAAGGACTATTTTCTTTCTTGCTATGTCAATGGTCCTGGCCTGATCCTGGTCCTTTCACAGTTTTATTTTATTTTAATAACTAGAAAAGTGCTAATTTTGTTGTGTCTTGGTTGATTTAGGACCTCAATATATTTATCTTATAACTTATTTTCTAAAAAAAACTAATTTCTGCTTGGATTAAATAATGTTCAATTCAAGACTAGAAACGTTTTATAATGCAGTTTTTCTCATCAGTTTCCTTTGTAGCCGAGAGTGCAGCGGTGGACAGTGACGCAAAAACAGACACACCGACAGGTAACATCACAGTTAACATACATATGATGATCTCTACCCTTCACATGTGACCTTTGCCCTTTCACCTCTGACCTCTAGGGGCGGGGCGGAAGGTGTTTATGGCCGAATCAGACGCTTCAAACTTTTTCAAACGCCGTAGCCGTCGGTCAACCTACACAGAGCGCATCGGTGAGTGCTCAAATGCACTCACTCAAAGTGCACAGTGAGACTTTTCCTGAGGAGACACCTGCTCGTCTCCATGGAGATGTTGTTGCTTTCATGATATATTTTAGCTACCAAAACAATGAATGATAATAAAATCTGCATTATTGAGCCGTTTAATGCCAAACTGTGACACACGCCAGGCAAAGTAATAAAGTGTCAATGAAGAGAAGCAGGTGGTGGACTCATGATGGTGATTGTTATTATGATTTATTTGTATTATTTTTGAGACATTGTGTAGATCCAGCCGATAATTCCTGTTTGAATGTGGTGTTATTCATACTGCTCTGTGTGAAAATGGTGAATAGGGTTTAATGGGACAGGCCAGTGGAAAGTTAAAGCAGGTGTGTTTGACAGTAGTTTGACTTTTCTCTCAGTGAAAACAGAAGCAGCAGGAGTCACGGGACACACTGGAGAAAGTCTCATTTCCATTTTTGTTTCGGACAATGACAACCAATAGCAACCAAACAAAACTAAATCCGATCTGAAAATAATATATAAAAAGGCATGCAGAGATTTTGTTTATTTTCAACTGTCACAAATTTCTCCAAAATCTAAAATCCTATTTAATTCTAGTAGCTCCTCCCCCCCAGTCTGGTTGATTTGAACTTTAGCAAACATATTTATTAAAAACAACAATAACTCACAGGTCCAGGACATAATGGCGCTACATGAAACGGTCTCAACACTAGCCAAGCAGCTAAACACATGTTTAACTGCAAACACAAGCAATATTTCTTTTAGATTTGATCCCTGGCCACAAATGACAAACAACTTTGAATCTTAAAGTCAGAAGAGCAAATTTTGTTGTACATTAAAACAAAACAAAAACCATTACAGCTACCATGAGTGTGTGTATAAAACCCAAATTGGAAAGTTACATTTGAAAAGTCACATTTGGAGCGGCTGTGAATTTGGTTGGAATGCATTTTGAGTCACTTCCATATGTAAAACTATAGGACAGGTTTGCATGTGTCTGGATGATGCTTTATGGTCTTTGATGTATAATACTTTTCCATATGTTGGTGCAGCTGAGCAAAAGGTGCACATTGCCAACAGCGAGAGACGAAGAGAGTACAACGAGGAGCAAAGGGATGAGCACGAAAACTATTTGGAGGAAGACAGAGATGGTGAGGTTTCTAGAAAGAACAGATACATTCAGTTTCATTTGCTTCCTTTCTGCGCTATTCTTTATCAAGATCACTACATTTCATGCTTTAAACACTTCTCGAAATGTGTTTACTTACATTTTACCCATACTTTTACTTGAGGATGGATCTGTGCTGAATGAAATTATTGAACCTCACTTTCTTAAATATATAATATAATATATTCAATATTATATTTTTTTTAATTGACTATTCATCTCCACAGAACAACTGGAGAGAACTCGGGAAGTGAATGAACAGTTTCGAGAGTTTCACTATGACGGAATTTACTCTCGTAACCGCTGGTTTCACTGAGCATAATGGTCAAACTCAACTTCAAAACATAATATCTAAAATATATTAGAAGTTGCTACATTTATCTATTGTAAATGCCCATTGTATAGTCCATTGTTTGTGTTTGTTTTGCATGCCTGCACTGTATTATTCATGTAAATTCCATACTTTGTAAACACCATGCATTTATTAAAGAAAATGAACATTCTTTCTAAACAAAATCAGCAAAGGCGTTTTTCTTTTCCCCAGAAACCCTTTGGTATTTAGACTATTCACAAAGGAAAAAAGGGAACGTGAAGTGGGCTGCAAAAGTCATCACGCTGAGAGGAGATCTGCAATGGAAATTTAGACTGAAAACTGGCAGAAGTTGAACAGTAGAGCTTTGTGGGACAGACCAGAGACAAATAATGATCACAAATGAAGTGAAAGTGGTACGGCACATCTGCTAGTGTCAACCAGGACTGTTTAAAGTTTTAGAGTATAGTTTGTGCCTCCTCTGTCCTTGAATACTGATTTACTATTGAAATTACTTGAAAGCCATTTATATAAAGGGATCTTAGTCTAGTCTATAGTTGGTATGTTAAAGGTGCCATAACATGCTTTTTTCACGTGTCGTAGTCTATCCTAAGTGTATATTTGATAATAATAAGTGTTGTGTAACACCCTTAACATAATAGTTAAGAAATATCACCCAGACCTTGGACCCCCTCACCAACCCGGAAATGCAGACGGCTTGGTTTGATATTCGCCCCCACCTTTGCGAAGAGCGATCTGGCTCCCCCGCCCAACCCGTGACGTAGTCTCAGAGCGCGTGTGTGCCCCGCCCACACGTGACGTAGTGTGTGCCCAACAGCTGTGTGCTGTAAGCTCCGCGCGACTGAGTGAGAAACGATAGAACTTCAGATCAACACTACTTTGAGACTAAATAAATCTGGTGTTTATTCTACAGCGTGAGATATAATATATATATATATATATATATATATATATATATATATATATATATATAAATAAATAAAAGTCTTATGTCCATCGCGCTCTTATTTCCTGGTTTTTCGGTATCGGATAGAACTTCTCTCCGTTTATTTTCCCGGTTGCTGCATCAACTGCCACATAAACCGTCACCATTGTGATAATAGTAAAGAGTGCGATATCATTAATGAAGTTTTGGGCCTCTTTGAGCCGTGTTTCGTCGTAAATCGAAGCAGAAAAACTCCGGGGCTTGTATGGGGAGACGAGCCTGGAGCCAGCGGAGCCGGGGGGAAGGGGGCAGTGAGGCGGCAGGGGGGTGGAGAGGGGGGAGGGGGGGATGATGACGCGGTCCTGTGAACACCCCCGTCAGTTTTGAGATTCGAGGAAAGGAGATAGTCTGTAATATAGCTAAAAACTGCGGGAATCAATCAAAAAAACACTCTGGGTACATATATGAAGCACAAATAGCAATGTAAGAAGGTTAAAAGCTCTGAAAAGTCGATTTTGCATGTTATGGGACCTTTAATATATACATTTATAATACTCTGGTCTTGGTTTGAGCCCAGTTTAATCCTAAAGTAAACTTGGTTGGGTCCTTTTCTAGCCCTGGATTTGTTCTGGCCTTTTATTGTTCCAGGTTTAGTCACAATTTTAATGTTTTAATAGTTGTGAAGTGTGAATGCACCCTAACCACTAAACCTTTATGCTACTAAACTGTCTTATATTTTAGTTCAAATGACTAATACTATTTATTAAAAGCTACAAATGACCGGAGCAGTAGAATGGTTTCACTTGTGTGGTGTTATCGTTCATTGTCACACACAAGACAACACACAAGGCGGCAATAAAACATTGTACAATAAAATGTCTTTCAGTTACTTTAATCAAAACCGTGCCTAATATTGTACAGACAATAAAACCTACTTAAAACAATAACAAAAAATAATTTGTTTAAAACCATAATTATTGCAAATTAGACAAATTCATCTTTAAAAATCCCAGTTGCTTCCACGTTGAAATAAGACAGTATAAGTTAAAAGTCATCACTTGCTGTTGAGGAACTTTCCATGTTCTTCTCCTCGAGGCAAAAGTAGCTCTCCACCAATTTTAGGACCAGTTTTCTCCTGTAAATCCATGGAAAAACAGTTATTTAATATTGTAGTGTTGTTTTTTGTTGTCGTTTTTAATAATACCATACTTTTCTTTCTTTATTTTTTTCACTTTTTAAAAATGTTTTCATTAATTTACTAAGGACAAGCATGGTCGACATCAGTGGAGGATTTATTGTGCCAAAATTAATTGATTAAATGCACAATTCATAATAAATAAATAAAATGTGGGGGAAAAGTTGTCCACATTACAGGACATGAAATAGAATTGAACTTGAAATCACGTTTAGATAAATGTGTTTAAATGTACTGTTTTATATGATGTCGGTGTAATCCCTCATTCGTCCAGGCGTGTTCCATAGTAGAAAAAGCTTCAGTTGTAGTCATCTGGACTCAGTTTGAAAAAATAGACGTTTCGACTCTCATCCAAGAGTCATTGTCAATAAAAGAATTTAGGTCGAGAACTCCGATATTAATACTGTTCTGTGGTAAGACCCGCCCATTGGGAGGAGCCTTAGGCTCCTCCCAACGTCATATTAATTCTGTTATTGACAATGACTCTTGGATGAGAGTCGAAACGTCTATTTTTTCAAACTGAGTCCAGATGACTACAACTGAAGCTTTTTCTACTATGTTTTATATGATGATTAAAAAGAGTGTAATGGTTTACCTTGAACATCCCGTCGCGCTCCCATTTGAAGAGGCCACAGTTGCTGAAAGATAAGGAATAAGACTTAAACAACATTATTCACATTCTGGAATACAGTACCAAAGGCACAAGATTTCATACACAGCAATATGAATTTAGCAAGAATAGGAAATAATAAAACAATAAAAACAATGTTTATTCTTTAATTTGTATGTTGTAATGGCAACTTAGAGAAGCCAAATGCAGTAGATTTAGGACGAACCATTTAAGTAATTAATGATGATCAGATGTGAATATAACAAAACCCACTCTAATAGAAAAGCTCTTGTAAAACTCTTGTAAAAAACCTCTTATACTATTATCTTGTTAAATTACCACTCGCAACACAATTAAAAAATATGTTTGATGGTCTATTGCATTTAAAAGGGCTAGTAACATTTGTAAGCAAACTGACTTAAAGGAAATCTCGAAGACACTTGGATAATGTCTTTGCACATTGTAAACAACAACATTATAAATTAATCATGTAGATCGAGAGAACAGTGGGTTCTAGGGTTGGGGGCGGGGCTTGTTCCACTGTGTTTTACAGTAAATGTATAGAATAATAGAATAAACGTGTAAACTGAATGAAAACGAGGATGAACAGAGTGGTTTTACCTGCAGTTTTTGTTGGGCAGCCGGTCCAGAGCAATGGCCCTCTGACCACAGGGACATTTGAAGAAACGTTTCAGCGCCTCGTGCCATTTCAGATCATGGTTTTCTGCCACGCAGCGATCGGCCGGCTTGAAATATGTGTACTTGCACTAGAGAAAGAAAAACATGTGACATTATGATTTCTATTGAGGTAGTTTCAACCTCTAAAAACACAATTACAGGACACTATTAATATTATTTCTTTATATTCAAAAGATTGTTAAAAAAAGTAGTTTAGAGGTTAGAATCTAAAAAAAAGAAATTTTGATTTAGAAATGGATATCAAATTGTTCTGTTAGATTTTTTCAAATATAAAATATGTATATTTATATCTAAATTGTTCCTAAGCTCTTTATATCACTTTAGACAATCCTACCTTTTTACAAGAGACCGCTCGACACTTCATTTCTCTGATGCCCTTCATTTTGTCCTCCATCTGTTCCTTCTTCACCAGAACATCAAAGTACCTCTCTTGCAGCTGGTACTCCGCCTGAAATACAGTAGTTAAGTTCATTTATACAGCATACAGTATGGGATACATGTTTGTATAGCATGTTGTGTATTTTTCATTCTTAAGTTATGACATACAGCTTGTAGTACGGCGTTGTGTCTGGATTTAGCGTTGAGGATCTTCTGAAATTGCTCTGACTGGACATATTCCTGTTGTTCTTTGAGCTTTTTCTGTGCTGGCTCCTCCTCCTCGTTACTCGATCCACCTGGGGAAAAAACACACGCCATTAAAATGCAGCTTAGACACAATAATTCATTCTTGAATACACCGCGTTTTAATTTTAAATTTATTATTAATTTTTTTTCTAATGGGGGCTCCAGACACTTTGCGGATCATTTGAGTCTCCGCATTGCTGGATCTTCTTCTCTTTCACTACATTTAGAAATCTCCTCTTTGGTTTTCCTCGATGCCATCGATTTGCCGTTAGCTCTAACCCCAGCGTGGCAGCGTCCTTCTGCATCTTTATTCATTTTAAAAACACAAAATATAGGTTCCTGAATCTATTAACTGTGCTTAAAAAGGCAGTTAAATCTAACTGTAAAGTCATGAATTAGTCCCGTTTAGGCCCGCCACCTTTAGGGCCGCCACCTTTTTTAGGGCCGCCACCTTTTTTAGGGCCGCCACCTTTGGGCACACCACCTTTGGGCACACCACCTTTGGGCACACCACCTTTGGGCACACCACCTTTGGGCACACCACCTTTGGGCACACCACTTTAGGCCCACATAAGAATGATAATATACACAGTAGGCAAATAACCAAAACCAACAAATCTATGAACAAACCTTTTGGCGACGTGCGGTTCTTCTCCACTCTTGTGCTGATCTCAGTGCTGCTGCCTCTTTTCCTCTTCACTGCGTTTGGATCTTCTTTTTCCAGGCCCATCCCTTTGGCCCTCAGCTTCTTCATGGCGGCCATTTTAGAAGCAGACAAACCCGGGCCGGTCTGTGCCGGAGCGGACGGAGGACTGTTGTCAAAAAACAGTATGTCATCCCCCTCTGAAAAGCCCCGTCCCAGAGCAGGAGCCGAGGATGTGGAGGGTGTCGCTGGACTCTGGGTGGACTTGGGAACCTCAGAGCCCGGTTTTGGGGACAGCAGTGCGTTTCGGTGTCTGCGGGCGGTGAGGAGGTCGCGCTGCATTTGTTTCTGCTGTTTTAAAAGGTCTGAGGCGGTGATGGATTGGACTGGAGTGCCCTCTGTGGTTTTAACAACTGTGGATGAATAAGAGATAAGTCAAGAATAAATAGACTACAGTGACGCCTCCAACATAGTCTAATCACAAGCAGGACAATATAATAATTGGTATAACAGGTATTACTCTTACTCCATTACTGCCCTAAATGTATAAACTAGTACAGTATGCTCTCACTGGCCTGAATAAACCCTTTCACTAAAAATGTATAGCACAATACAAGCATAAAAGCAACAAAATAGAAGTTACTATACATTTTCCCTGAAACACTGAAAGTTAGTTATTTAACCGTTAATGTAGTTTTATACTGAATACGGTAGGGAAGTTTCAAACCACCAAATCCCTTATGTCTGTGGCTGATTACAGTATAGAACGAAAGAAGAAGTTTAGGTGAGATACCCGTTGGGTTGTGAGTCAGATGTTTCTTCAGCTGCAGTGCTCCAGGAGTCGGGGCCGACATCAGACTTTTGAACTCATCCGAGCATCCGGCAACATTCCCAGACTGCATGGCTAGAACATAACATTTAATTGTATATTTTTCATGTATTGTCATTTCAATATTCCTGCTACATTCTTTAAACGGTGCGATCCTGTCTTGTGTAAAACCTACCAAGTCTTTTAGCCTGAGACACGTGCTGCGCTGATCCTTTCACAAAGAGTTTGTCCAGAGTTTTCTGTCCAAGTTTGTTTGATTTGGCTCCACTGAAATCATACAAACACAATTTATGACTGCATTGAACAATATACAGAGTAAAACAAAATAATGATGTACAACACTAACTCTAAATGTATCTGAAGACTCACATTGAGGCAGCGCAGGCGGCAGACGACACTCCTCCGTAGTAAAACCCGTCCTGACACAGTTTCTCTCTCAGATTTGCTCCTTTCCCTTTGAATTTATTTGGAGCTTTTCCCGAATACGATGACTGCAGGTCAGCTCTCTTTGAGCTCATCTTCTTGTACTGGGCTTTGATGTGGTACTGGCAAAACTGGCACTCGTACTGAACAGAATACATGCAAAAATGTAAAAATGTTAGTGCAGGGTCTTTGCAGATATCAGTCAAGCGTAATACACAAGGTCCCAAAATAAACCTAAAAATATCTGCATTGTTTAGTCAACACAACGTAAGTAATAAAACCATAAATAGTTACGAAAATAATTAGACACAGCAAGCAAATCGTTTACTGCACAACATATTTGCACAGTTTGTTAATGAAAAAGAAACAAAAATGGGGATGTCCTAATTTTTCCATCAAAACTAGATTTTGTTGGAATCAAAGTGTTTTGCATAGCCCAATTATTGACTTTCAGCCTGTGAAAACACAGTTGTACGTTTCAAATCAGATGTTATATATATTTTTAAAGTGTGAAATATTGAGAAAATGTTCAGGACGTACTAAATTGACAATCTGTGAGCAGGGCTCTCCATTCTTCTTCACTCCTTTGCACGTCCCAAAGTCCTGAGCGTCACCCATCAACAGCACCTTCTGATGGTGGTCCACTGTCAGACTCACCTAAAAACACAACGAAAAAACAAATCAACAAAATTCAAATCATAAATCAGCTAAATAAACTATGAATATCAGACATACTTTAGACTAGAGTAAAAATCAAAAGAACTAATTTGTTGAACCTGGATTTGCTTTAAGATTAATTAAAGGAGCACACGATGGCAGAGGATTTAGCTTGATGTGATTTCAATACTCTCTCTAATCTTTTAAATAGTAAAAAAAAAATAAAAAAATAAAGGAATCTATGGTACCCCGTCGTATCCGTCCTTCTGTTTCATAGGGTTTGGATTGAGGAGGCCGATCACAGTCCCTGGCTCAGTTTTCCAGTGTTCTTTATGGACCTCACCAAACAACAGCAGCGACACAAACACCTCCAGGTTATGAAGGTCGCTCAGCTTCCAGATGCTGAACGTTTTACCCTAAAGAGAAACAATTCATACTTTTACAAAGACAAAAAACATGTAGATTTGTTTTATGGCTGCAGAAATGTATGTATATAATATAGATACAGGATATATACACTCTTTGTAACTTCAAAATTGATGTATATCAATGCACACAACAAAAAGGAAGTTAAAACAGGATTAATATTAGAATAGATTTGCTTATAGCTTATAAAAACACTCACGCTGCTGCTGCTCTGTGGCGTGGCTTTACTGACCACTACACCAAACGTGACCCAGTCGCTCTCCTCCAGTTTGTCGCGGGTCAAACGCTCCGGGACCTGGGACAATCGGACCAAGCGCCGGTCGGCCATCTTACGGTCCATCTCACTGGAGGACACGCGCGGCTTTCTACAAACAACACAAGACACTTTAATATCAAGTATGATGAGAACTAGAGTCACTAGAAGAAAAGCAAGTTAACACAGCATTACATCAAAATTTACAATTTACATTTTTATGTATTTACTGTAAATCCACATAATTGCAATAGATAATTTCATTTAGTGATGAACAACACTTTTAGTCAGTCCTAACTCGCATACTTCTGTATCATCAACAGCATCCTCTGACAAGAGAAAACTAAAACTACAGCTTGCTGAACATAATCATAAACATAATTTTTACATTACATTCTTTTAATGTAATTGAAAGGAGACATGAAAGACAGTAACTCTCTGGTGACGTTCTCATTGATAAATTTCAGATTTAGGAGGATTTTCTCACCTTAGTCTAAGACCAGAGTATTTCTCAACAGCCACATCTTTGGGCAGAGCTGGGAGAGAAGAGGGTCTGGTTGCTCCCCCTGAGGTCCCTGAACCTGGTCCAGATCCAGATCCAGATCCAGATCCAGATCCAGGTCTGGTATTGAATGAAGGAGAGCGCAGAGGATTGGGGGCTGAAGTCTCCACAGGCTGAAAAGAACTGCCCATCTTTATCTCCATCAGTGGACCTCTGCTCTCTGAAAATACAACAATAAAATAACATTATATTGTTGTATTTGAGTCAGGTCCTGCAGGAAATCAAGCCCGTTGCAGGTCTCGACTATAAACCATATCATCATACAAGCCCATTCCAAATAAGACATGGCCAGTCACTACATTATGTACCTGGTGATGTGCTGGTTTTCGTTTGGTGAGCGACTCTTGGTTTTCGTTTGAAGGAGTCTGCATTATTGAGCTGCACGGTAAAGTCAGAGGACTCCTGAACATTCCTCACTGAAGTGGATGTATTCTCTGACAAAAAAGAAAAATAGCAATAATATCTAGAGGCACAGCAAAAGAATTAAAAAAAAAAAGGATTAAACCATTCATAAAAAAGCTATATTCTTACCTTGTGGTGCTTTGGCCTTCGGTTTTGGAGCTACTTTGGATGAGTTTGGTTTCGAGATTTTCTGTTGTGATGGAAGTTTAGGGGAAGAAAGAGATTTGGCAGAACCGCCCTGGCTCTTTTCCAGCTGCTGTTGTAATTTCTTCATCTGTTCCTGCATCCTCTTCAGCTCACCTGAAAACAAAACAAACAGACAAATAACAATGAGTATAAGACACATGTGTAGTTTTATTATCTTGTCTTTTGTAGCACAGTACCAAGAACCCCTTTAACAATCATCAGTTGGCCTTGTATTACAAACCTTGTAAATCCTCTCTGGACTGGTCGAGACTCTCTGAAACCTCTCCTTTGTTTTTCTCCTCCGTCTCGATGTCCTCCACATCTCCAAACAGCTCAGACAGCTTGTCCTCCGTTTTCTCAGGACCCTCTTTATATTCCTCTTCATCACTTTCGCCATCAAAAAGGTCATCCAGTTCATCTGCCTGGTTTTGCCCCTGTTCCACTCCTTCACTTTCCTCTAAAAGAGCCGTCAAAATGTCCAGATCATCTTCACCTGAGAAAAACAAATGTGTTAACATACTAGAACCATTTAAGATCATAAGTTATAGTTTTGTGATGAAATACTTACTGTCCATCTTTTCTTTTTTAAATTGATGTTGTCAAAACACCTACAACAAGAACAGACAATTATGTTTTGGGAAGATTGGCAAAAAACAAAACTCAAGGTTTAACCATTTCATAATATGTTACAGTTTGGAAAAAGTGGTTGAATTAGGAATTGATTATTTAGTACAACAAAGCCTGACATTTGCACCAGAGCCAGGAAGCTGCATTATAAAATACAAGGCAACAAAGCTTCAATGAAGAAAGAGTTAAACATACACAAAGCAGCTGCTGGAGTCATTTCTACAGAAGAGTGGCACTGAGCAAGAATATACTTGACGTTTAAGAAAAAAACTCTATAGTAAAGGCAATTAAATATATACCAATAGATTAGAAGATATCAACACGAGCAGGTAACATGAAGGTTCTTGGAGCATTAATTTCTAGTCTTCTTTCATAAAAGTCTTCCAATGCTAAAGGGCCATAGAGAATATATAAATTACATATTCATAAGTGTTTTACATGGATAGTTTTAATGTTTCCTCCTGATTATTACCAATAACAACTTATGTGTGCCAAACAAAAATAAAATAAAAAAACATTCACAATGCAGCAGCACGAGTTTATTCCAATGATCAAAACCACAACTGTGACCCTTTAGAAACACGTTCAATTTGTGAGTTAGACAGAGATGTTTGCAAATGCAGAGGGCTGAATGTATCCATACATTTGACGAGATATAACCATGATAAAGACCCAGTAAACATAAGTAAGACCTTACCATAAAAACAGATCGATGTTGTTCTGACAGTCGTGTGAACCTGCTCGTCTAGTTATCGTAATGTCCGGTGCAAATGGTTTTATGTCATGTTTTTAATCACACTTTAAAATCCGAGCTAAAGTTGAGCGAGAATCCGGGAAGAATCTGGCGCTAAATGAAGGACCCCGCGTGTTGTCACTTTGAAGCAAGGTGGCCAGCGCTCTGCCGGAATAAAATTAAAAATCAAATGTTTTTCTATCTAAGGCTCAATTTGGAATAAATCTGTTCAAAGGTTCTGCACATCCAAATAAAATATATGAATAATCTGAAGTATAAAAAGTTAACTGTGCCGACTGAACAAGTGTAATCTATTTTACGAGTTGTGTTGTGTGAAATCAAAATAATTCCCACAATTAAAAGACCGTAGAACACCAAAAGTAATACAGAATCATACAAAATTACAACAAAAAGAACCTTGAATGGTGAAATCAGACAAGAAATGTGACCTGTGAAACTGTCCAAAAAACATGTTTCTAAAATATCTTCTTGAACTAGTAGTGACTGCGTAATAACGTAACTCGTTAATGCAAATACTGTTCTAAATAAACAAGGAATATTTGATTCAGAAATACCTCCATTTATTTTCCTCATCAACAGAACACGTACCTTCAATACAATAATTCAATGGTCGGCAATAAATCATAAACTCCTAACTCACCAATAGTCCAGTCTGCACTTGATATCATTAAGACCAAAAACTAAACTTTACTGCCTAAAGCAAAAAAAATCAAGGTCAAAAACAAAATTATTATTTTTGAAGTGCTTGAATATGAATGCATAAACCTTCTTTCACCAGTATATTCATGTATTATAGCATCAAACTAACGAGCCAGTTCTAAACACCATCTTCGTTAGTAATGTAGATTGTAAGGTTGTTTTTAATTGGCAGCGATTTAAATGTCAAGTTAAAAACAAGAAATATGCGCAGTGTGGTGTATTGTAGAGAAACCACAGCACGTACCACACATAAATCTTGTTAAAACAATTACATTACAACTAAAATAAAGTTTATTTGATTTGTCGATCACCACCTTTTACATGAATATGTATAAAACAACAACAGCAGATTCGTGACCACACTAAACATGAGATTTTTAAATAGAATTTCTACACAACAGTCGATAAAAGGAGCTACAGGCTTGAGCAGAGGAAGACTGAGGAATAAGGTGCATATAGTTGAGTCTTGGCTGAGTTCAGTTGATGCAGTCCATGATGTGGATCTGAAGCGTGTCCAGGTCGGGTAAGATCTCGTTACATTTGGGACAAGCGTGTTCTGGGATGTTTCTCTCCTGCCACTCCGCTCCTGGCAAACAAAAAGCAAAAAGGACAATGCTAAATCAACCATACTGCAATGTTTTCTCATCCCAAGCCGTCACTGAGATGTACGTTTGAGGGATTCATGCTTTAGACCCCGTGTTGTTCATCATTTGAGGAGATTTCAGTTTGCACTCACGTTTTGCCAAATTACTTTACTTAGTTCTCAGTGACAGACTTGGATTTGTGTATTTTTTGGAACTGAAACAACAAAGAGCCAGGCTTTTTCGGAGTTGGCTTCATTTCTGGAACAGCAGTTTTATTTTGTCGTTTATTCATAATTAATTCTGTAAAAGCTGAAGTTCTTTGACAAACCTCTTCCAACTAACGAGGGTTGATTCCCTCCGTGTCTCCTCTGCATCTCATTTAGTGAATGTCTACAAACAAAAAGGACACAAACGGCGTAAAACATCAGATTTTTTTGGACGACACCGAGCGAGAATAGAAAAATAGTTACCGTCCCAGTGACTCCATCTCGTCGTGAAGCTGACTGTTTTGCTTTTTCACAAACTCCAGCTGAGCAGCTAGGCGCTCCTTCTCCTCGTGGATCTTTTCTCTGGCTGTGCGCTCTGCATGGAAGTCTGACGAGTACACCTCGGCCTGAACGCATCACCAAATTGGAAATGATAGGTTCAGTGCGAGTCAAAATTAGGGCCAAATGTGACTTTTTTTTATTGACGATAATATTATAATGTAACTGATTTTGCACAAACCTGCATCTTGAATAAGCCGATGGTCTCCAGCTCCTTCTCTTTTGCGTAGAGTTCCTGTTTCATTTCATCGATTCGCTCCTGCTTTGCGACTAAAGCCTCCTCAGCAGCACCCAGTCTCACCTCGAGATCCAGGACCACCTCCTTCTGCACCGACTGGGACTGCGGAACACAAAGAACACACGTTTACATCAGTCCGTGGACGTTCAACAAAGCCAGAGTTCATCGAATCAACAGTCGCACAGTTATTTTTGTTCATTTTGCCACTGCTGCCATGTCTGATCTTTGCTTTCTCTTGATAAATATAGTTGTAATGCTAAACTGATAATGGGCCATTTGCAATTTTAGTATCACGACATAATTAAAAGTATAAATTACCTCTCGCCTTTTCCTCTCCTCCTTAATCTCATTGTAATCTTCAAACAACTTGGTGTACGCGTCTTTCAACTGGGCAAAATTATTCCTTGAAAAGAATAGAAAGAAGTTTGCCATTTTAATATGAATGTTATGATGTGTACGTGAAGAAAGACACTTGCACCTGATAATATTTGCAGTGGCATTACACATAAATAGAGTAGTATTCACGTTGGAACTTACTTCTCCTCTCCAACCTTCCTCTGCTCCACCAGGCTCTGCGCTTGCATGCTGTCCAGCTGCAGCTTCAGCCGGTCGTTTTCAGCCTGGACCGTTTGTCTGTCCACCAGCTGAGCTCTCAGAGTGGCCACGTCCTGCTCCACCTCGCGGTACCTGCACAGAAGAGAGGCGGGAAATATAACCGTCACTGTCATTGACTTATTTTACATTTATAGACGCAAGTGCAGACACGTGATGCATAGCGGAGATCGTTTAAGACGTCTTCAGTCGGATTATGTTGAGACAGGAGCTAAAGAAAAATATTTGGGGTTTACTGTGCCCAAAACAAAGCTTTCAAAACTAATATAAATAAAAAAATCAGATTTTTTGTCACAATCCAAATAATCCGAATCAGAAAAGGTTTATTTCCATTGCTAATGAACATAATCACAAAAATAGGAACTTGCTTTGGTGATTCGGTGCAATATAAAACAATGAACAATGATAAAACAACCTATATATATATATTATAGAGTTTTTTAGTACTTAAGTATAGTAGTTTAGTATTTTTAGTAGAGTATTAGAGAGTTTTTCTATAAGAGTGTTTTTATAAGTTATCTGTTTTTTATTGTTTACTTATGTGCCTACTTTGTGTTGCAACACTGGAATTCCCCTATTGTGGGACAAATAAAGGCTTATCGTATCTTATATAAAATCAAAAAGATTTTTTTTAATCTAGGATGAAATAAAGTAAAAATAGACTAAATGTACAGTTGAATTTACAGATGTTGTGCAGAAAATGAACAGTGCAGCGAGTGATGGATTCAATTACAGTTAATTGTAGTTGATTGAACAGTTTCAACAAAAGGTAACCCATAGCAACCCACATCTAGAACATACTGGAGGGCCTACCTGTCAGTGAGGTTTTTCTTCATTCCTTCAGCCTCATCCAGTTTGCTCTGCGCCTGCTGCAGGTCTTTGTACAGAGTCATCACCTGAGACTTCAGGTTCTCCACCTCAGACGCCGCCTAAATACACCAAGAATAAGTTATAAAGTGGATCCAGCTCAAAGTGGTGACACATTTCGGAGAGGCGAGGATAGAAAAGGGGAAGAAACTGGACCAGATTGAATGCAATGACAATGTGGAAGTGTAATGACATATGCTTGAGTCGACTTTAGGTCCATTATTGTCATTAAATGAGTGAACAAACACCTTGGTGGCCTGTTGCTTGGTCTCATCTGGCTCCGCGGTCTGTGTGGACTGTTCCACGTCGGCCTTTCTGCTCTCCAGCTCTCTCAGCTTGTTGTAGAGTTTGTTGCAGCTGTAAAAGACAATGATGCAAAAAGAATCTCAAGCAGCATCTCCGACAAGCTATTAAACAATGATGAGAAATATAATCCAAGTGCAAAGGACTGCAGTGACCAAACTGGCAAAACGAAAAAGAACATGTTGGTACTATTTAACCTTTAATCAAACAGAAAGTCTAATTAAGATTCACAAGGTGAACAGGCCCCAGAGCGTAGCTTGTTCTCAAACTTTCTTGTCTCGAGTATCAAGCTTTGTCTTGTACTCCAAGAACACCCACACTTCTGTACTTGTGAGTGTTAAATAGACAAACAAATCTTCTTTATAGCATACTGTCAAATATTACCATTATTTTTCCTTGTGATAGTGAGGTAAAATTCACCACAGAGTAAAATTACATTCAAATATAACTCAATTCAATCTGTAATCAAACCTCTTGCCTGTATTCCTGGATGTAAAACACTGATCTAATGCACACAAGTTAAACCAGAGGAAGAACAGACTGGAGATGCTCGTGTTTTCTGTCATACTTGATCTCCGACTGCATCAGCTTCTCCTGCAGCCTCTCCGCCCTCTGCGTCTCGTCCCTCAGAGACTGCAGCAGCTGACTCACGGTCACCTCCTCGCTGTCCAGCCGGGAGGTGCTCATGCTCAGGTTGACGGCGGGACAGCGGGGCCCCTTCACATGCTCCGCCCCGCACACTTTGCTCAGCCCATTTGCTCCGCCGTCCTGACAACACAACATGTTCAATTTGTTAGATTCGTTAGTGGAGTTATGGTTGAAGATGCGTCGACAAAAAGCGGGAAAGCGTGTACGATATGGCATAAAACGAAAAGATGACACACTAGCAAACTAGACTGTTAAAGCAGTTTTTTTTGTTTGGACAACTTACACTTACACTTACATTTACAACATGCAACACTTCAATGGTTGAGTCTTTTTTCATTTTAATTATTTAATTCATATGATTTGATTGTTATCGCTTTAAACTGTTTCTTAAATATAGAGATTAGGTGATGTTTTTAAATTATATTCCAATGAGTTCCAAAGTTTTAGCCACACATGTTCCCATTTGTTGTGTGGTCCGGGCAAAGGGCAGAGCGATTTTAAACACAGAGCTACAAAAACATCACTATAAAACGATGTCTCAAATTATGATCTGTTGGTTTCAGCTCATAATTTGATTTTTTTTTTTTTTTTTTTTAGATTAAATGAGGGATATGATAGTTATAGTGGAATGAATCCTCACAGTGACTTTGATGATCTCGATGAAGGAGTCGTCGTTGGAGCCGTGGTCGGCCTTCAGCTGCAGCTCTGAGTTCAGAGCCACCAGGTCGTTCTTCTCCGCCCGAAGACGAGCCACCAGCGCACGGAGACCCTCTGCCTCCGAGCCCTGGACAAACAAAACCGACACCCTAGAATATATGATCTATTGGAGAACGATGAAGCTCCAACCAGCAAATGTCAACACTAATGTTCATGAGCTGATCCTCCCACCGGCCGTTTGCCCTCGACTCGTACCTGTGCGTCTCCTCCCTGGTTCTCCAATTTCTTTCGAAGTTCCTGGTTTTCTGCTGTCAAACTCTCCACCAGGTTTTTGGCTTCACCCAGTTTGGACTCCAGGAAGTCCCTCTCCTCTTTCTGTTTCTCTTTCCAGGCAGCAAGACCCTCGAAACGCTCCTTCATTGACGTATTGGCCTTTTGTAAAGCCTCTGAAAAACAACAGGAAAGATTCAATATGTCGAACACTTGAATAAGAGTTTCTCAAACTTTTCCCCCCTTTGGGAGATTAAAAATAAGTCTCCACGCCCTCCACAGAATCAGTGCTTCACTGCTGCGGCGTTTCAAGGAGAAGACACACACACCTCACTTCTCCTCACTGTGGATCACTTTCACCACAGCGGGTCCACGGCCGTCACACAGAGACGACTTTCTGTGCAGCGCCCCCCACTTTGAGAAGCTCTGACTTTAAGTGAATTGTAAACTGAATGTTTTTGTACTTTCCTACTTCTGTTATGTTTTCGCATTAATTTTCAGCACCCAACTAATTGTGTTAATATTAAGTCACTTCTATGGTAGGTTAAAGAACGTTAGCAAATTAAAACAGGACCAAAAGCAAGTAGCAGTTGTCAGATGAAGTCAACTGTAAACGGATTTTAAATGATGCCTTAATATTATTTTACTTATTTCACAATCAAATCATCCAAGTAACTGTGTTGAAGCGTTTAGGTTTGAGTGTTTGTGCAGCGGGTGTTTTGCATCTACCCTTCAGGTCTCTGTTCTCTTGTATGAGGATGTTCATCTGCCGGAGTGTGTCCTCCAGAGCTCCTGTCTGACCCGGGGACAGGGCTATGTCTCCGTTCATCACTGGACCGTCTGACGCCATTCTGCAGCGGGCGACCAAACAGAAAGCATGTTAAACATTCAATTACAAAGCATTTTATTTCTTAAATACGAGACTAGAGAGGAGGCTGAATATGGCAAAAATAATATATCACAACCCGTTTCCTAAAATTATTACACTTTTTTCCCCTGACTAACAACAAATACGTATTTCTTTTAATACAAACTAAAATGTATGGCTCTTCACTTTTAATGTTATGCTCATAAACATAACAGATACAAAAATAAAAAATAATCAAACTATTTATCCAAGGTATTAACCATTTTATTTTCACTTCACTGGTTGCCTGTTAAAGAAATAATTAATTTTAAAATGTCGTTACTTGTTTTTAAATCTTTACATGGCCTCGTATTAAATCTCTGACATGTTTTTACACCTTTCCGTTTATCTAATCAAGAACTGTTGGCTTGTTAATTCAGTCTCGATGTGGCTCTACTACCATAAAAAATTGCTGATACTAATGCTGTGTTTATAACATGACTTAAAACATTTTATTCTCACAAGATTTGATTACATTTTTTGTCCTTAACTCAATTTTAAACATGTATTATTGGATGTTTTAACCCTTTTATTGCAGTAGCAGGTTGAGTCTGTTTGTCATATGAAATGTGCTTTATAAAGTAATTATTATTATATTTAAGATTAAATAATTCCAATCAGATGTATGATAATAATAAAAATAATAATAATAATAATAATAATATGTAGAAAAAAAAGTAATTTAAATACAATATATATACAACAAGCTCAGAACGATCAAAACTGGCAGCGAAAAGCTGTGGAACAGGAGGTATTATTTACATGGATTATAAAGGTAGCAGGTGTTATAAAGTGTTTATGAGTCCAACACAACCACACAGTGGCTTTGACTGACCAGAGGATTACTCACTGTCAGACCTCTCGATTCAAAAGTGTCGGGTTGATCACTGACGATTTGAAATGATTAGATCTCAATTCAGTTCAAATGTGTGTTAAATGTATTTTAACTTAAACCTTAAGTTAAGTCTTGGATGACTCAGGCTTTCACTATGCAGAGGCAGTAGCCTCATCAGTCAATCACATGACTAAAGTGTTCAGAAAACAAGACAACTGGACTTTCCAACATCAACTTAAAGACACAGGACGGAGCTGTTTGTCTTATTTTGTGGCTACCTAAAGGGCTGATCAAACAACAGCCAACAACACTTTAGCCAATATTGATCTTCAAATAGATTTTTATAAAAGGATGTCGTTGTAATTCATAATTGACAACTGTGTAAAGGTTGTCTGGAACCTTGAAATGTTGCACAATGATGCTCTCCATGTTTATTTGCTTGTCCAAACACAAATAGGCAATAATCTGAAAAATACACACCATCAGGTAAATCAATATGACTAAGCAATGATTAAAAGAGCCAAAATACTTCGTTTACACTTCAATTTACCGAGGCCATAATTGAAATGAGCACTTTGCAGTATGAAAACAAACTGTGGCACACCTACATGAGTCATGACAGTTCCCAGTTAAAATGATTAGTAAAACAAAGCTGTACATTTAAAATAATATACAAATTATTCAATATATTTTCATTTTCGCTTTGATCCCTAGGAGAACGTGTCTAGGACTCAGCGAAAGACTCGAAAGTTAACCAGAACGGAGCATTACCAGAAGTGTCTGAAGCATAAGTGCGTCATGTCGTATTATATCATACAAAAAATGATTAAACTCACCTGCCGACAGCGACAAAGATGAAAAATAGGATTACTTATAAGTGATAGTGAGATAAAATGACACGACAAGAGTTGAATATCACTGTTCGAGCTCCGGCTGACGACTGGAGCAACGTCAAGTGACGGGAAAAGGATTGCATTAAACTTCCGGTAAGTCTTTTCAAAATAAAACCATAGCTGTAAATAAAACAGACTCGAGAGCGATGACGCCAGGGCAAATTCTACTGATAAACGTCCATTTCCAGCTGCCATGTTCTGACTGCAATATTCTTCCTCGTGCAAACTCATGACATATTTGACGTGGTTCATATTTGTAGTTTGTATAATGTCAATATTTTCAGGGTGAATATAAATTTTCACAATTCATCTATATAAATAAATTGAAGTAGTCTTGTAAGAAGAGGCATAAGGCTGGAGTTAGTCTTCTTCTTTGGGGATTTATGGCGGCTGGTATCCAAGTGTTATATGGCCAGACTTTATTCTTTAGACTTTACTATACTTCAGACTTTATTCTTCAGACTTTATTCTTATTCTTAAGACTTTATTCTTCAGACTTTATTCTTACCCCCCCCTCACCTTCCACTTCTCCATGAGAGTTAGTCTAATGGAGGAGAAGTTTATTCACCATCAGAACCATAGAAGAGTGGTTTCCAAAGTGGGAGTCGTGACACCCGTGGGTTCGTGAGAAGATTTCATAATGTAATTTATAAATTATGACATTGAATAGGAGATATAAGATAAGATAATCCTTTAATGTCCACACAAGGGGAAATTTCGTTGTTACAACACAGTAGAACAGGAGGAAAGGACAGATTATAGAAGTTTCAAAACACACTCTTAATAGAACTCTTATGAACAAAAACAAAAAACTCTTATTAACAAAAACTCCTCTCCTATCTTAATAGGGAATGGAGGGGGGGAAATAAAATAAAATAGATAAAAATAAAAAAGATAAAGATAAAAATAATAAAATAATGATAATAGAATAAAATAAAAAATAAAATAAAGTATATTTACATATATATATAAATATAGAGTCTGACAGCAGCAGGAAGGAAAGACCTGTGAAACGTCTCCTTCACACAGCGAGGGTGGATCAGTCTCTCACTGAAGCTGCTCTCCAGAGCGGACAGAGTGTCCTGCAGGGGGTGAGACTCATGGTCCAGCATAGATGTGAATCTAGCCAGGACCCTATAATTTTTTTTCATTGAAAACAGTATGTTTAGTGAAAGTGGAAGATAATAGACTACAAACATATATACAGATGAACCTAATATCAAAAGATTCACAACTTGAAATTATTAAAAAAGTCTATTTCATTTAACTGTTCCCGATTTGGTGTGTGGTTTCGGGGGCCCAGCCTATTGAGAAGTTCTAGAGCACAGATATACCATCATATGTCAATTTAGGTTTTGACCTTGTTTTTATATTATTTACTATTAGAATTGTGCTCTTCGTACAATCACAAGATGGCCGCCCCCAACAGCCAAGGCATCTAAAATCATAGGTAGATAATATAATAATATCCAGGTCTAGAATTCACCCACGTTTTAACATAGTTTTACCAGAATACGATGTTGAATCCATGTTTGAAAATGTAATATATTTGTATTCAACTAATCCACAAAGGCATGTTTGCGCATCAGAGAACATGTGGTGTAATTTATTGTGAAAAGAAACAGGATTTGTCTGAATAATGACTTGCCAATTGAATATTATAAAAAATGCTTTCGTTTCCGTGATGTTACGTCACTGATGGAGCAGGTGATCGAGTTACTCTGTAAACAGTATTATTTATAAATTGTGTCTCCCATATATTTTGGCATCACTCTTACTCTAAGATATTTTGGAACGACATATCTTTGTGAATAGAAATCTTGATATGAGCCTACAACTTAAGATAATATAAGATAAGATATTCCTTTATTGTCCCACATGGGGAAATTTCAGTGTTGCAACGCAGGTAGATACAGAGGTAGATACAGAAGAAAAGAACAGATCACTTATAGGAAGTTTGAAAAACACTCTCAGTAGAAGATCTCCTATAAACAAAAACTAACATAGACAAAACCCAACAAGGGATGGAGGGGAAAAAATAATAAAGATAAAAATAAATAAATAAATACAT
The DNA here is from genome assembly GCF_026437365.1 of Eucyclogobius newberryi. Taxonomy (NCBI): domain Eukaryota; kingdom Metazoa; phylum Chordata; class Actinopteri; order Gobiiformes; family Gobiidae; genus Eucyclogobius; species Eucyclogobius newberryi. Next base: position 30,105,689 of record NW_027315834.1, on the reverse strand, counting down.
AAATACCATTGCATGTGATCACGACAGTAATCACATGTCGTGATTACTGACATATAATACATTATATCAAGTAAACTTGATATAATGCATGTCCTCTTTAGTGTTCTTGAGGAAAATATTGCTGTTTAAAATATATATATATATATATATATATATATATATATGTGTGTGTGTGTGTGTGTGTGTTAAACCTGATCTTAATGCTACCAAAATACCATATTCATATTCATAACCAGAAACCGAAATGCATAGTATTTGAATCCCTTTTGTCCTCTTATGTAAATTCCTTTAATTATTGCACTAACCTCAAAGCTGTAAAGACAAAACCTCTTTGTATTGAATATTGTTTTTATGCATAATTTGGAACTTCAACTGTATTTAGCCTCTTGCAATGCTATTGTTTATATCATTGTATATTTGAATAAAAAACAAACCAAATGGCGACTTTTCCCAGAAATCTCTCCTCAATCCTTAACAATCCTTAACAATCTGGAATACTTCAGTGGTTCTATAGTTCTACTTCAGTGGTTCTATAGCTTCAGTGGTTCTATAGTTCTACTTCAGTGGTTCTGTAGTTCTACTTCAGTGGTTCTGTAGTTCTACTTCAGTGGTTCTATAGCTTCAGTGGTTCTATAGTTCTACTTTAGTGGTTCTGTAGTTCTACTTCAGTGGTTCTATAGCTTCAGTGGTTCTATAGTTCTACTTTAGTGGTTCTGTAGTTCTACTTCAGTGGTTCTGTAGTTCTACTTCAGTGGTTCTATAGCTTCAGTGGTTCTATAGTTCTACTTCAGTGGTTCTGTAGTTCTACTTCAGTGGTTCTATAGTTCTACTTCAGTGGTTCTATAGCTTCAGTGGTTCTATAGTTCTACTTCAGTGGTTCTGTAGTTCTACTTCAGTGGTTCTGTAGTTCTACTTCAGTGGTTCTATAGCTTCAGTGGTTCTATAGTTCTACTTCAGTGGTTCTGTAGTTCTACTTCAGTGGTTCTATAGTTCTACTTCAGTGGTTCTATAGCTTCAGTGGTTCTATAGTTCTACTTCAGTGGTTCTGTAGTTCTACTTCAGTGGTTCTATAGCTTCAGTGGTTCTATAGTTCTACTTCAGTGGTTCTGTAGTTCTACTTCAGTGGTTCTGTAGTTCTACTTCAGTGGTTCTATAGCTTCAGTGGTTCTATAATTCTACTTCAGTGGTTCTGTAGTTCTACTTCAGTGGTTCTGTAGTTCTACTTCAGTGGGTCTATAGCTTCAGTGGTTCTATAGTTCTACTTCAGTGGTTCTGTAGTTCTACTTCAGTGGTTCTATAGCTTCAGTGGTTCTATATTTCTACTTCAGTGGTTCTGTAGTTCTACTTCAGTGGTTCTGTAGTTCTACTTCAGTGGTTCTGTAGTTCTACTTCAGTGGTTCTATAGCTTCAGTGGTTCTGTAGTTCTACTTCAGTGGTTCTGTAGTTCTACTTTAGTGGTTCTGTAGTTATACTTCAGTGGTTCTATAGTTATACTTCTGTGGTTCTATAGTTCTACTTCAGTGGTTCTGTAGTTCTACTTCAGTGGTTCTATAGTTCTACTTCAGTGGTTCTGTAGTTCTACTTCAGTGGTTCTATAGTTCTACTTCAGTGGTTCTGTAGTTCTACTTTAGTGGTTCTATAGCTTCAGTGGTTCTATAGTTCTACTTCAGTGGTTCTGTAGTTCTACTTCAGTGGTTCTATAGCTTCAGTGGTTCTATAGTTCTACTTCAGTGGTTCTGTAGTTCTACTTCAGTGGTTCTATAGTTCTACTTCAGTGGTTCTATAGTTCTACTTCAGTGGTTCTATAGCTTCAGTGGTTCTATAGTTCTACTTCAGTGGTTCTGTAGTTCTACTTCAGTGGTTCTATAGCTTCAGTGGTTCTATAGTTCTACTTCAGTGGTTCTGTAGTTCTACTTCAGTGGTTCTGTAGTTCTACTTCAGTGGTTCTATAATTCTACTTCAGTGGTTCTGTAGTTCTACTTCAGTGGTTCTGTAGTTCTACTTCAGTGGTTCTATAGCTTCAGTGGTTCTATAGTTCTACTTCAGTGGTTCTGTAGTTCTACTTCAGTGGTTCTATAGCTTCAGTGGTTCTATATTTCTACTTCAGTGGTTCTGTAGTTCTACTTCAGTGGTTCTGTAGTTCTACTTCAGTGGTTCTGTAGTTCTACTTCAGTGGTTCTATAGCTTCAGTGGTTCTGTAGTTCTACTTCAGTGGTTCTGTAGTTCTACTTTAGTGGTTCTGTAGTTATACTTCAGTGGTTCTATAGTTATACTTCTGTGGTTCTATAGTTCTACTTCAGTGGTTCTGTAGTTCTACTTCAGTGGTTCTATAGTTCTACTTCAGTGGTTCTGTAGTTCTACTTCAGTGGTTCTATAGTTATACTTCAGTGGTTCTGTAGTTCTACTTCAGTGGTTCTATAGCTTCAGTAGTTCTATAGTTCTACTTCAGTGGTTCTGTAGTTCTACTTCAGTGGTTCTATAGCTTCAGTGGTTCTATAGTTCTACTTCAGTGGTTCTGTAGTTCTACTTCAGTGGTTCTGTAGTTCTACTTCAGTGGTTCTATAGCTTCAGTGGTTCTATAGTTCTACTTCAGTGGTTCTGTAGTTCTACTTCAGTGGTTCTGTAGTTCTACTTCAGTGGTTCTATAGCTTCAGTGGTTCTGTAGTTCTACTTCAGTGGTTCTATAATTCTACTTCAGTGGTTCTGTAGTTCTACTTCAGTGGTTCTGTAGTTCTACTTCAGTGGGTCTATAGCTTCAGTGGTTCTATAGTTCTACTTCAGTGGTTCTGTAGTTCTACTTCAGTGGTTCTATAGCTTCAGTGGTTCTATATTTCTACTTCAGTGGTTCTGTAGTTCTACTTCAGTGGTTCTGTAGTTCTACTTCAGTGGTTCTGTAGTTCTACTTCAGTGGTTCTATAGCTTCAGTGGTTCTGTAGTTCTACTTCAGTGGTTCTGTAGTTCTACTTTAGTGGTTCTGTAGTTATACTTCAGTGGTTCTATAGTTATACTTCTGTGGTTCTATAGTTCTACTTCAGTGGTTCTGTAGTTCTACTTCAGTGGTTCTGTAGTTCTACTTCAGTGGTTCTATAGTTCTACTTCAGTGGTTCTGTAGTTCTACTTCAGTGGTTCTATAGCTTCAGTGGTTCTATAGTTCTACTTCAGTGGTTCTGTAGTTCTACTTCAGTGGTTCTATAGTTCTACTTCAGTGGTTCTATAGCTTCAGTGGTTCTATAGTTCTACTTCAGTGGTTCTGTAGTTCTACTTCAGTGGTTCTATAGCTTCAGTGGTTCTATAGTTCTACTTCAGTGGTTCTGTAGTTCTACTTCAGTGGTTCTGTAGTTCTACTTCAGTGGTTCTATAGCTTCAGTGGTTCTATAATTCTACTTCAGTGGTTCTGTAGTTCTACTTCAGTGGTTCTGTAGTTCTACTTCAGTGGTTCTATAGCTTCAGTGGTTCTATAGTTCTACTTCAGTGGTTCTGTAGTTCTACTTCAGTGGTTCTATAGCTTCAGTGGTTCTATATTTCTACTTCAGTGGTTCTGTAGTTCTACTTCAGTGGTTCTGTAGTTCTACTTCAGTGGTTCTATAGCTTCAGTGGTTCTGTAGTTCTACTTCAGTGGTTCTGTAGTTCTACTTTAGTGGTTCTGTAGTTATACTTCAGTGGTTCTATAGTTATACTTCTGTGGTTCTATAGTTCTACTTCAGTGGTTCTATAGTTCTACTTCAGTGGTTCTGTAGTTCTACTTCAGTGGTTCTATAGTTATACTTCAGTGGTTCTGTAGTTCTACTTCAGTGGTTCTATAGTTCTACTTCAGTGGTTCTATAGTTCTACGTCAGTGGTTCTGTAGTTCTACTTTAGTGATTCTGTAGTTCTACTTCAGTGGTTCTGTAGTTCTACTTCAGTGGTTCTACAGTTCTACGTCAGTGGTTCTGTAGTTCTACGTCAGTGGTTCTGTAGTTCTACTTCAGTGGTTCTATAGTTCTACTTCAGTGGTTCTGTAGTTCTACGTCAGTGGTTCTATAGTTCTACTTCAGTGGTTCTGTAGTTCTACGTCAGTGGTTCTGTAGTTCTACGTCAGTGGTTCTACAGTTCTACTTCAGTGGTTCTGTAGTTCTACTTCAGTGGTTCTACAGTTCTATTTCAGTGGTTCTATAGTTCTACTTCAGTGGTTCTGTAGTTCTACTTCAGTGGTTCTACAGTTCTACTTCAGAGGTTCTATAGTTCTACTTCAGTGGTTCTTTAGTTCTACGTCAGTGGTTCTGTAGTTCTACTTTAGTGATTCTGTAGTTCTACGTCAGTGGTTCTGTAGTTCTACTTCAGTGGTTCTACAGTTCTACGTCAGTGGTTCTGTAGTTCTACGTCAGTGGTTCTGTAGTTCTACTTCAGTGGTTCTATAGTTCTACTTCAGTGGTTCTGTAGTTCTACGTCAGTGGTTCTATAGTCCTACTTCAGTGGTTCTGTAGTTCTACGTCAGTGGTTCTGTAGTTCTACGTCAGTGGTTCTACAGTTCTACTTCAGTGGTTCTATAGTTCTACTTCAGTGGTTCTATAGTTCTACTTCAGTGGTTCTGTAGTTCTACTTCAGTGGTTCTACAGTTCTATTTCAGTGGTTCTATAGTTCTACTTCAGTGGTTCTGTAGTTCTACTTCAGTGGTTCTACAGTTCTACTTCAGAGGTTCTATAGTTCTACTTCAGTGGTTCTATAGTTCTATTTCAGAGGTTCTATAGTTCTACTTCAGTGGTTCTGTAGTTCTACTTCAGTGGTTCTACAGTTCTATTTCAGTGGTTCTATAGTTCTACTTCAGTGGTTCTATAGTTCTACTTCAGTGCTTCTGTAGTTCTACTTCAGTGGTTCTACATTTCTACTTCAGAGGTTCTATAGTTCTACTTCAGTGGTTCTACAGTTCTATTTCAGTGGTTCTATAGTTCTACTTCGGTGGTTCTGTAGTTCTACTTTGGTGGTTCTGTAGTTCTACTTCGGTGGTTCTGTAGTTCTACTTCGGTGGTTCTGTAGTTCTAAAGTGTATCAAAGGAAAGGGCTCTGCGTACATCAGAAAACCGCTAGATGTCGCTGTTGTACAGTCAGTATCCACACGGTTCCGTTGGTCTTGGATGAGCATTTTTCTGACATGATGAACTTCTAAAAATACTTGAAATAAATGAATAGCAAGTATTATGATATGATATTATGAAGTAAATATGTTTTGAAGAAATAACTAATGTGCTGGCCTTTTTACTTTAACCCCACGTTTTCACACACAGACCTTTTAAATCAGCCTAGATAAACTGTGTGATCGTGGTTGCGCTTGTGCACGACCAAAGTAAACGTTTATGTTGATACTCACGTCGGTGTGTGTGTGTGTGTGTCTGTGTGTGTGTGTGTGTGTGTGTGTGTGTCTGTGTGTGTGTGTGTGTGTGTGTGTCCGATGGGGTCATAAACCAGCCCCCACGGGACAGCTCGAGTGTCCGACCCTCCCTCTAATCACCGCACGCACCAACACCGCTCACTTTGAAGCTCCAGCGCGCAGATGAAGACTTTGGGGCGCAGCCGCGACGGAGTTCAATTGTGTGGATGCTTCGTCCGAACACGAAGAAACACTTCAATTCACTTGGACATCTTATAATTGTCACACATTAAAGATCCATTCACCGCGTGCGTAGAGAGAGAGTATAGGAGAGTTTTGCGCTGGACGTGTCGCGCGCGTGAATTTCCAGGGAATTATTAAAACTGCATGTTGGATAAAAGGATAAAAACATTTCAATAGGACTTTTTGCCATTCCAGGAGAACTTTCTCTTTTCTTTTTTCTTTTTTCCCCGACCATGTTCCCAGTCGCGCTCTTGCCGCTGCTGCTGTTTGCGCGCTCGGACACTGCGGCGCGCGCCTGTCAGTTGCCGTCCGAGTGGCGTCCGCTGAGCGAAGGATGCCGGGCCGAGCTGGCGGAGATCATCATCTACGCCCGCGTCCTGGCCATCCACCGGGAGACGCTGAGCAGCGCGGGGGGGCTGTACAACGCGCTGCCGTTCGGCCTGGGCTACGGCTACGAGAGCGCCGAGGAGGGGCTGCTGTACTCGGCCGAGGTGGAGCTGCAGTGTGACCAGGCGTGGGGCAGCATGCTGGAGGTCCCCGCCGGGTCCCGGCTCAACCTGACCGGCCTGGGTTACCTCTCGTGTCAGTCCCACACGGTGATGGAGAACTACTCCTATTTCTTCTTTCTGAGGTGAGGAAATGATGAGAGCAACGGCCGGTTTAGAATGTTCCTCAGCGTGGCATTAAACTGCACGGAGGGTAGTGACACACAGGTCAGATCTGTTTGTTTGAACTGGAAAAATACCAATTGAAATACATGCAATAGACTTTATACATTTAATGGCACACTGTGGAACATTCCGGGCAATTTAGCGCGCCTTTAAATGATGACACAATTCACAAGTTTTTGTTTATAAGAGTTTTTGTTTATAAGAGTTCTTCTATTGAGAGTGTTTTTAAACTTCCTATAAGTTATCTGTCCTTTTCCTCTGTATTCTACCTGCGTTGCAACTATGAAATTTCCCCATGTGTGGACAATAAAGGAATATCTTATCTTATCTTAACACTTTCTATCTTAGGTCATCTTGTTTCCTGTAAGATATAATTGATTAAGATAAACACCCTGAACACATCCCCAGAAACAAGAGAGTCAAATGACAAATGATAGGTGATGAGATATTATGAAAGTTCACTATTTGGTAACTCAAATGTCCCAAGTCTAATTTTCTGCAAAGAGGGAAAGCTAAAGGTGTCTGATCTCTTGGGACGAAGGCATTTCCAGATGGTCCATCGTTTGACTCTTGAGTTTACTTCCTCCATGTCATCACTTGTCTCTATTTTGTAAAGACGAGCATGCAGCCAATCAAAACAAGCTGTTTGTCTATGTAAGATGCTTGGTGGATTTTGGCTTGAGATAACTGACTACAGGCAGTGAATACATCCACTGGGAAAGTAGTTTGCACATATGGTTTCAACAAAAAACTGTCAATTATATCTTATCAAAGACTACACTCCCTCACTTTCTTGCACTTATCTGTCTCATTAACTCCTGTTCATGTCTGGTGCAGGATGGACGAAAACTACAATCTCCTCCCACACGGGGTCAACTTCCAGGACGCCATCTTCATGGACACAGCGGAAAACAGACGCACATTCTCCAGTCTTTTCCAATTCTCCAACTGCAGTTTAGCACAGCAGCCTCTGCACCACTACAGCCCCGAGTGGGACGCACAGGAAGACAGCAGAGTAAGACCACAACACTGTTGTTTTAGCTAGAATGAATGGCATTCAAATATTATTGATTAATCGGTAATCGGCTTGATGTGACTTTTTGATAATAACCATAAGATATAATACAATACTGACATAAGCAGGGTTATTTGATTCTCGGGCTATTGCAATAATGTTATTGTTTCAACTTCTTAAGAAAGAAAGTTTGCAGTGAGTGGTAAACTGGCAACTTCTAACATTTCTTTTGGCGTCTGCAGAAAAGGCAGACTGTCTTTGTTATTTAAATGCAGCTCTGATTCCCCACGACACACTCAATGCTCTTTTCATTGTTCTACATTTTTATTTTCTTGAACGGTGACACACACACATAGGATTTGTCAGTGCTGCATAGCTTTTTTGGCACAATTTTAAAAAACAACAACTACTGTTTGTATTGTGAACTGTAGCTCTCTAAAGGATGATGATGCACCGTGAAGGGGTCAATATTGCTGTTTAAAATGTCTGGAATATTCTTTAATTTATCTATTACGTGTGTCTTAGGTTAGAAATATATAGCAGATATACGTCTTCTTTAACCATACCCATCCTTTTTTCTTATATCCACAGCAAAGGCAAAGATAGAGGTACTAGTAGAACCCGTTTCCTTTATAGCAACAGAGTAGTGGCAATGGCAATAAATTAAGTTGCAGTATTTGCAGTATTTTGCTGCAGTGCAAGAAGAAGTGGCCATTGGTCTACAGTAACACTAGTGGCTACATTTGTCTGATATTCATAATTGAAATGATGTGATCTTGATGAAATAATGAAAAAATGTGTACTTTATATAATGTGAAGCTGTTGAGAGAAGACAAATTCACTAATATCAGTGTAATAAACACATCATTATCAGAAGCACCAAATATTGAATTGCAATGAGACAATTAGTGACTGCAGAAGTATATTTGTAGCTTAGTGAGCGTGAGGCTTGAGTCTGTTTAGTGGCACAAATCCACTTCTCTGGTCAATCTGCTGCTTTGTCAATCCGGCTCTGGTTTTATTCTTGTTGTGCAGAAATAATCCACAATCTCTGAAACTCCAATACAGTTTGATAATAATTGCCAACGCCATTATTTAGTGTGAAATGCGCAGGAACTATATACAGTGGTTGTAGTAAGAGTAGTAAGATAAGATAGTATTTGTAGAGATAGTGGTACTGGAAAAAAATAAAGAAATATGAGCCCTTAAAATGTCAGTGAAATACTTAAATGAGTACTTTAATACTTAAAACATGTATGAGATAGTCTGGCTCCGAAAGTCTGAAATGGGTTCTTCTTTTTTGACATTTTGATTTAATAATTTTAGAGTTGGTGCATATTTATAGTATATACTTTAGTACAGGAGTTTTTTCAGAGGGCTATGGTCTGAGGGCCGGTCTACAAAACCACACCACAATGTTATGTTTTATCTCTTTACAATCCACAAACAACTCACACTGGACAATTCAACAACAGAAATAAACTTACTTCACTATTGCTCTGTCACATGACTAAAAACAAGACTAAAGAATTTGAAAACAGACAAGACAAACCTAGTGTTTACCCGAAAGCGTACGTGACGAGTGCAGATCAAACAGACCTGCAGGACCAGGTTCAAGCCTAGACTAAACAAACCATATCTATCCCGAACCACACCAGAATAAGCAGAAAGCAGGACTAAAGCAGGTCTTGGACTGTCAGGCTTATGCTAGAATAAATCTAGATTAGAATTTGGCCAACATCAGGCCTAAACCACACAGAACTCGGTCTAAAAAGAACTAAAGGAGGACCAACCCAGCCAGGACTATCTTACAAATGAATGTGTCTTTACAGCATTTGGTTCTAATAAAGTCACAAGTAGCCTACAGTAGCTGCCACAAACAGAGATAACGTTGCTATTTAGTGCGCTAAGAACAAACGCAGCTTGGTCACTAGGTTACCTGCACGGTACGTGAATGTAATGCATGTTTTTGGCGTTCTCTGACCCCGCAGCAGCCCACCCCATGACACAGCGTCTATTAAAAATGTCCCATGCTGCACATAGAAAGACATAGTTGCTGACTGTAGTAAACTGGTGACAACGGATCTGCACCTGAGTAAAATAATGCGTTTTTATAAATTATTCAGACCACAAATAATTGAATTGCGCCTGGATTCCTTTCTGGTCCTGTTAACAGTCCAATGTGCTTAGTTCTCCTCTTTTTTCACTACAGTAAATCCTCTTCCACTTAATGTGCAGTGAGTTACATTTGATTTCCCTTCACAAAAGCCACCCATTTGAACCAAGCGTGAGGACCTAGTTTCCATGGTTGAACAACGGGGCGAGGTTGCGGAGAAAAGGAGGGTTATTTAGTGACTTAAAGGAGTGGTATACTTCAAGGGGGTCTCTATTGGTTTTGACAGGTGCACAAAGACTTCAGCCGAGCTATGTGGATGCCCACTGCTGAGTCCCAAAAGTGAGGTTTAGTGAATGAGCAAATGGCAGGGTGAGAGGAGTCGAGGCTAAAATGTATTTGTGGACTCCTGATTTTTTGTCTTCCGCTGACAGGAATGTGCAGAAGGAGTAAATATGTAGCAACGTTTAATTATGTCCTCCCCGAACTGTTTATAGTTGGTTTAACCTGAAGTTACAGGCAACCAACAGAAATCATTTACCGTATTTCCCGGAGTATGAGTCGCACCGGCCAAAAAATGCATAATAGAGAAGAAAAAACATATATAAGTCGCACTGGAGTATGAAATGTGGTTGCAAGTGTGAAAATAACAAATAATCTCACATATAAATCGCTCCGGAGTATAAGTGTATAAGTATAAATATAAGTATAAGTCGCATCCTCGGCCAAAACTATAAAAATGCGACTTATAGTCCGGAAAACATGATCTAAGAGGGAAATACTTTGACAAAAGACCTCATTGATAAAACAGAATGTCTTAAAATATTATGAAGTGAAAAATAAATAGCAATATAAACAGGTATAATCAATGTGGATAAATGCAAGTGTTTCCTGAGAACGCTTCTGGGTCTGGAAATAAAAAATCAGGTAAATGTAGAGAGTATAAAATCTGAGGCACTCTGATAAATATATATATTTAGAGGGGCATAAGAAAAATATATGTACTATAATTATAACTGTGAAATCGCATTGCATTGTGGCATGGCACGTCATTATACGCTCAAACTAGACAACGAGCGCTACAAAGATACATTTGGTTCCCGAGAGAGAAAGGATAAGTGAGTTGGTTTATGCTTTACACAGGAAGGTTTACGGCTTCTAAACAAATGAGAGTCAGTGAATGTAAACCAGAGCGTGTTCAGACCAGTGTTTCTCCATCGCTGATCAAAAAGAACTGTCCTGTCCTAAAATGTGGTATTTACAAGGCGTTTCAGAGTGTCCGGGATACAGTGGCTATGTTTAAATGCATTCCAAATATATGATTTTCACGTAAACAGTTGCATCCGATGTGAGTAATCTGATTTATTTTGGATTGTTCACACTTGTGCAGATCTTGACGAGGACAATTATGCAAAAAAAGGGCAAACAATTGTGCCAAAGACTAATTAAATGAAAGAGAAAGTGTTAAAGATTGAAATAGCTATCTGTACTTTGTTTTCCAAATACAACATTGATTTACTGACCCGTGTTTTTGAGGAGCAGATGAACACACAGCAACATTTTGAACTAATTGTTGGTTAATCTGGTCAGTAAATGTGCCCCTTGTGTGCTTGGGTTCATGATGATAAACTTAATTGTGTCAAGTTACTTTTTACTTGAAATTGAATGTAGTTTAGTTTAATATTTCTTTGTCAGAATGATGTGCCAACACAGATGAGATGTTTTATTCTAGTGAGCTACAAGCTGCATTCAGTCTCAACAATAAAGCATTTTACACATTTTAACTCATTGTAACAGTAAATTTAAAATGTTACTAATATCTATGAGGGGGATTATTAGCTTAAATGTATCAATCATTAAAATACTTAATTATTATATTTAACAGGGCTAAATACAATAATTTCAATAAACAATCAATGTAGTCTTAGTTTAGCTGATGTTAGCACAGTAATAATATATCAAGGAATAATTTATTATAGTTTTTTTTCTTTCTTTCATGGTGATTTGGGATCGCTGAATACTTTTACTTTCAAAACCAGCCTGAAAATGGAGTGGGCAATGTGGCTCAACTCACAGTTTTAACCACTGACCCTCCCGTTAGTGGGTGAAACCTTTGCCCTCTGCGACCACCTTCACCCTACAAATCACAACATCAATTCAGACCGAAATGTCACCCTGGTTTGTGTTTACATTTCTTACATTTTGGCGCAAAGAGCAAACAGCTGCCACGCGTCTCCGTTACAGATGCACGTTTGGCTGTTGTGTGTTTGCCGTCCATCTCAGCTCCAGCTCCCCTTTTTCTGTTCAAGATTCACGGCCTGTTTCTGGTCACATCGCTCTAGGGGGACAGGATACCGACCATCCACAGGGGTCGAAGTTCAAATAGCACAGATCAGTATCTCAGACCGACCGACAGCCGTTTGGAAAGTGTGTCCGTCTCCTGTGATCTGAAAGAGAGCCGAAAGCAGGAGATTAGCCCGGATAATTCAGGGTATTTAGTGACAGCTTATTGTCGGGGCAGAGGAGGTTGGCCCTCAAACAAGACACAACAGAATCCTCAAATATATGACCCTTTTTGATGTTTGGGAACAGATGAGCAAGCTTCAATAACTTTCCCATTATGAGTTATCAGATCGAACCAGGGTTATTTACTGTACGCATGTCTAGACTAATACGGTTTCATTAAAGCTGGTGCCTGATTTGCCTGAAACCACAAAAGGAGGAAGCGAGTATTTACATCTATTTAATGTTTTTAGCTCTCACCCTTTGTATTCACGTGCATTAACTTTAAAGCGAGTGCACGGCTTTGGAGCGGCTTTTTTGGGGCTGTGAAATGAAGCTGGTGTGGTCCACCCAAGTGCAACCAATCAGAGTGCTGCTTTGAGCTCTTACTTTATGATCAGCTGCAGAGAGCGCACACTGGTCTTCTATTGTTACTTATTATATTATTACAATATGATCTTTGGGGTAAAACACAAAATAGATTCATTTTTGAAAAAACAGTCAGGTACCCCAGCTTTAAAAGTCCCATATTTAGCTATATTTCCTGTTTTATAGTCTATCTTAAAGACATTTATGATAATATTTTGCGGTGTGAAATATTGATCACAAATACCACACAAATTAAAACATGTCACTTTCTTTTGGCTCTTGTCTTGCATCTCTCGCCACTGAAAGTCCATTTCCTCTTGCCATGGTTGAATCCAAGCTGTTGTGATATCAACAAGCAACGTTTGGAAAAAATCACTTGTGTTCAAAGCAAAGTGAATGTAAAGGACTCGCCGTCGGCAGCTGCTCGCCACATACAGTGTTCCAGTCTGGAATCTGTATCTAGTCTTTTTATAATCACATACCCCGCCTAAGGCCCGAAGTCACTGGGATAGGCTCCAGTCACCCGCGACCCCGAAAGGGAACGAGCGGTAGAAAATGGATGGATGGATGGATATTGTGCAAAACTCTCAATGGAAGACACAAGGGCATGTTTGATGGATGACAGACCAGAAGGAGGCACCAGACAGAAGGAGTCATGAGGCTCCAGATCAGAAGGAGTCATGAGGCTCCAGACCAGAAGGAGTCATGAGGCTCCAGACCAGAAGGAGGCAGGAGGCTCCAGACCAGAGGGAGGCTCTAGACAGAAGGAGGCTCCAGACCAGAAGGAGGCTCCAGACAGAAGGAGGCTCCAGACCAGAGGGAGGCTCTAGACCAGAGGGAGGCTCCAGACCAGAAGGAGGCTCCAGACAGAAGGAGGCTCCAGACCAGAGGGAGGCTCTAGACAGAAGGAGGCTCCAGACCAGAAGGAGGCTCCAGACCAGAAGGAGGCTCCAGACAGAAGGAGGCTCCAGACAGAAGGAGGCTCCAGACCAGAGGGAGGCTCTAGACAGAAGGAGGCTCCAGACCAGAAGGAGGCTCCAGACCAGAAGGAGGCTCCAGACAGAAGAAGGCTCCAGACAGAAGGAGGCTCCAGACAGAAGGAGGCTCCAGACAGAAGGAGGCTCCAGACAGAAGGAGGCTCCAGACCAGAGGGAGGCTCCAGACAGAAGGAGGCTCCAGACCAGAGGGAGGCTCCAGACAGAAGGAGGCTCCAGACCAGAGGGAGGCTCCAGACAGAAGGAGGCTCCAGACAGAAGGAGGCTCCAGACAGAAGGAGGCTCCAGACCAGAGGGAGGCTCCAGACAGAAGGAGGCTCCAGACCAGAGGGAGGCTCCAGACAGAAGGAGGCTCCAGACCAGAGGGAGGCTCCAGACAGAAGGAGGCTCCAGACCAGAGGGAGGCTTTGGGGTTGTCTTGAGGTACAAGTAACATTAATATAAAGCTATTAAAAGCTCAGTCTTTCCACAACCTATGAATAATATAATTTGAAACACTTATCATTGATTACAGCATATTATTGTTGCTTGTGGATCTCGTCTGATCAGTATGTTTTGTGATCTGGTTATCAGGCATAATAGTCATTTTAAATTCTTATTCTTATTATTTATTTAATGCAATGCTCATATCTATGGTACAGCCCACAAACACAGATATAGACAATACAGAATAAAGCAGTATAATTCCATTTTAACCATTCAAAGGCGGCAAAGTTCTGAATTTTCATTTTGCAAGAGCAATATAAACTTATATTTCACATAATACTTCTCTCTGCATAAATAAACTTAATTTTCTTTCATATTTCTTCATATTTTAGCATTCAAACAACAAGATAGAGTTACACAGAGTTACAAGAACAAACATGGGGGATTTCCTGATTTGCCCATGTATAAGAAAGACCTGTTTCACCTGCAGTAACCATGGAGACCTATATCCCCCTATGTTAAACAGGTCATGTAAAAGGTTATACATCATTTTCTTTCATTAAATTGCAAAAGTTTCCCCCCAAAAAAACTAAATTTGCTTTGTTTCATAAAATTGGTGCAGTGGAAAGTTGAGAGGATTTGAAGCCGCTCTAATTGTCCTGTATTTGGATGTTGTTGACTGTAAACTCTGCTCCATTATAGTGTCTGTCCTCGTGTCGTAATCAGATCTGTCAGTAAGCTGCTGTCGGCGTGTCTCTGCAATGCACTGGATTCACCAAAGCACTTTTAAATTCACTAAAGGTTATCATTGTTTTTACTCAAACCTCTCTTTTGGTTTAAAGGTCGTCCAAATGTTGCCTTTTCTATAGTCAGTTGTTTTCAATGTTGTATTACTTTGTTGCAGCTTCAAATACAAATGTTTTTGACGATATTATGCAAAATATCTAATGGTCTGTTGCAAAAATATTAACTTATTTTACTACCCTCAAATTATTATGTATTTTTTTTATACATTTTAAAAAATCTTATTACAGAATGTTCAGAATTATGCAATGAATAATTCAAAACTGTTCTATCTTTTGAATATGCAAGAGTCCTTAAAACATCACCAATGCATAAACTGTGTGCTGCTGTACGCTCATGAATACCAGCTCACGTCGTGTAATATTCATACAACACTTATAAGGATATTAGTTATTGTAGAGGACCACAGAAGACCTTTATAATGGCGTGCAAATGGAATTGCACAGAAGCATTACAGATGATTATGTCCATACTTTGTCCTCAAACTGGAAATGCTGCATTATATTTACGTCAGAACAATATGTGTCCAAAGGCAGCGTCAGAGATGTGGAGATACTGAATAAATAAAAACAAAGAACAGCAGAGCATTATGTCAAGTGGCTTTTCTCATTGTCCCGTGTGTTTCAAATCAGCCCTGTACAAACACTGTTTTTCCTTCTTTTATCATGAGTTGAACCGATGTGTTCTTTTGGAAGGTTTGAAGAAGCTTTTTAATGTTGTGCCTTTTAGTCTGGTGTCAATAATACAGTAAATTGCACAATGTTAGAATAATCCAGAGAGAGTAAGCTGCGTTTCACCACTGTTTCATCACTATGCCACCATTGTATTCCTCACAGAATTAGGATGGATCAATAGAAAATCTTATTCTTGGTTCATAATGTCCAGTTTTAAATGTGTCTTATTTGGGCCATTGATATATTTCTCCTAAAACAAACTTTTTTGCCGCTGCGCAAACTGATTCAGCCTGATGTGAATAATAACTCATGTTAATTAGGGATGTTACGATCTACAATGTTAGTGTTGATATTATTTTGAGAAGAAATTATTATTATTATTAATTTTATTCCATTCCCATTGCAGAATACATGAACATTCCAGTATGTGACATTTTACAAAATCAAACACGATAATGGGACATAAACACATATACACTGAACTGACATTACTTTTAAAATCGTAATAAGGATTAATTAACTGCATATGACATCCATGGTTTAAATTTGAATAGCAAAATACTAAAGAAAAGCTGTACATTTATAAACAACATTTTTGACATGGTTGAGAATGTGTTTGGCCTTTGAAATAAGAATGTAGCACATGTATTGACAATATTCTGCCGATGTCTCTATTCTGAGTGAAGTTGTGAAAAGGATGGAGCGTTGTTTGGCCCAAACACATGGCGGCTCTGAATGCAGCTCTGAATGCAGCGCTGAATGCAGCGCTGAACGTGTTTGATGAGAGCGGCCTTTGAACGCTGCTGCTTAATTGAAGGTTTTGGCAGTGAAACGGAGGAAGTGTCTCTGTCTCTTTAAATTCCTGTCTGGTTCCCACAAGACTCACCAAAGACACTCTCTTAAAACGACCCTTAACAACCATTTACATTCAGATAAAGCAGCAACAAAACCACTACATCTTAGACATGTTCTAGTCTTTACTGCGGGTTAAGTGAAATTATTGCCTCTGAATCTAGTGTTTTCCACCTAAAAGTTGCTTGGATTAGTTTAAATGACTAAAGATCTTCAACTCAGAGTCAATTTTAACAAAAACATTTGATTAATACATTTTCTGTGCCTCTTTTCAATGAATACGATTGAAAAAAATAACTAGTCAAACACGTTTAATTTGAATGTGTTAGTAGTGATCATCTTGTCAATCATCTAACTTTTCTCATTCAATCATTCCCAAAAATGTGTATTTTAACTCTGGACATTTTATAAGACACAATCTCATTTAAGTTTACTGTAATTCAAACTGAAATCCAGCAATGTAGGACCAGATTATAAGAGTTGCAATAATTTTCCAGTTGTTTTTTAATGGGGGGAAAATTTAGTTTTTACCAAAAAGCAAATAAGATGATATAAGCCTTTATTTGTCCACATAATGGGGAAATTTCGGTATAACTTATGGGAATATATCTTAAAAGAAAAACTTGTATAGACAGAACCTCTCATGTTCTTAATAAGGAGAAAAAATAAAAATAAAAATAAAAAATAGATTTGTGCTGCTGTTCAAGTTTACTCTATACAAACAGATCACAGAAAAAATTAAATTAAATCATAATATGTAAACAAATATTCCGGCCTATTGCGGCAGATATTACAGTAATTGAAAAAAATAATTAAAAGTCCATGTTTTGCACCAGTACATCTTATTTTGAATTGCGTGTCGGACGGCAGTAATTTAATAATAATAACTTCCATAAAAATACAGTGCAGTGCATGATGACTCAGAAATTAGTTTTTGTACAAGAAGTTTATCATGATATACAGTAGTAGTAGCACAGTGATAACATTTAGTCATTTATAACCAGCAATACTGTGAATAAAAACGGCGTGATCTTTGCGTGTTTTGCTGTGATCTCCTCTTGTGCAGTGGTTTTCTCAGTGGCTCCTGTGTTTACCCAGCACAGACCAGCAGCAGGTTCAGACGGATGTTTTTACAGGTGTCGTGTTTCTGTTCGAGTGACGTAATCAGCTGCAAGACGTGGTGGAGTACAACATGAGGATGAGGATTAGACTGCTGTGAACGGAGAGCGCGCTGTGGGTTTAGTGCAGCAGATGAGAGCATTTTAAAGGTGCAAAGTGTTACGTTTCTGGTGGTGGGCTTGTCTTCATGGAGATGTTATTAGTATCCATCCATCCATTTTCTACCGCTTGTTCCCTTTTGGGGAACAAGCGAAGTCCCAGTGACTTCGGGCCTTAGGCGGGGTACACCCTGGACAGTGGCCAACTTGTCGCAGGGCCAACACAGAGACATAGACATTACAGACAGTTCACTCTCACATTCGTTCACTAGGGACAATTTAGAGTCACCAATTTTTACCTAACACATACATGTCTTTGGACGGTGGGAGGAAGCCGGAGAACCCGGAGAGAACCCACGGTAACACGGGGAGAACATGCAAACTCCACCCAGAGAGATCATGTGATGTTGGTCTGGTCCGGGAATCGAACCCATGATCTCCTTCTTGGGAGGCAAGAGCGCTAACCGCCTTTGCCACCGTGCACCCCGTTATTAGTAATATTATTATTATTATCCACGGCATGCATTGAACTATCTATCTAAGGTAATAAAAATGTAATCATTATCTCATCCCCCGTTTTACGCTGATTCTCTATTTAATGCTCTTTTCCCGCACATTTTTCTTACTAGTCAGCCTCTGTCATGCGCTGAGTGAGTGACAGCTGGATGTAACAATCGCAGTGAAATGTGAAGATTACTTTATTCACTTCTTACAAAATGTACATTAATTTTGATAACATCAAAATTGTGATCTGGCTTGAAAAAAATCAAGGTGAATGTCTGTGCCATATTGCCCTTTCCAGTTTCAAAGGTCAGAAACACCTCGGGAAAAAGCAGATCCCCCACAGATCTGACCTGGAACTAGACCTGGTGTTGCCATCTGCTTTTTTCTCCATGAAGATACTGTAGATGAGTTTAAGGCCATAATGTTGACCATTCTTGATAAAGTAATAATGTCTCCATAGTGACGAGCTGCACAAGAAAAGCAGTATTGTTAATTCTTGTTAATAATTAGGTTAACATTTGTCATTGTTTTGATTATTGGAGCTGTAATGCCTTGTCTGAGGTCCTTGTCTAAGGTCCTTGTCTGAGGTCCTTGTCTGAGGTCCTTGTCTAAGGTCCTTGTCTGAGGTCCTTGTCTAAGGTCCTTGTCTAAGGTCCTTGTCTGAGGTCCTTGTCTAAGGTCCTTGTCTGATGTCCTTGTCTAAGGTCCTTGTCTAAGGTCCTTGTCTGAGGTCCTTGTCTGAGGTCCTTGTCTAAGGTCCTTGTCTAAGGTCCTTGTCTGAGGTCCTTGTCTAAGGTCCTTGTCTAAGGTCCTTGTCTGATGTCCTTGTCTAAGGTCCTTGTCTAAGGTCCTTGTCTAAGGTCCTTGTCTGATGTCCTTGTCTAAGGTCCTTGTCTAAGGTCCTTGTCTGAGGTCCTTATCTAAGGTCCTTGTCTGAGGTCCTTGTCTAGGGTCCTTGTCTAAGGTCCTTGTCTGAGGTCCTTGTCTGAGGTCCTTGTCTAAGGTCCTTGTCTAAGGTCCTTGTCTGAGGTCCTTGTCTAAGGTCCTTGTCTGAGGTCCTTGTCTGAGGTCCTTGTCTGAGGTCCTTGTCTAAGGTCCTTGTCTGAGGTCCTTGTCTAAGGTCCTTGTCTGAGGTCCTTGTCTGAGGTCCTTGTCTGAGGTCCTTGTCTAAGGTCCTTGTCTGAGGTCCTTGTCTAAGGTCCTTGTCTAAGGTCCTTGTCTGAGGTCCTTGTCTGAGGTCCTTGTCTAAGGTCCTTGTCTGAGGTCCTTGTCTGAGGTCCTTGTCTAAGGTCCTTGTCTAAGGTCCTTGTCTGAGGTCCTTGTCTGAGGTCCTTGTCTAAGGTCCTTGTCTGAGGTCCTTGTCTGAGGTCCTTGTCTAAGGTCCTTGTCTGAGGTCCTTGTCTGAGGTCCTTGTCTGATGTCCTTGTCTAAGGTCCTTGTCTGAGGTCCTTGTCTGAGGTCCTTGTCTGAGGTCCTTGTCTAAGGTCCTTGTCTGAGGTCCTTGTCTGAGGTCCTTGTCTAAGGTCCTTGTCTGAGGTCCTTGTCTGAGGTCCTTGTCTAAGGTCCTTGTCTAAGGTCCTTGTCTGAGGTCCTTGTCTGAGGTCCTTGTCTAAGGTCCTTGTCTGAGGTCCTTGTCTGAGGTCCTTGTCTAAGGTCCTTGTCTAAGGTCCTTGTCTGAGGTCCTTGTCTAAGGTCCTTGTCTGAGGTCCTTGTCTGAGGTCCTTGTCTAAGGTCCTTGTCTGAGGTCCTTGTCTGAGGTCCTTGTCTGATGTCCTTGTCTAAGGTCCTTGTCTGAGGTCCTTGTCTGAGGTCCTTGTCTAAGGTCCTTGTCTGATGTCCTTGTCTAAGGTCCTTGTCTGAGGTCCTTGTCTGAGGTCCTTGTCTGATGTCCTTGTCTGAGGTCCTTGTCTAAGGTCCTTGTCTGAGGTCCTTGTCTGAGGTCCTTGTCTAAGGTCCTTGTCTGAGGTCCTTGTCTGAGGTCCTTGTCTAAGGTCCTTGTCTGATGTCCTTGTCTAAGGTCCTTGTCTAAGGTCCTTGTCTGAGGTCCTTGTCTAAGGTCCTTGTCTGAGGTCCTTGTCTAAGGTCCTTGTCTAAGGTCCTTGGCTGAGGTCCTTATCTAAGGTCCTTGTCTGAGGTCCTTGTCTAGGGTCCTTGTCTAAGGTCCTTGTCTGAGGTCCTTGTCTGAGGTCCTTGTCTAAGGTCCTTGTCTAAGGTCCTTGTCTGAGGTCCTTGTCTGAGGTCCTTGTCTAAGGTCCTTGTCTGAGGTCCTTGTCTAAGGTCCTTGTCTAAGGTCCTTGTCTGATGTCCTTGTCTAAGGTCCTTGTCTAAGGTCCTTGTCTAAGGTCCTTGTCTGATGTCCTTGTCTAAGGTCCTTGTCTAAGGTCCTCGTCTAAGGTCCTTGTCTGATGTCCTTGTCTGATGTCCTTGTCTAAGGTCCTTGTCTGATGTCCTTGTCTAAGGTCCTTGTCTAAGGTCCTTGTCTGATGTCCTTGTCTAAGGTCCTTGTCTAAGGTCCTTGCCTAAGGTCCTTGTCTAAGGTCCTTGCCTAAGGTCCTTGCCTAAGGTCCTTGTCTAAGGTCCTTGTCTGAGGTCCTTGTCTAAGGTCCTTGTCTGATGTCCTTGTCTGAGGTCCTTGTCTGAGGTCCTTGTCTGAGGTCCTTGTCTAAGGTCCTTGTCTGATGTCCTTGTCTAAGGTCCTTGTCTGAGGTCCTTGTCTGAGGTCCTTGTCTGATGTCCTTGTCTGAGGTCCTTGTCTGCGGTCCTTGTCTGAGGTCCTTGTCTGAGGTCCTTGTCTGCGGTCCTTGTCTGCGGTCCTTGTTTGAGGTCCTTGTCTAAGGTCCTTGTCTGATGTCCTTGTCTAAGGTCCTTGTCTAAGGTCCTTGTCTGAGGTCCTTGTCTAAGGTCCTTGTCTGAGGTCCTTGTCTAAGGTCCTTGTCTAAGGTCCTTGGCTGAGGTCCTTATCTAAGGTCCTTGTCTGAGGTCCTTGTCTAGGGTCCTTGTCTAAGGTCCTTGTCTGAGGTCCTTGTCTGAGGTCCTTGTCTAAGGTCCTTGTCTAAGGTCCTTGTCTGAGGTCCTTGTCTAAGGTCCTTGTCTGAGGTCCTTGTCTGAGGTCCTTGTCTGAGGTCCTTGTCTAAGGTCCTTGTCTGAGGTCCTTGTCTAAGGTCCTTGTCTGAGGTCCTTGTCTGAGGTCCTTGTCTGAGGTCCTTGTCTAAGGTCCTTGTCTGAGGTCCTTGTCTAAGGTCCTTGTCTAAGGTCCTTGTCTGAGGTCCTTGTCTGAGGTCCTTGTCTAAGGTCCTTGTCTGAGGTCCTTGTCTGAGGTCCTTGTCTAAGGTCCTTGTCTAAGGTCCTTGTCTGAGGTCCTTGTCTGAGGTCCTTGTCTAAGGTCCTTGTCTGAGGTCCTTGTCTGAGGTCCTTGTCTAAGGTCCTTGTCTGAGGTCCTTGTCTGAGGTCCTTGTCTGAGGTCCTTGTCTGATGTCCTTGTCTAAGGTCCTTGTCTGAGGTCCTTGTCTGAGGTCCTTGTCTGAGGTCCTTGTCTAAGGTCCTTGTCTGAGGTCCTTGTCTGAGGTCCTTGTCTAAGGTCCTTGTCTGAGGTCCTTGTCTAAGGTCCTTGTCTAAGGTCCTTGTCTGAGGTCCTTGTCTGAGGTCCTTGTCTGAGGTCCTTGTCTAAGGTCCTTGTCTGAGGTCCTTGTCTAAGGTCCTTGTCTAAGGTCCTTGTCTGAGGTCCTTGTCTAAGGTCCTTGTCTGAGGTCCTTGTCTAAGGTCCTTGTCTAAGGTCCTTGTCTGAGGTCCTTGTCTGAGGTCCTTGTCTAAGGTCCTTGTCTGAGGTCCTTGTCTAAGGTCCTTGTCTGAGGTCCTTGTCTGAGGTCCTTGTCTAAGGTCCTTGTCTAAGGTCCTTGTCTGAGGTCCTTGTCTGAGGTCCTTGTCTGAGGTCCTTGTCTGAGGTCCTTGTCTGAGGTCCTTGTCTAAGGTCCTTGTCTGAGGTCCTTGTCTGAGGTCCTTGTCTAAGGTCCTTGTCTGAGGTCCTTGTCTGAGGTCCTTGTCTGAGGTCCTTGTCTGAGGTCCTTGTCTGAGGTCCTTGTCTAAGGTCCTTGTCTGAGGTCCTTGTCTGAGGTCCTTGTCTGAGGTCCTTGTCTAAGGTCCTTGTCTGAGGTCCTTGTCTGAGGTCCTTGCCCTAAAGCAGACCTTGCCATTATGCCGCCTTTCAATTTCAATTTTTTATTGTAATCAATAGAAATGGAAAGTCTGCACTTGTGTCCTTCTGCTGCGTTCATGAGGTTCTCAGGGTTTCGGAGATGAAAATTTGAAATTCCAGCTTGTTTGCTTTTATGTGCTTTTTATCTCAGAAAGTCTGGATTTTGAGGTCAACGATTATAAAACTGCAGAGTCTGCACTTTAACAGCGTTTGATAGACACTACAGGTTTTGTTGTTTTCAAAGAGCTCAAATGTCCAAGATAAATACACGAATCATCTGATGTTCATCTGTCTCCACACGACAGGAGCCGTCAGGTCAGGAAGTCGCGCTGCAGCTTTGAGTTCCCAAGCTCTTTATCTGACTTGTGTGAGCCGTCATGTGCATGTCTCAATTAAAAAACATTTTCTTGAAGAACTAATGAATGCAGCATTACTAACAATTATATTAGATGAATGAAATAATAGATTCAATAGACTACAGTTTACAGAAATGTGCTCATAATGATAATTAAATTGTTGCTGATTGCAGTCCACTTGCCCTTGATTTGAACATGGCCCTCAGGCTAAACCTAATAGCCCTAAACTGTCCAGAGTCTTGTTATTTATCTCCCAACCTGCTCTAGGGCTATATTTTACTTTTATTTCCCACCTAAATGTCTTTGAAGGTGTATTGTTATGACAACACATCCGTATGTATAGGCATGTCGGTCCCCCATAAAGTGTGCGACCCCAGTTAACCCTCTGTGTGCGCTCGGCTGAGGATAACGTTAAACCGACCAGCCTGGATCACAGGGAGGTCAAAGTGGTCACAAGTCACGCCACTCTGAGTTTAAACCTGCATGGGAGGTCTGCGCCAGCATAAACGTACAGCACTAGAGGCGCGGGACATGCAGGTTTGTACAAAGACTTCAAAAGGACGTTCTGTTTCAGTGAATGGGCCTCTATGGGAACAGCTCAAGGCTCCGGCTCCCGTGCACGCAACAGGATGCGTACAACTGAGGTCCAACTGAGGTCCAACAGTGGTTATTAGTAGAATTGTGACGTCGTTTTGAAGATTCAGTAGCAAATATTAAGTATTCACTTGCCACAAAATCCTGAGCCACAATCATTAAAGATGAACAGGCCACTTCAGAGGTAACGTCAGAAACATTGTAATCTCATTAAACATTAGACACTCCAAACACATTTTAGGAGCAGCAGAACCAGTCTAGTACCAAATGTCCCTAAACCAGAAAACACTTCAGTTTGTACATTCTTAGAACTTGACACTAAAGCGCCATAACATTTTCACAACAGTTTGTTGTGCAAACAAACACTTAACCAGTTAAATACAAATAAATACATTGTGTACATTTTAACAATGTTATCAAACACAAAACTAAAGCTTATTGACACTGCCAGGGCATTGAAAAGAACCAGAAAAGTTTGTAGGTTCCTAAAACTGGGTGTTGTTTTACTCCTCTGCACTAAACCAGTTGCTAAGGCACCAGATTATTCACGTTTTCAGATGATAAAGATGCGCGCCGGGCCTTTCTCGCGGATCTCCCCAGCTACGTCGCCCGTAGGGACCTGCTCACGCGGGGCCCCCGTCGGGACCTGCTCACGCGGGCCCCCGGTGGGTTACCTAGGCTGGCGCCAAGCACAACTCCTCCACTGCGCATGTGCAGGACGAGTCGGACGCACGTCAGCTGCTGAGTGTATTCTACGGACGTGAGTCCGGTGCGTTTGTCTTTCTAATGGGTTCTAACGCGCTCAAATTCTGCATCGGGCGCGATTCGTCCGCAGCGGTTTGTGCGAGGCTTTAGAACTGGTGCGGACCAGGGGAATCCGACCTGCGTTAACGCGCGTTAAAATAATTGATCGCGTTAAATAAGTGATGAGTTAACGAGATAATAACGCGTTAACTTGCCCAGTCCTAATTTAAACTGAAATCACTATTTGATTGGTTTTACCCTCATATTTTGTCCAATAAAATGTGTTATAAATAGCGCACCGTATCATGTATTGTGCAAAAAAACAAACAAGTGAATGTCTCTCGTGTGTGATAAATACGTTTGTCTGAATCTCATGTAACATATTGCATCTCTTTCTTCTCTCTTTGCAGCTGATGTGCTCTTCTGTCCAAGCCGCTCTGTTCGAAGAGGAGGAAAAGGGCCGAAAACTCCAGGAGCGACTGTCTGCGTCCGAGAGGAGGAACCGGCAACTCAAAGAACGAGTGAAAAAGGTGAAAAGATCTTTAAAAAACGCTCGCAAGGCCGCGCGGGAGGCCGAGGAGGAGCTCGGGGTCCTACGGGAGAAGAAGTCGGCTGCAGAAAGAAGAGCCGGACACCACCTCAATGCGATAGACCCCGCGCAGTCGTCCCGGTACCAGAGGGACCAGAGGGACCAGAGGGACCAGCAGAGGGACCAGAGGGACCAGAGGGACCAGCAGAGGGACCAGAGGGACCAGCAGAGGGACCAGAGGGACCAGAGGGACCAGAGGGACCAGCAGAGGGACCAGAGGGACCAGAGGGACCAGCAGAGGGACCAGAGGGACCAGAGGGACCAGCAGAGGGACCAGAGGGACCGGGACAACAGGCAGCCGATGAGACTATGAGCTCAGGCTGGACGAGGGGCTGCTGGGCGGTCTCACGTAGGACAACATGGGACTTTATTATGTTAGCGTCCTTCTTGTTGTAACTATTCACATCTTTTATTTAGTTCATCTTGCTTTGGTCGGCGTGTCGAGCACTGAAGCACACTTTTATACTGTTTGAATAATGTTTTCAATGACAGAGGTTCAAATTCTAGCATTTGTAAAGGGAAAATAAAAATGCTTAAAAATGTTATGATCCAATCCGACTTTATTTATATGTCACATTTTATATATAAGATTTCCAAAGTAGTATAAAACAGACATTTAGCTGAAAACGTAAGCCAAATAAAATAAAAATGGAGCAATCAGTACAATAAAAACAAAGTAAAGCAATACATTAGCTGGAATAAAATCAATTAAGAAAATATGAATATAAGACATAATGAATAAAAAACAGGTCTTAAGATATAAAATATAAAGTAAATATGTTTTAAAATGTATCTAAAACAATACAAGACTTGCCATAAACAGGTGTACAGTACTATCTCCGGTCCCTTATCGCCATGGAGACAAGCACTAGGGCAAGTTACAGTTCAGATCTGCGGCTTAGTCAAGTTTCTCGAGATATTTTTTTGCGTTACACAAACTAAATTGAATAAATGGAGGATATGTTTAATGTCATATTGTGGAACATTCCAGGCAATGCATAAACATCACCGAGTCAAGCAGGAAAAGTTACATAGTGCACCTTTAAAAGAAATGTAGTGTTTTTTCCTGCTTCCTGGTTTTGTGACTCGTCCTGGTTATTTGTTTGTTGGTTTTGTTTGTTGTTTGTTTATTTGTTTGTTTGTTGGTCATTGGGTGCCTGTCCCGATTGTGGGTGAGTGTTTGTTGGTCATTGGGTGCCTGTCCTGGTTGTGGGTGAGTGTTTGTTGGTCATTGGGTGCCTGTCCCGGTTGTGGGTGAGTGTTTGTTGGTCATTGGGTGCCTGTCCTGGTTGTGGGTGAGTGTTTGTTGGTCATTGGGTGCCTGTCCCGGTTGTGGGTGAGTGTTTGTTGGTCATTGGGTGCCTGTCCTGGTTGTGGGTGAGTGTTTGTTGGTCATTGGGTGCCTGTCCCGATTGTGGGTGAGTGTTTGTTGGTCATTGGGTGCCTGTCCTGGTTGTGGGTGAGTGTTTGTTGGTCATTGGGGTGCCTGTCCCGATTGTGGGTGAGTGTTTGTTGGTCATTGGGTGCCTGTCCTGGTTGTGGGTGAGTGTTTGTTGGTCATTGGGTGCCTGTCCCGATTGTGGGTGAGTGTTTGTTGGTCATTGGGGTGCCTGTCCCGGTTGTGGGTGAGTGTTTGTTGGTTATTGGGTGCCTGTCCTGGTTGTGGGTGAGTGTTTGTTGGTCATTGGGTGCCTGTCCTGGTTGTGGGTGAGTGTTTGTTGGTTATTGGGTGCCTGTCCCGGTTGTGGGTGAGTGTTTGTTGGTTATTGGGTGCCTGTCCCGGTTGTGGGTGAGTGTTTGTTGGTCATTGGGTGCCTGTCCTGGTTGTGGGTGAGTGTTTGTTGGTCATTGGGTGCCTGTCCCGGTTGTGGGTGAGTGTTTGTTGGTCATTGGGTGCCTGTCCTAGTTGTGGGTGAGTGTTTGTTGGTCATTGGGGTGCCTGTCCTGGTTGTGGGTGAGTGTTTGTTGGTCATTGGGGTGCCTGTCCTGGTTGTGGGTGAGTGTTTGTTGGTTATTGGGTGCCTGTCCCGATTGTGGGTGAGTGTTTGTTGGTCATTGGGTGCCTGTCCTGGTTGTGGGTGAGTGTTTGTTGGTCATTGGGTGCCTGTCCTGGTTGTGGGTGAGTGTTTGTTGGTCATTGGGTGCCTGTCCTGGTTGTGGGTGAGTGTTTGTTGGTCATTGGGTGCCTGTCCTGGTTGTGGGTGAGTGTTTGTTGGTCATTGGGTGCCTGTCCTGGTTGTGGGTGAGTGTTTGTTGGTCATTGGGTGCCTGTCCTGGTTGTGGGTGAGTGTTTGGCCTCGTCGCTCTCCTCTGAAGTCCTGTTTGGTTTGAGTGGACTCACACAGGGCTCACGTTTCACACTCTCAGCCGTGAACAACACAAACACAAACAAGTGATAAATACAAGTGAAAACACAGACCTGCCGTTTGACACAGCGGGAACGAGAAAAGGAGGGGAATAGATGGAGAAAGAGTTAAAGCGAGTGGGCATTGCACCATTACTTCTTACTCCAAAGTAAACTTCATGTAATATTCCACTGAAATGATCAAAGTAAAAAAAAAAGTGGCTTATGTGGAGTCAGTGAAACATTGAAGGGATTGTTTTGTTTTAATGTAGGAGCAAAAGATAATAAAATATTTCTATCAAATCAAAAAATACAATTTCATAATATGTAAACAAATATTCTTGACATTATAGTAACTGAAAAAAAGTACATCTTATTTTGAATTACATGTCGGACGGCAGTATATTAATGATAACAACATACTTCCATAAAAATACATTGTGCCATGCTTGATGACTCAGAAATTAGTTTTTGTACAAATACACCAATGTAGAAGTGTATCATTCTTCATATTTTTGTAAATGGGTTATAATATCATTACTACTACACATTTTGTCAGTACTTTTGATCACCACGGAGCCTTCAATAAGATGGATATTTTATTATTGTTTATTGTGTAACTTGCTATCAACGACTGTAATTTGTAAGCCAGTAATGTACTAAGGTAATTTCTGTACAAAATTAAATACAATGATGATGTTTTCTGGTCTGTTTTTCCAGGGATTAAAATCATTGAAACATGTCGAGGTCAAAGGTGGCCATGTACTTAAAGAAGAGTAAATTCATCATCACATTTAATATTTGTTGTTGTTGTTGTTGTTGTTTTATGGCGGTTGGCATCCAATTGTTGCATTACCGCCAGACTTTATTCCTCAGACTTTTAAATATAAATATATAATAACTATTCTGTACCACCTTTTAAAAATCTAAATCACAATTAACCTTAAAACATGAACAAAGGCCAAATTCAATGGATTTATGATTCAGATTTGAGCAATTTATCGCAGGGTTTGAAGTTAGAGTATGAATTACCGTATTTTCTTGAGTATAAGTCACAACAGCCAAAAAATGCATAATAGAGAAGAAAAATACATATATAAGTCGCACTGGAGTATAAAATGCGGTTGCAAGTGTGAAAATAACAAATAATTTCACATATAAGTCGCTCCGAAGTATAAGTATATAAGTATAAATACAAGTATAAGTCGCACCCTGGCCAAAACTATGAAAAAAGGTGCGACTTATAGATAGTAGATACTAAGCCTTAATCAACAGCCTAATGCTTAATCATGAATTCAGTTTTTCTCCTTGCTTTATTGAGTCTGTTGAAAGTCTATAGTTATTATAGTGTTGCCATCTATTCTGACTCTTCTTTCTTTTGTCCATTTCAATGTCCTCTGTTATTATGTTAAGAAATATTCCCTTTTTTTAACACGGTTTCAACGTCTACCTGTGATTCGCGTATCGTTTTGCTCTGTCAGTTCATAGGAATGTGACGGAGTGGGCAGCTCTGATCCGAACAGCACGACTTCTGCTCAAATATCTCCATAATTGACTTTGACAAAGGATCAGCGCTGAGGCAGGCCGACCACGAGACCATTGTTAGATTATCAAACATGTCAGACCAGAAAGAGCAGGAGCAGAGACACCGGCGAAACACGCGGCAACAGTATTAGTTTTCATACACGTTCACCTGTTCACGCGATAATGTATGTAGTGCAAGAAGAACTCATTTACACCACCTTTTCAACTTAATTAAACCACGGATGAAGAGGAAAAAACACGACTGAAGTAAAAATAGCGCATAAAAAAATCCACTGAAGTAAAAGTTCTGAAGTACCTGTTTTAAAAAGTGCTTCACATAGATTTTGAGTGTTAAAGCTTTAAACGGTGCCGTGTGGGGCAGGCCGCACATTGTGGATTTACTGTAAAACCAGCTCTTGGCAATTCACTGCATGTCATTCACCGGTTTTATTCCCGTTGCACCCTGTACAAGACTGTCAAATAAAGCCTACGGGCCAAAATAATCCTTAAAAATCATAAGAAATAAAGCTTTAATGTAGTGAGTTTGATATTTGGTCAACAGTAGCAATTACAATCCTTTCTACTTTTCAGTTCAAAAATGTAGTGGAGGTAAAAAAATAAATGATCCAATGTAAACAAAAATTATAATACAAAATTAAGCCATAGTTACTTTCCACCACTGGTAATGTAATATTATATTATTATATTAGCCTCTCCTGTAATTGCTATTTTTATTTTGATTGAAGACTTTCTATCCTTTTTAATGCTATATATATAAAAAAAAATATATGCCAATGTGTTCAAATAGTGATTGTTTTCATTAAACTTTATCGCTTCATGATCATAATAACGTTTTCTCAGGGCACTAAAAATCAGAAAATGATTTAAAGCAGTGTGAATCAGTTCTTTTTTTCATTGCACACCTGCAAATGTGTATTCAATGGAACAGATAGCAACCATCCATCACATCACCTCCTCTCTCCTTGTCGTGAATATGATTAATAGCCTTACTTGGATATAGTTTGGAATGATTATGAATAGACAGGTTAAATGTGAGAGGTTGGGCATGAGCGCTGTGCACCTGTATTCATGAAGGAATGCAGCAGATGTCTTGATACATAATAAACTCTGCCTCGGGTCATGCTCTGCTCCAGGTTTATACACGTCCATGTGCATCTGTCCAGGAATCATATCAGCATATTTTAAGTCACGTGTGATACTAATAAAAAAGAAAAAAACACGAGAAAACAAAACACGATTTATGTCTCTCTCTAGTGGCTATATTCAGTAGTGTTTTGTATTTTGCGTTACACTGACCCAATTATATATATACTTTTTTACACCAAAGTAGCCCACGTGTATCTATGAATTTGGATCTATTATTTCCATGAATTAGTGTCCCTATAAAACGTTAATGAAATATTCACCATGTTACACTCATCATTAGTTTACTCAAAGTTGTGTTTTGATAGATTCATGCACGTTCGACTGATCCAGTGTTGTCCTGTAACTGAGGCTCCAGTGCACAGAAAATTCATGTTTTCACCTACCCCCTATCTCCACCCACCTGTACTTAGTTGTGGTTATTTGAAGACTTCCAAGTGATACCTTTAATGTTCTAAAATGTCGCGCAGTCACTCAAAATGAAAACATGTGAACGACAATCCGGTGTGTGTTACAGTGAAACTTCACTTTGAAGAGGCGGAGCTTATCAGTTTGGAACAGGAAGTCAATGAACCTGTTTCTGATATTAAGCCATTTTGGTCAATATTGCAGTTTACACTAAACAAAATGTAAAATAATACAATTGTTATTGATATAGTCCAACAATAAGTACCTGCAAAAAGCACAATACCTCTACTTTAAACATAATACTTGCCTAACCTAAAGTACATGACGTAACTTTTTTTTTTTAGTGGGTCGACCACAACAATGGAGATATTATTGCTGTGCAGTTTGATTTTAATTTATTTTGCATTTGTTTCATTTCAACTGTCTTGATTCCTCACAAATGCCTGAACAAAAACATGCAGTGTTACTGTGAGCGGGCGGTTGCCTCTCCACAGTTCTGACCTGTAAGTTGGCCTGGTAGCGTCACCTTAATGCCATACGTGAATCAGAAAAGCCACATAGTAACATAATTTGTGACAGATTTACCACATGGGGACTTCATGTCTGCCCTCATAAGTCTCCACAACGTGATGAGCACCTGCCCACAAACCCAGTCAAAACCATTTCATAATTATTCACTTTTTTATTCCAGAGAGAGAAAGAAAGAGAGAGGGAAAGAGAGAAAGAGAGAGAGAAAACAAACAAATTGCTTCGGTCTGGGGTCTGATGGACGCTCTGATATGTGCAGTGATTGTCAAAGGCATCTATACATTTAAAAGCCCCATTACGAAGGTCATCATCACAGCACAAGAGTACACAGAGAGGACGGCGCTCCCCTCCTAAACATACACACGGGACAGTCAGGGTGGACCACGTGGAGACGGTGAGCGGGGCGGGGTCAACATGCAGAGGGCGGGGCACACGGCCAGATTTAAGCCGAACTGGCCTGGGAGGCAACATCACGGAGGAAGAGCAGGTCTGAGTCAGTTCAGATCAGCAAGAAGAGGTTTAGTAAAGCAAGGCACACAAATAATGACGGTGTAAATGTGTCGGCATAAAATAAAACGTTTGGAATTTTAACTAGAGATTTACACCACTTATTATTATTATTGAATTATTGATAAAACATACAAGATTTCGTCTACCGGTATGTAAAGCTTCTGGTGGTGAGTTCGCCACCCAGTTGTCTCTGATGTTTGCCTCAAATGTTCCACGGTATGACATTTAACTCAATATCTATCGCTATGGAGACGAGCAGGAGAAGCTACCAGGCCAATTTAAAGGTCATATCTTTAAAGAGACAAGCCTGCTCACAAAAATAATGCATGTTTTTCAATTTCTTTTTTTTCTTTTAGCCATAAAAACACAACTGAATAAATGCGTGATGGAAACGTTTAATGCCATACTGTGAAACCTTCCTGGCATAGCAGTAACAGCAGACTGGAGAGAAGAGAACCATGTACTGTAGCAGAATCCCCTCCAGAAAAGCGTATCTTCAATAAGTAGATAAAATCCCATATTCAAATCCATTTACAGATTTGATCATGGGCCGTGAACGTGCTGGAGCCGTGTGGTCAGAGCCGGCGTCCTCCGTGCTGTGGCCTTTACATTATACACATACTAACGTCACAGAAGGGCTTATACACGGGGCAGTGAGGGCGTGGCATGCTTTATCGATGCCTTTCAGCAGCATCTTCTGTTTTAGTGTGGAGTTTTGGAAAAAAAAGTGGTGGTTGCGGTTTGTTAAGAGTGAGTTTTGTGTCACAGTTTTGGATATATTTTCTCTGAATGGCAAAAAAGGTAAGCCTGAGTTCAACGTGGTATTGGACAGAGCAGACGCTTGGCTAAAGAACTGTATAAAACAAAGACACATAAAAGAGAGAAGAAGAGTATGTGAGAAATACCGTAAAAACTGGGAAAAAATACTTGTAGTGATGGGCAATACAAGTAATACTATGGCAAGTATTGCAATATCAGCCATTTTTCCACCCAGTTTGAACAGATTTAAATATGCAAATAAATGTGCAGATAAACTAAAATATAAAAAAAAATTATTTAAATATTTATTTATTTTTAAAAACTTTACGAATTTATTTGATTATTGATCTGCCCAGCACAAATAATGATTAAGTTAATAATCATAATGTTATTTAAACATGTAATAAAGTATATTATTTTACTTTTATTTCTCCAGGTACATTTTCAAGAATTAAAAATGACCCATATTTGCACTGACGATTCCATAACAGCCACAACCGGCAAACGAACCGATTTAATCCCAATCCTGAGGTAAACAAAGGTTGTGCCAAGAGAGAGAAATATATGCCAAATGTAAAAGTGACAAAACAAATGAAAAGTAACGTTGTCACAGGAAAATTGTTGGCTTTCCCAGAGAGTTCAAAAGAAAGAGAAAAGAATGACTGAACAGGCAACTTTGTAAGGTTTGGAAAGATTATGCAACTTGTTAAATATTTCTGAGCGTTAAGGTAGTATTAGTATATCAGACAACCTTCTTTTGAAACGATGGGTCTTGGTCTGGTTTAGACACATTGCACTGCACATTAGACTCGGGACAAAGTTCAGCCTAAACATTTGATAAAATACAAGTATACAATCAACTTCTCTTGCCTCTGTCAATCAGACATGCCTTAATCAAGACATTCAAAAAGATCTGAAAAAAAAAAAAGTATTTATATACACATCGTATTTACAGTCGTGTTTGAAAACGTCAAATTAATCCAATATATTAGTAAAAGGAAACAAACGTCCGCCTCACAGTAAACGTCTAATGGCTCAAGGATTTAAACATTTAGCGACACCAGTAAATTTGCAATAAAAATTACAAAATGTCACGAGTCTCAGATGGATTATGACTGTGTGGTTTCAGTCTTGGGTCAAATGCATAGCGGTCAGTAAATTATAGGATTGTGGTTGAGATCCAGAAAAGCCCTTAAATGGTTCAAAGTAATTCACTGATTGCATTCAGCAATAACGACAGATGCAAGAAGTATTTTTCATAAAGTGATTCTAGTACTTCATAACAGAAAATATAGATGCGACGCAGACACAAAGACTAGATGGTATACTTTCAGAATTCTTATTACCGTATTTTCCGGACTATAAGTCGCACAGTTTTTTCATAGTTTTGGCCGCTGTGCGATGTATACTTATATTTATACTTATATACTTATACTCCAGTGCAACTTATATATGTCTTTTTCTTCTGTATTATGCATTTTTTGGCTGGTGCGACTTATACTCCGGAAATTACAGAATACACATAAAAAGGTGATCTAATCTATTGTACCTATGTATACATTTGTTTTAATTAATGTTTAAGTTTTCATACAAATCACCACAGGTTCATCTATAACAAAAACATATTATAACGTACTTTTGAGTATCTTTGCACGTTTTAAATGCTCAAAAAAAAGCCATATTTTAAGTATTTACGGACAATATAAAATGTGAAGAATGATCTCATTCCATTACTATTGGGGACATTTGCATATCCCACGACATCAAAATATGAATCCAAGACGTGTGATGTCCTAAAGTGAAATGCCAAAAAACTTACAAGATAACATATTCATAAATAAAATAAATATTGGCCAGAAGTGCTCGACGTTTTTCAGCAGGCATTTAAAGAAGTCAGTGATGAAACAGGGCATTTCAGTGCACGAAATATTCAATTTACATCAAACAGAGAACAGCACATTTAGCAGTAACTTTGAAACATGTCCGCACTGATTAGTTTAAGTCCGTTAAGTCAAGAGTGAAGCTCGTTTAGACCTGTACAATTATGAAGAGATTCCTTCGACTGCGGTTCTGTGGATGAAAACAGAACGGAGTGGAAGATTTGCTTTCCCCAAGGAACTCTTCAATACGAACTTGAATATCATGTCAATTACTCAAACAGGAAATGAGCTTACATCAGGGTGGAGTTTGCATGTCCAGCCTGAATTAGAGAGTCTTAATTGACAATAAGAATGAGAATGAATGGTGTTGTCTAATGTCTTTTTTAGTCAGCCGTGTGATAGGTTTGTTTTCCCATTTAACTTTGTTCCACTTTTTGAACGAAACACAAACAGATTAGGAGCACATTTAGCGCATTTTAAAAGTCAGCAATTGTGCATCAGTGCGGACATGAGCTTAAACACGCGGACATGACATCAACATAGACATTAAACATATTTCCAGCAATTTGTATCGATAAAGACAAACATAGAGGCTTCTCGTAGTGACAATGTTTAAAATAGGCATTGAATTTGATCAAAATGAGAGACATGGGAGTGACTTTCCAGCCCTTGGTACGAGTCACGGTTTGTCAAAGAGCATTTTAGACTATTTCTAATTTACAAAACACACCAATAGACGTATGTATCTAGTCTTTGGCTACACTCCACGATAAAGGGATCGGCAGATTTGCATCAAAACAGGCATAACAATCTGATATGTGAAAGGGCACCCGGGCAACTGAGAGTTTGAATTTCCTCCAAGAATCGTTTTTAAAGTACTCATTACTCAGTACATTTTGGAGTTTTACAATAATAATAAGATAACATACGAACTGTGAGGCATGTTAAATGTTTTGCACAGGTAAATAATGCAGAATGGCTTTTAAAGATTTGTTAAACTAATCTATTGTTGTATTAAGCTTAAAAACACTGAAACAAACTACGCAACAACAAACAAATTATTAACACACTTTCTACATGTTTTGATTGAATTACGTGGCACAGGATGAATTTGAGCTGGATTAAATTTGGGCCAGAAAAGTATTGTAGTAGAATCTCTTTTGAGTGCATTTTCTTTGTGGTACTCCCGCATGACCCACAGCGGAGTTACAAAGTGGGTCAAATGCAGAGAACAGACTCAAATAACACAGTAAAATGTTATATTTTGTTGATATATACCACTTGGTAACAATGTCTCATCCAGAACCATCCTCCAGACAAAACATGCACAAAACACTTGCAATTTCTTCTCCCTGGACTCTGGACAATCACTGTGAATCCTGTACATTTGGCCGTACTGACAACATAAGATTTAAATATATAACGTACCTATAGAACAGAAAGCCAGTATTAGCCAGAACACAGTGGAGCTGCAGTTTCCCTGAGCGCTTCTGAACGGGAGGCAGCGGAATAAGTGCGTTACGCGAGAAATCATGGCTTACATTTTGACTCCAGTGATCGGTAACTGTGTGTAAATATATCTACAATATATCTTTACTGTTTGGAGCCGTGTTGCACTGCATTGCACTGCTGTGGCGAGGCAACATTCTCAGTAGTAGGCAGTTAAAAGTACGTAAGTATGCATACTAGTTCCCCTTGATGTCCTTACTTAACTCTGCATGTAATATTTAAAATAAAAAAAAGATTTGATGTGATTGTAGAGTTTCAGTTATGAGCATTTTACACGTTGGACATCGACTATATATTTGTTTTACAATCTTAAACGTGTGTGTGTGCAAGTGTGTGCGGGTTGTCTGAGCCTCTGTGCAAAGTAGATAAAACGATCATGTCGTATTCACGTGGAGCAGCAACAATTCAAAAGCATCAATGGACGTGATTGTAGTTGGTGGATAAAACCGAGAGAGAAACAAGAGCCACTTTTTGATACAAAGTAGGTACTTTATATGAGGCTGTGGCATTCAAGAGGCATTGGCAGAAGTTAGTATCTAAACTGGATTGTTGTAAAAAAGCAGATATTTTGATGTCCGATTGCATATGTTTTGAAAAGGACTGTCTGGTACAATCAAGTGGATAATGGTTCAGGAGCTTAAAATTAAGCTTTTGTCTTGAATATAGAAAGAAACATTGAAAATTGAATATGTTTTTCTGTATCTTAAGCCCATGATGACGGGACACCTGTATTTGACAACTTATCTTGCATCTGACAACTTATCTTGCATCTGTAGAGGATAAAAAACAAAATATATACTGAAAAAAAAGAAGAAAAGCATCAGGATAGATAGAAAAACCAGAGGAAAATTACTGTTTTTGTGCTGTCAGACACTTTAAAACAGAAATGAGTGAGTTAAAATCTGCCAAAATGCCTTTTTACTGGATTTTGTTCCTCAACAGTTGCGTCTACCAACCGATCATCATATCATCATATTTTGCTACAGTCCTGATTCGTCCATAAGGATGGCACTCCTTTCCCGCCTTGAATCCATCTGAACTCCATGTAAATACCACATTCCCCACGTAGCAACACATCAACAGTTGTGTGGTACTTTTAAAGCACTTTTTAAAGCGTCGACAAACTCACAATAAGCCAAAACGGACCACATAGAAAAGGAAAACAGGTGCTGTGTGTAGCCCATAACATGGCACATCCACGTCAGTCTAAAAATGCTGATGCAAAAAAACAATGGACCGATTAATATGAGAGATTAAACGAAAATCTTAATTCAGCAACAAAACTTGAGAGCATTGAGAAGGCAGTTTCAATGTACCAATACGTCAGACACACAACACCTTTAAACGGAATCCAGTTATCAACAGTCTTAAGTGTTTAATACAAATAAAGAGTTGCAGGAAGTGGAAGGGGGAAGCTGACGTTGAATAATATCGAAGCATTAGCTGAGTCTCGAGCCAGTGATTAGTCCTTCACCTCAGAGCGGCTCAGCAGTCATTTATCATAAAGGCCTCCACAGGGCAACCACGCCTCTGCAGCTGAAGGGGCTGTGGGGGGGGGGAGAGCTGCTGAAGCGGTGGAGCAGGGCTGTGGTGGGGCAGGGCTGTGGTGGGGCAGGGCAGGACTGTGGTGGGGTAGGGCAGGGCTGTGGTGGGGCAGGGCTGTGGTGGGGCAGGTCAGGACTGTGGTGGGGCAGAGCTGTGGGGCTGAAGCGGTAAAGTGCAGTTTGGCTCAAATAGTTTCTGAATGCAACTGTACTGAAGATAAATCATTGCCCCAAAACTGCAATAAATAATAATAATAATAATAATAATAATAATAATAATAATAATAATAATAATAATAATAATAATAATAATCAAACACTATTCTTTACTTTCCTCTTGTCTACCAAAGGGTGCTGCAAAAACCTGTCCATAAACTTTGGGCCAAAGGAAGTTCAAATCAGGTAATCGTGTACGAAAAAGCCCACATAACAAAGTGAGCTATGCATACAAATAATCTTCCTACACTTTAAATTTAGTAAAAGATTTTTCCAATCCAAGTGATGGTGGCAAAAGTCTAGTGCCAGCATAAAAAGTACAATTTGTGGAGGTACTAGTAAACTATACTCTCACTTGAAAAATGTCTATATGTACACGAGTCACACCAAACTGGACTGGACCGCTTCATACACTTTACAGCTCTGAGTCTGTCGGGGAGAGGGACGGTCCAGTCCTCTGCCCTTCGTGGAGCGGGGCAGGGAACAGGCTTGAGGCTCAGTATCCAGACGAGACATTTTCCATGATCTCCCTCTGTTTCTTGAGTTCATAAGTGATTACGTGCAGGTCTACAGCGCAGTGGCCTCCCAGCTGGTGCCCCGCGGGACCTGGCGTCACTTGGTTTCTTGCAGGACGGGGGAGGGGACCGCTGATGGCAGGGGGCTAAGCTCTGTCCCGGCCGAGGAGGCGGCTGTGGACGCCATGCTGCAGGGTGTGGCCGGGGTTGGAACACCTGGGGACAAGAATAAGAAAGTAATCGCAATAAAGAAGAGAACAGTGAACCTCACCTTTATAACTAATTAATGGCAAGGCATGAGTACTCGAGTAATGACGAGTCATGCACCTTCAGATAGAGTAACGCAGTAACTTAACAAGTTGGTTTTCCAAGGCAGTAATGAGATAACATTTTAAAGTAAAGCCACCCAAAATTCCTGATACAAACACTTTGTTTTCTGTCAGGATAAAATCAATCATCAGATATACAAAATATTTGCGGCAGATTAAAATAGATAAAAACAATTAATTCCCCATGGCCCTCCCTCACCTTAAATTAGAATGAGAGAAAAAAAGAACTACTAACTAATACAATTAAAACTATATTTTAGAACATATGTCTATGCTTTTGTAGTTTCTGAGTGGGTCTGAGGTGTAATTCTTGAATGGGCCCTTTGCACGCCTGTAAACCCGAGCCTGTGTAGTGTAGTATTTGCAAGGATCATTCAACTTAATATGCAACACGCTGCTAGACATCTGTGGACTCATAATTAGTGCTAACTAAAAACAGTAACACCCATCTACTTGGGATTGTATATTAAAGCATGGAAATGATCTTAGCATGTCTCTTTCACAAGTACATCATGTGTTTGTACAGACTATTATGGTAAGAGTAGTTTCTTTAGTAGTAGTTTGGACACAGACAGTACTCCGTATCGGGAAGTTGTCACTACTTTCTGAGATTGTCTATGTAATGATGTCAGTCCATTTGCAAAAGTAATAAAATCCACGGTGGATATGATTTTTGTATTAGTTTAGTTTAGCTATTCATATTTCAGTTTTCACTCAAATGAATGGCCTTGATTTGTTTAAAGTATCCACTGGATAGATAGAATCTTAAAAGGTCAATTGCATTACTTTCATTCCTCAGTACACTCACATTCTTTGCGTGGAGCTGTGATATTGTTTTCCGTGACAGAGCTCTTACTCCCACTGGCCGCCGCCCCCGCCGCCGCTGTCACAGTGACACTGGTCTGGTTTTGTCCGGTTGTTCCCGGGATCTGGACCTGGTTCAGGGCTGGTTTCTGGACCTGGTTCTGTTTGTTGTCAGCTTTGGAGGAGGCTGTGCTGCTGTTCATGCTACTGCCCAGCTGCAGT
The DNA here is from genome assembly GCF_026437365.1 of Eucyclogobius newberryi. Taxonomy (NCBI): domain Eukaryota; kingdom Metazoa; phylum Chordata; class Actinopteri; order Gobiiformes; family Gobiidae; genus Eucyclogobius; species Eucyclogobius newberryi. The sequence continues at coordinate 30,067,229 of NW_027315834.1, read as the reverse complement.
CTTCTCATGTGCCTCACTACAGCTGTAGCATTGAAGGCTTGCTGCAGGGAAAAGATGAGAGAAAATGGAAGATCAACAACTAAAAGTTAAAATGCAAACATGTCGAGTCGAGATGAAAAGTGGGACAGATTTACATGCACACTTTCTCCTTCTGCGGTTTGAAAATTGATGATGCAACTTTATGAGAAACAAATTAAAACTTCACACTAAATACGTGTTCATGTGTGTGTGTGAAAACTAGGCAAAGGACAAAAGTAAAATTGGGGTTTACTTTTTAATGTCCATTTTCATTTTTCTTTTGAAGCCCCAAGGTACAGGAGACTATATAGTACTATATATATATCATACATAATACAGTATAGCTCCTCGCTCTGTCTCTGTCTCTCATCTCATCTGCAGGTGTCATTCTGCAGCTCAGGTGTTTGAAATGAAGTGCAAAGACGGTCTATATACAGGCAGCACATGTTGGGTTATTGGTAACAGGCCGAGACCAAAAACTTCAATTCCACAGCCGGATACAGTCAAATATAAGGGTTTAAAATTGGCATGAGTGATCTGGGGATGATAGAAGTGTTGTTGGACATTAGAATAGGGGCTAATCTCACATCATTAGACATTATTTAACAATTTTGACATGGATAGAAATACCAATACAAGATTAAAGATATCAAATCACATGTAATTCAGTGTTTTTTTGTTTAATTTGGATCTATTCTCCACTTTTCTCCTCCAAGCCTCATGGTCTGAGTGAGTGACAGGTGTATTAAACCAAACACAGTCAAGTTTGGACAGATGGCTTTAGTTACCTCATGAAGAAGAGTACTTGAATTGTGATCAAATAAAAATACTCATTTAGGCTCTAAGGAAATTGTGATTGTTTTTTTGTGGCTTATTGCCCATCCAAACATCACAGCACAAGCAAACACATTCAGGACACCTCTGCACCAGCATGTGTACAGCAAATCAAGTCGTTACACACAACACATTGCAAATACGACAATGATTAGTGAATGTAACATAATGATGAACAAGCCCGTACTCTCCACTTGCTCTTCGCGAAGTTCTTCCTTATTTGGCGGCTCACTGACTCGTGGATGTTCTTACACAGGGCGGTGTCTCCAGCAATCCTGCAGAAACACAGGAAACTCAATGTGCTGTATGTAAATATCATATGTGTGAGTCTTTTTCCATAGAAGTGCATTGCGAGTGTAGTACCAGGGGTGACTGAGGGCCTGTTCACACGTGTAGCGCTTGGATGGCTCCTTCTCCATGAGTCTGCTGATGAAATCCTTGGCTGCAAATCAAACATGAAAACAACAAAATTAACATTACAGTACATGCATTTATAGCTATGCTCGGATTACAGCGCAGGTAAGACCCAGGTTCAAGGAGAAGTAGTAACTGTACCATGTTATACTATATTTGAACTTTTAAGGGGCTGCATTATGTAAAATAGACATTATTGACCTATTATTGACCATTTTATAGCTGTGTTCTTGAATAATTTCCTCACTCTAAGTTGTATTTTGATTGATTCATGTGCGTTTGAGAAATAATTGAATTCCACCCGCCGCTACAGTCAGACTTTCATGTGTTTTCTATTGGCCGTAAAAAAGTCAATAAAAAGACACACATTCCCGAACAATCACTCAGGCTTATTTGAGTTCCACCCACTTTTCTTATTTACAATTTTAAGAAAATGTACACTTCAGATCATATATGTTATGTATATCACGTAACTTGTATTTTTTTCCATCTAAAATCTCCTGCTTACTACAGTGAAATGTCACTATGAAGAGGCGGGGCTTATCAAAGATAAACCCACAGCTTCAGCTACGCTGCCCTAGGAGTAACTATGCTGGGGGAAGTATGACAGCTTGAGCACTATCCTCTTCTTCTTCTGACTACTTATGCTATCAAACAATATTTATTTTTTGATTCCACTTGCAAACTGTTCACCGCCTTCTTTTCTTTCTCTCACTCCTGAGGACCTGTGGACCCAGATGCCCCTCCCCTGGTGAAGTGGTCCCTGCCCTGTGTGGACGGTCCCTCATCTGCCTGAAGAGTGGCTCCAGTTCGCCTCAGTCGGTCCCTCATCTGCCTGAAGAGTGGGTCCAGCTCGCCTCCGACGGTCCCTCTTCTGCCTGAAGAGTGGGTCCAGCTCCAGTCTCCTCGTGTCCGTCTGTCCGTCTGTGAGAGTCGGATCTCTCCTTCACTGGAACTCCTCCAGGTTTCTACGCTTTTTTCCCAAAGAGGTTTTTTTGTAGTTTTTCCTGGCCGAGAAGGAGAGTCTAAGGACAGAGGACCCTGGGACATCGTCCCTCGCCACCACAGACATTGTCTGACTTCATCGCCACCACAGACATTGTCTGACTCCATCGCCACCACAGACATTGTCTGACTTCATCGCCACCACAGACATTGTTGATTCATTTCTCCCTGTGGCCCTCAGAGGCAACTGTTGTTGTGATTTTGGGCCTTACAAAAATAAATTGATTTGATTTGATTTGATTTGATCAGTGCTGCAGTTCTGAACAGGAAGTCAGTGGTCAGTTTGCAGCCTACGTATTGACAAAAAAATGACAAATTATTGCACAACATTATATTCTGATCTAAAATATACCATTATCAAACTACATTATATACTTAAAATTCTCCCAAAAAGAGTGTGGCCCATTTTAGATTACCATTTGAAAGATGAGGTTTCCATTTCAGAAAAAGTTAATCATCCAATTACTTCTTTCCGCTTTGATATTATTTTAGGAAGACAAATGAATGGAGCTTGTGTGAAATATTGAGATGGTTTGGACATGTACAGAGGGAGAATCTTGAAACTATGGAGAGAAGAGTGTCATGATTACAGCAAACAGAAGGTGTAGAGGAAAACCAATTAAGAGAGGAATCTTGTTGGTTTTAGAGAGAAGACGGCAGAAGAGAGAGATGATTCCGTGTGTAGGGAGATGAAATTCGGACCGCAATAGAAAAACGTCCTTGCAGCACGTGTTGAATGCATTTGATCTATTTATTTATCCCGGGATCTATTGTTAAGTGACCATCTAGGGATGAGCCCTGGGCGCAGAGCAGCAGTTTAAGACGCTCCTCTGTCGCTGAACTCTCGCCCGTTCTGTTACATGTGAAGTGTTCAGATTCAAGACAGATAGAGACTGTGTGTGTCCCTCGTGTCCCTCGTACAAATAATGCCAAAAAGTCACATCTCAGAAAAAATATTTCAGGCGTCAGACCAAATAACTTAAGGAAAATAACAATCACAAATGACACAAATATACAAATGAATAAACACGTAAAATGTGGACTGCTAAACATTAGAGCAATTTCCTCCAAATCGCTCTTAGTCAATGAATTAATTAGTGACTATAACATAGATCTTCTAGCTCTAACTGAAACGTGGCTTCAACAAGACGACTACGTCAGACTAAATGAGTCCACCCCACCCACCCATGTTAACTTTCAGACTGCCAGGAGCACAGGCCGAGGTGGTGGTGTGGCAGTGATCTCCCACTCAAGCCTACTCATGAGCCCTAAAACTAACAATGCATTTCACTCATTTGAAAGCCTTATGCTGTCGATCACATGTCCAAATATGAAAAACCAAAAAGGAGTTTTGTTCATAGTTATCTACCGACCTCCTGGTCCCTATTCAGAGTTTTTAACAGAGTTTTCTGACTTTATATCAAACTTAGTGTTAGCCTGGGATAAAATAGTTATAGCTGGAGACTTTAATATCCACGTGAACATGAGTGATGACGCTCTCAGTAATGCCTTCAGCGCCTTGTTAGACAGCATTGGTTTCACTCAGAATGTAAATAAAGCGACTCACACTCACAAGAACACTCTGGATCTTGTCCTAACGTATGGAACAGAGATTAGTGACCTCATTGTCCTCCCTCAAAACCCTATATTGTCAGATCATTTCCTAATTACCTTTCAGTTTATTCTTAAAGATCATCCAGTCTCACAAAATAAAGTTATAATGAAAAGGACAATATCTGAAAAATCTATCTCAAAATTCAAAGAAATAATAGAGCCAATATTCAGTGACATGTCATGTGATCCTGCTGAGAACAGTTTTAGTCCCAGTTTAAGTGATCAATTTGTCGACTTGACCATGAATTCTCTGAAGTCTGCTCTTGACGTTGTCGCGCCGTTAAAACAGAAGGTCATTAGGCCAAAGCGCGCCTCCCCATGGTACAACCAAGAACTGTGTTCACATAAACAAAGAGTTAGAAAGTTAGAGGGATTATTTCGTCGCTCTCACACAGAAGAATCCCTAAAAGCATGGAAAAGTTGCCTGCTGTCCTATAAGCAGGCTCTGCGTAAGGCCCAAACCAGATATTATTCAAATCTAATAGAAGTCAAAAAAAGTAACACTAAATTCCTTTTCAGCACTGTAGCTAGGCTAACAAACTGTCACAGTGCAGTAGAGCCCTCAATTCCAGCTACACTCAGCTCTGATGATTTCCTCCTATTTTTTAACAATAAAATAAAAACAATCAGAGATAAATTAGATGAAATTACCCCCGCTATTAGCCCTGAACTAGCCCAAGCTGTAAATCTAACGTCCCATATAAATCCACCTGTAAACTTAGAAAGGTTCACAGCTGTTGATCAAGCAGAGATAACTTCAGCCATTTTGTCCTCTAAAAGCTCAACTTGTGTCCTAGACCCCATTCCAAGCAGACTCCTCAAAGACATTCTCCCCCTAATTATAGACCCTATTCTTAATATAATAAATACTTCACTCGAAAGTGGCTATGTTCCACAGTCCTTCAAACATGCAGTCATTAAACCTCTTCTGAAAAAGCCTAATCTAGATCCCGACCTATTGGTAAACTACAGACCTATTTCAAATCTTCACTTCGTCTCTAAAATCCTTGAAAAGGTTGTAGTAAAACAGCTTTGTCGCCACCTGCAGGACAATAACTTATTTGAAGTTTTCCAGTCAGGGTTCAGAGCCCACCACAGCACTGAAACTGCACTAGTTAAAGTCACAAATGATTTGTTATTCGCCGCTGACGATGGACTGGTCTCAGTCCTGGTTCTGTTGGACCTCAGCGCAGCGTTTGACACCATCGACCACAACATTCTACTGCAGAGGTTAGAATGTGATGTAGGTGTTGGAGGAACAGCCCTCAGCTGGTTTAAATCCTATCTATCTGATAGGTTCCAATTTGTTAATGTAAACCAGAGCTCCTCACCTTGCTCTAAAGTAATTTACGGTGTGCCACAGGGTTCGGTACTCGGTCCAATTCTGTTTACTCTTTATATGCTGCCATTAGGCAACATTATCAGAAAGCACGGCATTAACTTCCACTGCTATGCAGATGACACTCAGCTGTATTTATCAATGAAACCTGATCAGAGCGATCAAGTAGACAGACTTAGTGCTTGTGTGAAGGAGATAAAAACCTGGATGACACTAAACTACCTGCTTCTTAACCCTGAAAAAACCGAGGTCATTGTGCTTGGCCCTAAGCATCTACGAGACGCTCTATCTGAGCAGATAGTCACACTGGACAATGTCAGTGTAGCCTCCAGTTCTACTGTAAGAAACCTTGGAGTCTTATTTGACCAGGAGCTCTCATTTAAAGCTCATATAAATCAAGCTTGTAAAACAGCCTATTTCCATTTGCGCAACATCGCCAAAATCAGAAGAATCCTGCCTAAAAGTGATGCCGAAAAACTTATCCATGCATTTGTAACGACTAGATTAGACTACTGTAACTCCCTGCTTGCAGCGTGTCTTAAAAGCTCCATAAAAAGCTTTCAACTGGTTCAAAATGCAGCAGCAAGATTACTAACAGGAACAAAAAGAAGAGAGCACATTACGCCAGTGCTGAAGTCTCTTCACTGGCTCCCCGTCAAGACCAGAATCAAATTCAAAATTCTACTCTTGACCTACAAAGCCATAAATGACATGGCCCCATCCTACCTCAAAGATGCTATAGAACCATATCATCCAAACAGAGCTCTTCGCTCTCAGAATGCTGGCCTTCTGGTGGTGCAAAGAGTCTCTAAAAGTACTGTAGGAGGTAGAGCGTTTAGCTACCAAGCTCCTGTGTTATGGAATCAGCTCCCGACCCATGTTAAATATGCTGACACAGTCTCTTCATTTAAGTCCAGGCTTAAAACGTTCCTCTTCGAAATCGCTTATGGTCAGACTAGTTAGGAACAGAAACATAAACCCACAGCTTTAGCTACGCTGCCCTAGGAGTAATTATGCTGGGGGAAGTATGACAGCTTGAGCACTATCCTCTTCTTCTGACTACTTATACTATCAAACAATATTTATTTTTTGATTCCACTTGCAAACTGTTCACCGCCTTCTTTTTCTTTCTCTCACTCCTGAGGACCTGTGGACCCAGATGCCCCTCCCCTGGTGAAGTGGTCCCTGCCCTGTGTGGACGGTCCCTCATCTGCCTGAGGAGTGGGTCCAGCTCGCCCCCGACGGTCCCTCATCTGCCTGAGGAGTGGGTCCAGCTCGCCTCCGACGGTCCCTCGTCTGCCTGAGGAGTGGGACCAGCTCGCCTCCGACGGTCCCTCATCTGCCTGAAGAGTGGGTCCAGCTCGACTCCGACGGTCCCTCATCTGCCTGAAGAGTGGGTCCAGTTCGCCTCAGTCGGTCCCTCGTCTGCCTAAAGAGTGGGTCCAGTTCGCCTCAGTCGGTCCCTCATCTGCCTGAAGAGTGGGTCCAGTTCGCCTCAGTCGGTCCCTAATCTGCCTGAAGAGTGGGTCCAGTTCGCCTCAGTCGGTCCCTCATCTGCCTGAAGAGTGGGTCCAGCTCCAGTCTCCCTCGTGTCCGTCTGTCCGTCTGTGAGAATCGGATCTCTCCTTCACTGGAACTCCTCCAGGTTTCTACGCTTTTTTCCCAAAGAGGTTTTTTTTGTAGTTTTTCCTGGCCGAGAAGGAGAGTCTAAGGACAGAGGACCCTGGGACATCGTCCCTCGCCACCACAGACATTGTCTGACTCCATCGCCACCACAGACATTGTTGATTCATTTCTCCCTGTGGCCCTCAGAGGCAACTGTTGTTGTGATTTTGGGCCTTACAAAAATAAATTGATTTGATTTGATTTGATTTGATCTGCATTGTAAGAATTCCTACAGAAGAACCAGGCCGGTCGCAAAGCGTAGTTATGTGTTGTTTTGGACTCCACATGGTTCAAGCCTCCATCCGTGCAGTGGTCTGTGCTCAAGGTGTGATTCAAGAGACGCTGGCTTTAAGGAAAGTAAAGTCAACACTCAAGTCTAACCTGAGTCTGAGATGTCGTCCCAGTACGGAGCATCGAACTCATAATCGGCCTTCAAGATCTGCTCAAACAGTTTGGAGTCGTTTTCGTCGTAGAACGGAGGGTAACCGCACAAGCTGGAAAAGAGAAGCGTTTGAAATGACATCAGAACATTCTTAGGCTGGTAGTGTTTAGTTCAGCCAAGATCAGAGTTATTTATTTGCAGCAGATATTTTGGGATTGAATATAAGCTCTCTCTTTGTTCTATTGTGAAATGTCAATGAATAAATATACAAATATACATAATTTTGGGCAAATGGGCTTTGTTGGACCGGACATTAGGCAGCACTGCATAGGGGTGACAAGTTAGGAGAGACATTCAGCAAATACACTCTCAAGGCCAAACTGGCAATAAAAAATACAGTATTCACTACTTTTCCATTCCATTTGTGGCCTGAAATGGAGCTTTGAAATGTCTAAAAGCAGGGGACTAAATAAATAACTATTGTCGATCTTTACATTTTGTATGGTGGGATAAATAAAGAGTCATGGACCTTGTATGAGAGATTTGACAATTTTGGACAGGCCTATATTTACCATATAATCAGAAAATACCATTAAGCCAATACAGAAATATCCATTTTCTATAAACTGAAAACAGCACATTGATCAAGTACAAACATAAATCTAAAAACTTATGTTAGTTAATCAATTCCTTCAATTTACATACAATGTTTTGTTCTATGCGTGACTGTATATTGACAATCCCAGAAGTCGTACATCACATTTTAATTTGGGCCGTGTCTAATTAGAAGCAAACATGTGACATTTTTACTTTCTGTGCCAAGTAAACCTACTCTCAACCCCTGACCTTTGAACTCTGGCCCTGCTAATACTGAAACCATCAGGTGGAGGTCACTCACTAATAGAAAAAAAGAGCTACACATGAACAAACACATTTTTACAGTGGTCTGGAGCAGGCTGTTTATGGGATTGTTAAAATGACAGACGTCCCAAATAAACAGACATTTTAAATTAAGGTCCGATCACAAGCACAAAAACGATGATATATTGTCTACAAATAACAGCTTTTTTGTTGTGGTATTGAAGATATGCAAATGCAGTGGACAAATTTCCCACGGAGAAAATAAAGTGTAGATGAACTTTTATCTGTTGTTTAATTCTAGATTTATTTGTAAAAGAGTGCTGCTCCTGTTTGAATAATATTTCTCATGGAAAAAGCCATCACATTCTTGCTCGCCAAAGCCTTCCCCTCATGACCCAAAGGATAATTTGTGGAAGGTGCAGCGTGTTCTCCTTGTACAGGCTGTTCTTGTGAGTTCATGTTCGCTCACAGATTCATTTTACAGGTCAAACAGGTCATTTGAACTAGAACCACTTACTAAAGCTTTGTGAATGCATAAACGCAATGTAGGTAAGCGTGTACATTAACCTCTGCTTCAGGCTTTGAGTACTAGGCACTTACTATAATTATTTCACCAAAAAAAATAGACATTCATTTGAAGACAAACCATGGGATGCCTGTGCTAATTAGTCTGGCTTTATTTGAGTGTAGAAGCCAGCAGTTAAAACAATAACTGGCATAGCAGTTTACCTGATGTATGTTCCCTTACTGGCATTAAGGTCAAATAAATCACAAGTTATTGGTCAAATACGTGCTCGGGAGAAGGAAAAAAAGGGTGACGCAGCCAAACCACAAAAATAATTCCTCTCTATGTCCATAAATGGTTATTGTTGAACTCGCCATCTGTGTTTGGAGACTGAACAAAGGAGTGCATAATGATACAGTCCGAGAAGTCCACAAACACAGTGTACTGCTCCAACACATGCTGCTGCTTTGGCTTCCAGTCTCCAGTTTGTCTCACGCAGAAGTGACTCATTGAAGCTGTGTCAACTGTAAATTTGTGTACACATTAAGCCTATTTTTCCTATTTTTTTTCTTATATTTTATCTTATAGCTTATTGTTATTTTTATCTATCCCATGTATATTTCAATTGTTTCTCTTCTGACTTATTCATTGTTCATCATTTTATGTTGCACAAGTTCCTATGTTTGTGAATTATGTTCATTGACATTGGCAATAAACCCTTTCTGATTCTGATTCTGAAGCATAGACAGAAAGTGTGGACATTATTATACCTGTATTATATTGTACATTCTGATTCATGATACTTTTCTTCTCTCACGGGCTCTCAATTATATATAATCAAATCAACTAATCAAATGCAGTAGTTGTGGAGTCTTGTGATAACCATTACATCTTGTTAACATGTGCATAATAGCTGCATATACCTTAAATGTCCAGGAAAGTGTTTCTCAAACTGGTTTAAATGTTTTGTTTAAATGTTTATGATTATTTGGTACCCTATCCACCTGATGGTTTCAGCCTGGCAGCTCTGTGAGGATTCTGTTCTTCGATCTTTCCAGCGCCTTCAACACCATCCAGCCGCTGCTCCTGAGGGACAAGCTGGAGACGGCTGGTGTGGAGTATGACCTGGCAGAGTGGATCCTGGACTACCTCACAGACCGACCCCAGTTTGTGAGAGCCCGGAACTGTGTGTCTGACACTCGGACCTGCAGTGTGGGGGCGCCCCAGGGCACTGTCCTCGCGCCCTTTCTCTTCACCCTTTACACTGCAGACTTCAGACATGACACGGACAGCTGTGTCCTGCAGAAGTTCTATGACGACTCTGCCATCATCGGACTCATCACGGACGACGATGACGAGGAGTACAGAGGACTGGCGCAGGATTTTGTGGACTGGTGTCAGCGGAACCACCTCCTCATCAACGCGGGGAAGACCAAGGAGATGGTGGTGGATTTCCGCAGACGCCACCCCACTGCCCCCTCACCAGTGAACATCCAGGGACGAGACATTGAGAGAGTGGACTCATACAAGTACCTGGGTGTTCATCTGAACCACAAACTGGACTGGACTCATAACACAGACGCACTGTACAGGAAGAGCCAGAGTCGGCTCTACCTCCTGAGGAGACTCAGGTCTTTTGGAGTGACAGGGCCACTCCTGAAGACCTTCTATGACTCTGTGGTGGCATCAGCCCTCCTGTACGGTGTGGCCTGCTGGAGCAGCAGCATCACAGAGAGGGAGAGGAGGAAGCTGGACAGAGTCATCAAGAAGTCCAGCTCCGTCCTGGGCTGTGCTCTGGACTCGGTGCAGGAGGTGGGGGACAGGAGGGTCCTGGCTAGATTCACATCTATGCTGGACCATGAGTGTCGCCCCCTGCAGGACACTCTGTCCACTCTGGAGAGCAGCTTCAGTGAGAGACTGATCCACCCTCGATGTGTGAAGGAAAGGTTCCGTAGGTCTTTCCTTCCTGCTGCTGTCAGACTTTATAACAAAAACTGTTAGTACTGAACACTCGCAATACTGACCTAACCATGTGCAATTCTGTCATATGTGCAATTGCTGTTGGAATTCATGTGCAATTACTATGAAATTCATGTGCAATCTATGTGCTGTCGTGACACATATTCATGTGCAATTACTGTCGTGATCACATGCAATGGTATTTATGTATTTATTTATTCATTTGTCTATGGGAGTTTTTATTTATTTATAGGAGATCTTCTACTGAAAGTGTTTTTCAGACTTCCTATAAGTGATCTGTTCTTCTGTATCTACCTCTGTATCTTCCTGCGTTGCACCAATGAAATTTCCCCATGTGGGACAATAAAGGAATATCTTATCTTATCTTATCTTATCCATGGTTTAGTATAATTTTAGCCTAAACCTGGTCTATGAACCTTTTTAAAAAATAAATGAATGAAGAATATTAATTTTCAAATTCAAGATTTTTTTCAGGCAAATAAAAAAATAGTAGTGATAATGTGATAAAGACAAAATAAAACAGAAACACTGTCCCATGGCAAACGTCACATTGTGAATATGTGTTGTACTTACAGGATGTATGCGATGACTCCAATAGACCAGCAGTCCACAGCTTTACTGTAGGGCTTCTGTGCCAGAACCTCTGGAGCTGGAACACATGGTCAGTGCATTCAGATTAGTATCATATCATTATTGTGGATTTACTTGATACTTCAGGGTCAGAAAGCAAGAATAGAGCAGGTTTTGAATTAGTCAATGTTAATCATAGTAGAAAGAAAAAGAAAAGTTTTTACATATCAACACAGTCTAATAGAACACAAACCTACTTTATGCAACTAAAAAGTACTTCCTCCTCACATTTGTGTATATTAAATCACACCTTATTGATTAATACTGTGACATCTATATAGTCAAAACCTAAAATGAAAAAACAATTAATCGAAAAATGCCATGTTTGTATTATTGCTTGGCTTTGAGTCCAGACACAGTTACTGACACAAAGGAAAGTTGTAGTTGTCGAGCTGAAATGCTTTCAAACATTTCACGACCTGTCTCAGTCTCTGCAGGACGTCTGAATAAAGCTACCGTCAGACTTTCATGTGTTTTATTGGCTGTAAAAAAAGTGAATAAAAGACACACATTCCTGAACAATCACTCTTGTTTGGCTGATTCCAGATAATTTGATGCAGGTGAGAATTCCCCCTCAGATTGTAAAAACTTGGGATAACCAAATAACCAATGGGAGAGAAGCGAGGCCACAGCAACTGGTTATATTTACAATCAATCATCATAAACTGCAATTGACCCATTGTTGAATGCCATTGGGGCAATATGTCAAGAACCAGTATTAAGGATATCAAGGCTATCTGGATGAATACATTTATTTGAGTATGTTCATAAGAGACAAAAATACTAACAATTCTTCTATTGGTAAATGTATACATATCTCAAAGCGGAAAGGGAAGACGTATAAACTTATTGAATCCCTTTTCCTTATCATTGGTTGTCATTGTGATTATTCAGGTGAGATTGTAGGTGTAAAAACTAGAAACTAATAATTGTGATGATTTTAGAAGAAAAAACAAGTAGGCTACCAATTCAATCTATGCTTATTTGTCTTTTTATGCCACAATAAATATAATAAACCTGGTGCTGGTGGGAATATGAGGTTTCTCTCACAATAATACGTATATAGTATATTTATAGTACAGTTTTCTGCATGTTTAAGGATGATGTGTGACACCAAAGCATCTACATGAAACCTCTAGTGAAGGAATGAAACCGGAGACCTCCTTGTTGTGAGGCGAGAATGCTCACATTATCACAGTAAAAATCCAATATTCTGCCTTTTCTTTCAAATAATATTTCGAAGCAAATCGCGTTTTCCGTTTCGTGTGTGCAGAGATGGCCCGACATGACCTTCGTGCGCAGCTCATTATTGAGTCTGGACAAAGCAAATGAGAGTGGACAATGAGGTCAGTTCAGCTCTGCCTCGGTCTCTGTAACACATTAAATATACAAACATAAGATTTAGGCCTCTACACCAAAGTTTGGCTGTCAAACTTTTCAGCTCCGGGGCACCCCTATACACAGCTTTGGTGGTTTACCTTATGTGATAATATACATAATTATAATATAGTGGATGAATCAGTGATTTTTTTTTTAGTTCATACGGACTCAATAAAATGTGTCTGGTTTTGTTTAGGCAACAATATGAAAAGCTCCCCTAAATGTAGTATTTTACTGCATCAAGCTAAAATAGTAGGGGAATCTATTATGGGCCACTGTGGTCTCAATGCAATCACTGATAGAACTGATAGAATTATGAAACAGTTCTAGACGTTCAACCCTTGAAATATGACAGAAATGTTAGCACCAAAGGCTTAGTATTTGGGTATTTAGAAACAAAAAAACAACATTTCAACAAATGTTCTCCAGCAGTCTCCTCAAAATACTATGCCTATACTGAGGGCTGTGGTTATAGTAACATCACAAACAATATACATATGTACTCTCATGAATCTTTTTCACATGACTTTGATTGGAAGACTTTTTTCAGTGGCTATCTTTAGAGTGAGGTACACAAATGCCTTGTGGTTACCAGCATCTCCACAGGAGGCGTCGCAGCGGGAGACAGAGGTAAACAGAGAAAAATCGGACCAGTCTGAGTCTAATTGCAGTGAAGCTGTTGGATCAGGCGAGTCTTTTCTGAGTCAGTTTGCCCATTAAACTAACACTAAAACCATTGTATTTAAATATATGCGATCATCCATTTATCTATCTTTACGCAGGATTTGTTCATGGATTTGTCAGATTCAAATCCTCTGTTTGGGTTGAACATCTGCATTTACACAGCTATGGTTTTAGAGAGTATGTAATAATGTTGGCTCTTACTGATGACTGGCTTTTTGGCTTATGTTATGATATTGTCCTTTCAGCGTTTATCTTCCTCCAAACTGTATTTACTATCAAGGATTTGGACTGAGAACACCGCCTTATCAATTCCACTTACTGGTTTGTATTGAAACAGGCTGTAGCGCTGTTCTTTTCAGACTTTAACTGAACTTTCATGCATTTTTTGAACTCGTAAATGGCCATTTCACCATTGTTGTTAAGGTTTGGCAATCTAATAGTAAGTAGTAGGAACAGGAATTATACAAAATTTCAGGTTAGACTTTTATTGTTAAAAGTAACAAATGAAATGCTAGTATTTTCTATAATTTCTAGGTCAGTTGAACTCAATATGCCAGTCATGTATGTATAAACAGCACTGCAGCAGCTGTAAGCCACTGATAAGACAGATCACATCGAACCAAAACTGTGTCCAATGCAGAGAACAGCGCTCATTTGAAAATTCATGTGTTTTTCTGGGATTAGAGCCTGAAGTCAGAAACTCAATTTGATTTACATTTAAATTAGACAGATTGTAATGTCAAGTGGTTAAGGGAGTAGAGCAAGTGTCAAATAAGATTGCAATGAGAGAAAAGGAAATTAACTGAGAAATACATTTAAATGTTTGCAATGTAAAGCAAAGAATACATCAATAAAAACAGAACCTTCTATTGCTGTGTCTGCGTAAAAACAAAACTATAAATTGTGAGATAGATTTTTTTTTTTTTTTAAACAGTCCTTTTGATAATAATTTACATTTAAAAATATATATATATATTTTCCTGGAACAAATTGTGTCAAACAGTTACAATCCTCAAACTACTTTTGTTTTTGCTCCCATTACTAATGAGCTGAAACCTTTTCTACATACACGCTCAAATATTGTTCTGGTGTGCCTTAGGCTGGCCACAATAACAGTCCTCTCTGAAATGTTCGATTTTGCTTTATTGGGAGGGTCTGGGGGGTTGAAGGTCAGGAACCTGTCCGTGTCTGGTGGGAACCTCCAAAATGGTCGCAGTTGCTGGAGCAAAAACAAAAGTCCGTCAGAGGCTCACACTCACCCACATAACCGGGCGTCCCACAGGCGGTGGACATGACGTCTCCACTGCCCTCCATCTTGGACAGACCAAAGTCACTGATCATGATCTTAGACTCGTCCTGGGGGTTGAAATACAGCAGGTTCTCTGGCTGTGGAACAAACAGAAAAGCAGATTATTAATAAATGGTCTCTCACCATCACTTATTGTACCTCCAAACCTTTGTGAAATGGAAATAAAAAAAAGTAGATTTAAAACATATAGAATATAACTCATCAAAAATATTTCTCAATCTGCCCTTCTACTTATTTAGTTTAGTAAAAAATATAAGTAGTCTAGAACAAATATTAAAAACTGTTTTAATTATGTTAAAGGGTAAAGAATGTTCTAAAATAACATGATAACAAAAGCTTTTGAAGCCTTGGACATTACTGACATAATGTAATAGTTGGCAATGGCCTCAATGGTATGATGTTACACTTTTTAACAACCCCATTTAATCTACAAGCCTAAATAGTTAACCTGACAGCTCGCTAAATCATTACATTTACAATCTGCATGTTGGACACACAAACACTCGCCCACGCCCTTGACTGCTATATGTAGGACTTTTCCAGGAAATATCAGACCACTATCCTGTCATCGCTACACACAGGAGGCAGGCTCGACCAATCAAATCGCTCTGAACATCTGTAACATGCCACCCTGACCCCCAGTGCACCGCGAGTGTGGAGCCAGGGCTTTATTGAGGTGGTATATCACGGGCTGTCAGCGCAGAATGAACACCAGGAAACACAGGGCAATGGGTGACTTGGCTCCCATTGAGGCAAACCCACTCTTTAATCCTGTTTCAATAAGATTTTGAAGTGAACTTAAGGCTTGTGATATACAATACAGTCACAATCAGAATCAGAAAAGGTTTTATAGACATTGTCAGTGAACAAAATTAGCACAAAAGGAATTTGCATTGACAATACAGTGCCACATACAAAGAATGAGTAACAATAGTAGACTCTAATCTATGATTAAAAAAAGGGTGTGCAGAAAATAAGGTGTTTGTGAATAAAAATAGACTTTGACTGAGCATATACAATATACTCAATAACAGTGCAAAACCTTCAGTTCAAAATAGAAGTATTGTTGACGCGAGTTATTTAAAGTGACAGGTGTTGTGACGTGTCCATCAGCAGCAAACTGTTTTTGTGGAGAGGTTGTGGACCGTAGCCTCCTGCCTGTGGGGAATGGTTCAAATAGACTGTGTCCAGGGTGAGAAGGGTCGGCTGTGATCCGACCTGTTCGCCCCCACAGGTCCTGCAGAGCTGGATGTCTTCAGCAATCACCTTCTCAGCGGAAGAATGCGCTGTAGTCTCTGTTTTTCCCTGTCTGTGGCCCCAGTGTACCACACGGTGATGGAGGAGCAGAGTATGGTGTCCCAAGCCAAAATTGATACAAATCCTGTCAGTAATTTGAGTGCTAAGACATATTTTTTTGTATCGGTACGTGCTCAAACTAGAATCTAACTTTGATACTAGTTTTAGTATCCAATAGTACCTGGGTGTTGATTCTTTTGATCAACCTACTGTGTGTTGTGTTGTACCTTGAGGTCTCTGTGGACAATCCCCATTCTGTGCAGGTAGTTGACTGCGTCCAGCACCTGTTTTATCAGCGTACTGGCATCTTTCTCTGTGTAAAACCCCTTCTCCACGATCCGGTCAAACAGCTCACCTCCGGACACACTACAAGGCAAACGAGATAAAACAACAGCGTCATTCAAAATGCTTTCAAACTGACCCCAAGCGCTTTTCACACTACACCTGGCACTGCGCAGTAACAACCTGGAGAGGGCCATGAGGTCAGGGTTTCTGGTAATTTATGAGCTACACATGAGTCAAGCTACATGCACACGCAAACACACACACAGAGAACAGCACTAGCCTCCAGCATTTAAAACAGATTGCAGAAATGTGGACCAAACTGTGCGGCAAATGTTACTGAGTCTGAGTACAGCTTGCACCAGCGCCTCACCTTTAGCCTCCACCTCAGGGCAGACATAAAAAGGTGAAAAAAATCCCACATGACCCAATTGTTTGAAACAGACCAGCAGCGCCCGAAGAGATTACATTTAATTAGCATGCACGAACAGAGGGAAAACACAGTCCATCAATTTAGCTTCTGCTTTTACAATGATACTTTATATAAAATGACATATTGACCTTGCAAGATATGCCCTCAAAGCTTCTTTTAAAGTAATAGTATGTTAGTGACAGAAGATGCTGAAGTGAAAATATATTTTGGATTTTTTTGCAATTGTGTAACTTGTATAACAGGTCTTGCCAGTATGTACACTTTTTTTTAAAATGGTATTTTTTTTCAGATCTATTCAATTGGAACAAATGCATGAGCAAAAGAACAAATTTACTAGCTTGTGCACACAACTTCAACCACATGAACCAACATTTGACATTAAATCAGTCATCAGCAATGCTTCAATAAGTGTCAAATGATCATATTTCAGAAAATAATTTCATATCAGGCCTATTTCAAGTCATACCAGATCACTATGCTAAGATTAATTAAATTACGAATACCGGTAAAATGGATTCACTAACAAATTGTATTGTTTCTTCCCTGCGGCAGATTCTTTCAGCAGATATTATATTGAAGGAAAACAGCATGAGTTGACTTGCTCTTGAACATCAAGTTGCAAATTGGTTCATTATAAGCTGTGTATGTAAATAGCTCCCTCTGGTGGGAAATCTCCATAAGGCGTTTGTTTGCAAGTGAGAACAGTGTAATGACTCTGTGCACAGAGCTTTTTATTTTAACATTTTTGATGCTAACGCTAATTCCACTATTATACCTCAACAGTAGAATTAGCACTGGCACCGAGACACAAAGATGTTCCTTTGTAAACACACCCCTGTCCTTTCCATCCACCACAACTCGCTGTTTACTGCCTTATTTTATATATATAATTATTCTATTTAGACATACTTAAATCCCATGGAAAGTGTTGATTGCAGTTAGGACTTTACAATAACAGACGTGTGTTCTAAGCACATGTATGTTTGCTTAAAAAATATTTGTAGTATGTACATAAAGGTTATATTGTGCTAGAATGCATCTCCACTTTCCATACTTTGATTTCATCTGTTTGATATTGGTATTTTAAGTTTATATGCTGTGTGAATAATGGTTTTAATAATTATGATTTAAATTGTCATTGAAATAATGTTATTATCGAGCAGAAGTGATGGTAGTAGTAATAAGAGCAGTATTATAGCTAGCATTAGTATTAGTAGTTTTAGTAGTAATAATTACAGTAGCAGTAGAAGAAGTAGGACCAGCGTTGACAGTATTTCAGAAGCGTTTCAACTACGCTAGGGCAGTGTCTTACAAGCGGAGTCAGTTGCCATAGTGACAGATTATGTTAGATCTAGAGGAAGTTGGACTCCAATGTTGTTTGTGGAGAAAAGAAAGATCAGAACAAACTGCTAATCCTCTTTGAGATTTAACAAAGAGAGCAGTGATGTCCTGGGATCTTGGAAAAGGTCAAACAGAGGAGAAGAGCTGCTGTCACAGAGTCACAGAATGGGGAGTGAATAAATATACAATAACATGAAAACTAGAAGGATTTGAAATCAGGTCAAACAAGCATAGAAGATGGATGGTTGCCAGTAACATGGTTGAAGCAAGTAAGAAAAAGGGTGGTGTCCCAAAAACATTGTGAAAATTAAATGACATGACTAAAGCAATTACTCATGATTTGAGGCATCAAAAGGGTTGTGTTCACGACATAATAGAATTTGATGTTGTAATTTTAGTAATGAGAAACATAACTCTCTGTGAGTACATTCTGTTTTTGAAAGTATCTGCAGGAAATCCACAAATTGAGCCTTAAATGTTTCCTAGAACCTTTCTCATAACTGTAATAAGTTTAATTTGTATTTGGGCCAACAGAAAAGATGTTGGAGTTTGTGCCGACTGTTTTCTGCTGTTGTTTCTTTTTGGCCGAGGCAACGGCAATTATCCTGCCCCTCAAAACTGCCTTTGCTGCATCCCAGAGAATGGGTGGAGAAACTTCACCATTGACGTGTTTCTCTACATGCGTCTCAATGTCCTTTGTCCTCATCTTTACAAATTGTGGGTCATTGTGTAGACTAGCATTAAATCTGTTTTTGTTTTTTTTCTGTTCCAGCTCTACAGTGATGTAAATAGGAGCATCATGACATAGGTCTGAACCGATGTCTGCCTCTGTAACATTGGAACTATCTTTGTTGAAAATAAAAAAAGTAGTCTTTTCTATAATACATCTTAAGTGAGCTGGAAAAAATTGTATATTGGCAGACATTAAGATTTATGTATTAATTTACTAAATGTATTATTCATAGATTTACCAGTACTTTGTAAGGTTTAGGCATCCAATGTCGGCTGAACATGCAAGTTCCAGTCGCCGCCACAGACACAAGTTTGCTCAGAGTGATTTTCAATCAGATTTACACTGTCAGTATAGAAAATGAGGTCAATCAATATTTCCGTGTGACTAGTACAAATCTGCCATCTTTATCTTTGTATTAAAAACTCTGTTCAAAGGCTATTCTTGAGATCTGAATGGCCACACCCCTCTTATATAACACTGAGGAATAGTAAAGAATGTTATAACCAAATTTAGTACATTGTTGATGTTCTAAGTCGTTTAAATGGGTTTCTTGTGGGTATATAATATACATTTTCTCTTTTTGTCAATATCTTTATTTTTCAAAGGCCATTGTATTAACCCTGTTGAAATTATTTTTGTAAATCTGCTTTTGTTACACTGATCCAAAAAGAGATCGAAGGGTGAAGGGAAAACCATTTTCTAGGTAAAAATATTCACATGTCTCCAGTACAGTCCAAGTTCATTTCATTAAAATAAAGAAAAATAAAAGTGAGAGAATGTCAGAGCAAATCCTGTATTGAATTGGCAAATGCCAACGCCTTTTCTGCTGTATTGAATCTTTTTTTTTTCCATTCCCGTTGATCCTCAGCATTGCAAAGCAGAGTGTATTCCAGGTTTTTCTCTCTCAGGCGGGATTTCACTGGCTCAAAAACTTTACGTTTCACGACCATTTGCACTGAGTAGTTGTTAAAGAAAGAGACTTGGGGCTTGGTTGATCCGGGTTAGCCTGCGGCGAACAATTGGCCCGATCAACATCACATGATCTCTCTAGGTGGAGTCTGCATGTCCTTCCCGTGTTACAGTGAGTTATCTGAGTTCTCCAGCGTCCTCCCACCGTCCAAAGACATTAAGTAAATTGGCAACTGTAAATCGCCCCAATTGAATGAATGTGAGAGTGAATGGTTGTCTGTGTGTCTATGTCGCGGTGTTAACCCTGCAACGAGCTGGCTCCTGTACAGGGTGTACCCTGCCTAAGGCCCAAAGTCACTTGGATAGGCTCCAATCACCTGCGGCCTCTAACGGGAACAAGCGGTAAAAAAATGAATTAATGAATGTTCCTGAACTGTCTAGTTTGTGTCAGCTCCCACGTAAAAATATCGGGTCTCCCCAACTCCCCCAACTCGCAACAAAGACGGATTATTCATTTCATTTTCACTTACATTTTTGCCAGCCTTGTAGTACATCCAATAGTTAATTCTCCCAATTTGTAACCCATTACCAACAAACGGTGTCCTAATAACCCATCCAGATATTGCAGTAAGTCTGTCAACAGCCCTCGGTCTGTAGAAATAGTTCTGTGGCATCAGCACTTTGCCTTGGACAGTTACAGCTGGCTGCTTCTACAGCTCTGCTCCTGTCTCCTCTTCACGCCTAGATTTACCCAGAATCCATCACTTCTGGAGTGGATCTGGCAGTGCATCACGTCCTGACAGCTTTCAGTGGGGAGTTTGTGAGAGGCACAAACACTGAGTTTTTACAAACCAGAGATATGACAACCAATCAGAGCGAGGAAGGCAACGCTGCTTTGTGGTTGAACCGTTTCCGAGATCAATACAGTACAAAGGATGTCCCTCGAGATTTTAAGGATGTTATAACTGTGCTCCCTCATTATAGGCTTACTCAAGAGGAGGGTTGGGTTTCTTTTCAACATACATAATCAAAACCAGGTATTTTTCCAGCACTGGTTAAATAAATATTATTTATTTAACCAGTGCTGGAAAAATACCTAGTTTTGATTACCAGCGCCCGAACGGTATTTTTCACAACCATTTTGTATTAATCTGTAGCAACAATAACCAATCAATCCCAGAAAATCCTACAGTTAAACAACAAATGATAGCAGATTGTCTTTTAGGCTTCTTGGTGGGATGCCTTTTTTTTTTTTGGGAGATAAACTTTACAGAATCAGAAATGGTGTATTGCCATTATCCGTTCATTGACAATGGAAATAAACCAACCTCATGACACAATGAAGAAGATAAAACTCAAAGAAACTCAAAACAAAATAACTTCTATTGTCCAGATTCAAACTTCACCCATGGTAAAATGAAAGATCTGAGTGGCTTTCAGACCACTCCAAAAAGTCCTGCTAACCAGTGTCCAAGGTCAAAGCTCCAAACACACAGAGATTCTCGCTTGTCGAAAACCCACCGAGAAGCCACAACAGAGAAATTGCAGCCCGTTTCAAAATCCAAAATAAATGAAAACTCAAGGCTTATACCCCCCATAGCTTGGCCTCATTTTCTTTAGACAAGCTGGTCTCTCAGTTAGCAAAATAACCAGCATAGGCCTTTGCTCTAATGTTTAGCATAAACTATAAAGCAAACTAACCCTTGATGTTACACTCTTACATCATGCTGTTTCATTCATTTGTGAGGCTTTTGGAAACGCTTCATCAATCCCTAATCCTATCCATCCTTTTAATGAACAAACAGAACATCTTAATCTCTGACAGTTTTTCCCCCCTTCAGAACACTTCACATTTTTAGAGAGAATTGTTCCTGCTAAACTGGCCTGTTGTCAAATCGAGCATCCAAACACAACTGCTTCCAATGTGCATGAATTCACAACTGGCAGTGCCCACATTGCACTGGGTCGGATGTGATTTGGCTCTTTCCCTCTTCTCCATCCCTTTCTCTCATCTTCCTGCTCTCCTTTCTCGCTCTCTCCTCTTCATAAGCTTACATAAAATGATCTGTGATGAACAGAGAGATACTGGCCAGCCTCATTGATTTGCCACTTAGTAATAACTCGCTAAATGTTCATGTGCACTAATTGGACAAAACCAGCCAAAATGTGAACAAACGCTTTCAATCACGGCAAATGTGAAGTGGAATGTGAGATTTTCTTGATGGGTTAGCCAAAGATGCTTGATTGGGCCGAACAGATTAGATTTGTGTATTTTCTTTTTAGATGATCAAAATCGATAGTGTAATTAGTACCCAGTGGAGAAAAGACATTTTGTTGTTTGCGGAGAATTGCAAATATTCTTGCAGCCTTACTTGATACTAAATAAATAGCCTGTGGCAAATATCCCCACATGAAAGCAAGCCTGAATCCTTTTATTCTTGGACCTCGTTTATATTTTATATTAAGCATTTGGTGAAGCTTTTGGCTCTCATTACTGGTCCGAGCACGTAGCAGCAAAAGCACGTATTAAACTGCTATATAAAAACAGCTTTGTGTGATGGTAAAAATATGGTAAATTATGGTGGGATATGAATTCAAGAGGCAATCATTCATTTGGAGAGATGGAAATCAAAAATGCTACAGCCAGTGCTGGGAGACCCCTCATCAGCGGGAAACAATGAGGGCAGAGAAGTGTTTTACAATTCTCTTTATCGACTTTGTGAGAGCTTGCTGTACTCTGCAATATTAAAGACATCATATTTACATTGTGAATCAATTTACTTTGTTTTAGTAAATGTATGGACATGTTTATATAATGCTTTATTGTGGTTAATATTTGCCTTTGCCGGATTGAGTCGAGAGTGCAGTCGAAGTTAAATGGCACAGATTAAAAAAAACAATTTGTTTTCTCATAACGCCCAGTCTTAATTTGCCTTGTTGAAATTTCTGAGCAAGATTCTGAATTTGATTTGCTAAACAAAACAAAATGGCAGGGATCCCACAGCACCGTGTGTGTTTCTAAGTCAGGACAAGTCCATCTAACTCTAATGTTGCTTCTGAAGTGGATCACCTGAACCAACACTCACCTCAGAGTGTTTCATCTGGAAATTCTCCATTCAATTTCGACTTCCAGCACATTCCAAACACGAACAACCAGGTGTAAAATAACACAAAAATCCTCTGAAGAACTTTATCAGAGTCCCAGAGTTTTTTCATAAACCACCATGTTTGTTTTCACATAATGCTCCATGTGATTCTCTGATTGGTTAATCCGCCTGTCGGTCATGCCCATCAGAACTCTGGGAGATAAGACCTAGTCTCAGACTGCATGTCTTTGTATAGTAATGAAAAAGCAAGCAGTCTGGGCTGGACAGGCAATTGATGAAGTGGATTGGTTCTGCTGAAAGATTAGAGTGACATTTTGTATCATTCATAGGTGCAAAGTGCACGTGTATTTTAATGGAATTACACTTAACTGTAACAATGGACTGCATGCTGCCATTTTAAAGCCATCATCTCGACAATATCAGGATATTTCAGATATGTTTTTACAGATCTTATAACATAATATTTTGTATATATCCATTAAAAAATATTTATTTTAAACATTATAGAAAGATCATGAGATTAATTGTACTGTCAACTTTCTACTGGTCTATTTAACCCTTTGACCTCCTCGTTTAAGTCTAGTCTCATGTTGTGACCGTTCACTTGGTGCTACTGCTGTTGGCAACACACAGATACTTCCACTTAGAACTAATTGACTTAAAGGGATTTTTAAGCATTCGGATGTACAGTTCAAACCCCTTTTTGAATTTACTGTCATTCCTGAAGACTGTTACCAAAGCCAACAAGGTGACTTCTTGGAGCCACATCATACCTCAGGGTTGTGAAAACACCCCCAACCGGTCTGATCCATGAAGAATCAATGAAGGGTTGTTCTGTCTATTTGGCCCTCAAGAATACTCCAGCAATAGTTAATAGTAAATATCTATATATTTTTGTCATTGATCATACTGTACTATTGATCAATGACCATTTTTACTTTTATATTATGTTAATCAAAACAAATAATAGTATTGCTTTCAATATTACATTTCTGGCCATTATAATACAAACTTTTAATTAATATAATAAAAATACAAAATATATTCATTAAACATAAAAAAAAAAAACTGTTGAAATTCTTCCTTCCAAGTCTTAATTCTACTCCAGAACACATGCTTTCAATGACAGAGGGTTGACGTAGACCTCTCAATTAAATTGACCCAAGCATATCGCCTCAATCTCAACCTTGATTAAAATGTTATTGATTGTCCTAAATCATACACAACTCTACTAAAAGTGTAAATTCCCAATTGGCCACTAACGTGAAAGTTGAAGGTTCAATTTAACCCTTGCACAACAAATATTAATAGAAGCAGCTAATCTATCGTATTATGTAATCTAGGGATGTAATCCAATCCCCCCAAGTGTTATGTAAGAAGAGGTAAGAGCAGGAGATCAGTGGGTCTCAAGGAAACTCAACCTGATATAAAAGCGATATTTGTTTGTGAGGAGTAGAGGAGTAGAAAAATAGAGGGAGACAAAGAGATCTGATGGTTTGAAACAGTCCAAACGTAAAATAGTCTTAGCATCCTCTTAATTATTCACAGCAATGAGTTTATTAGCACATTTCACAACTTCCAGAGGCCTGAGCATAGTTTTAAAGCAAACTTAATGGCAATGCTAATGACAAGTAGCATGGCAACAGCACACAGCAGTCTCACTTTGACCCTAAAAGCTCAGATTTTACTTTACTTTAATGGAACTTTATTTATGTCTTTCAAATATTTAAACATTATTTACAATGCTCAATGTTTGAAGATGTGCTGTCCCTCCTTCACAGGAAAAAGAAAGAGGGGGAGAGAAAGAGAGGGAGACAGCGAGAAAGAGGGGGAGATAGCGAGAAAAAGAGGGAGATAGCGAGAAAGAGGGGGAGATAGCGAGAAAGAGAGGGAGATAGTGAGAAAGAGGGGGAGATAGCGAGAAAGAGAGGGAGACAGCGAGAAAGAGGGGGAGATAGCGAGAAAGAGAGGGAGACAGCGAGAAAGAGGGGGCGATAGCGAGAAAGAGAGGGAGATAGTGAGAAAGAGAGGGAGATAGTGAGAAAGAGGGGGAGATAGCGAGAAAGAGGGGGAGATAGCGAGAAAGAGAGGGAGATAGTGAGAAAGAGGGGGAGACAGCGAGAAAGCGAGGGAGACAGCGAGAAAGAGGGGGAGATAGCGGGAAAGAGGGGGAGACAGCGAGAAAGAGAGGGAGACAGCGAGAAAGAGGGGGAGACAGCGAGAAAGAGAGGGAGACAGCGAGAAAGAGGGGGAGACAGCGAGAAAGAGAGGGAGACAGCGAGAAGGAGAGGGAGAGAGGGAGACAGCGAGAAAGAGGGGGAGACAGCGAGAAAGAGAGGGAGACAGCAAGAAAGAGAGGGAGACAGCGAGAAAGAGAGGGAGACAGCGAGAAAGAGGGGGAGACAGCGAGAAAGAGAGGGAGACAGCGAGAAAGAGGGGGAGACAGCGAGAAAGAGAGGGAGACAGCGAGAAGGAGAGGGAGAGAGGGAGACAGCGAGAAAGAGGGGGAGACAGCGAGAAAGAGAGGGAGACAGCAAGAAAGAGAGGGAGACAGCGAGAAAGAGAAATAGAGGGAGACAGCGAGAAAGAGGGAGACAGTGAGGAGGGAGACAGCGAGAAAGAGAGGGAGACAGCGAGAAAGAGGAAGACAATGAGAAAGAGAGGGAGACAGCGAGAAAGAGAGGGAGACAGCGAGAAAGAGGAAGACAGCGAGAAAGAGAGGGAGATAGCAAGAAAGAGAGGGAGATAGCGAGAAAGAGGGAGACAGTGAGGAGGGAGACAGCGAGAAAGAGAGGGAGACAGCGAGAAAGAGGAAGACAATGAGAAAGAGAGGGAGACAGCGAGAAAGAGAGGGAGACAGCGAGAAAGAGGAAGACAGCGAGAAAGAGAGGGAGATAGCAAGAAAGAGAGGGAGATAGCGAGAAAGAGAGGGGGAAAGAAAGACAGATCAAAGAGAGAATGAAGAAGGGAGAGAGGTGAGAAAAGGAAATTGCAAGAGGAAGAGGGACAAAAGCAGAGGGGGCAAAGTAATAATGGGAAGATAGAGAGAGAAAGAGAAAGAGAAAGGGGGGGCGTGTTCTTATCACAGAAGTGAGAGAAGAAGTGTGATGAGACGTGTGAGTGGGCAACTGAATAATTCACAAAATATTCAAATTTTGTCCTTACATAATCAAAGGGATGAATGTGGAACGTTCTCTAGAATTAAACTGTATTGTCTGGATTTTAGTGCTACTCAGATGCAGTTGTCTCACAATATCTGTAATTTGTGAGACGATTAAAACCAGACAAACAGTGAGAGCAAAGAATGTCGGTTGTAATTAGTGCATTGTGAAGTTGAACTACACATTTAACACTAGTAGTACCGTATTTTCCGAACTATAAGTCGCACCGGAGTATAAGTCACACAAGCCAAAAAATGCATAATAGAGAAGAAAAAAAACATATATAAGTCGCACTGGAGCATGAAATGTGGTTGCAAGTGTGAAAATAACAAACAATATCACATATACGTCGCTCCAGGGTATAAGTATAAGACGCACCCCGGCCAAAACTATGAAAAAAAGGTGCGACTTATAGTCCGGAAAATACGGTATTTGCTGTCATAAAATAATCAGTATTGAACTAAATAAAGAAATTGTATTGAAATGGCAAAAATAAAAAATAAATTGGGTATAAGAGTGACGAAAAAGTACACTGTAAACAACAGCATTTTTCGAAATGTCACCACTTAACAGGAGGTTGGGAGCCATGAATGGGTTTGTACTCACAGCTGCATAATGAGATAGAGATGGTCAGGACTCTCATAGATGTCCTCCAGCGCCACAATGTTTTCATGCTTGATTCTGAAAAGCAAACACAATAACAAAACAAAACAGGTCAGGTCAGGTTTAAACTGTTTTTGATATTTGTAAGAGAGCATTGACAACAAGGTTTGCTCCCTACATTTCTAAATGCTAAAATGTTAATGTGAGGGAAGATATGTGCAAATGTGTCGTTGCTTTTTTGCGTTACATTAAATTAGAGCCCTATATATTTAGTCAGTCTAAACTAAAGCATAATAGTGAAAGGCAACTTTTAATGCAACGAATGATCAGTTGGTTGAGTGAAGGTCATCGGTTTGGGCTCAATCTAATTTTGCTGGTCATGAGGAACGGCATCCTTTTTAACTTTTTATATATTTACATACCTGGAAGCAGCAAAATACTAAAATCGAATCAAATAATCATTTCTTCAAGACAAATCAAATAATCACTTCCACACTGTGTGCCTCGGGCCGCTGTTGCTCCACTAGTCTGGGCATAGCACACATTTTAAACTTTGCTTTATGACTAAGCCAAGCCATCAGCTGAGATTACTCTATAAACGTTCTTCTTCTCAATTGCTTTGTTTGCTTTTGTTAAATAGAAGATTATTACCTCAATATATCCGGCCCCTATTTCCATCTATTTTGTCTTGATTCTGGCTCATAGCTCATAAAGCACGATTGCGTTGTCATACTTCATTACACAACCTTATAGTTAGATCTCTTATTGTAGAAACAGCGCTGAGCGTCTACCATGTTTGTATTTTGAATCTATCCATATACACATTGCACAACAGAAGGCCTTGTAACACTGTGAGGCATGAGTGATTTGTTTATAGTAGAGGAGATGAGCAGAGAAAATATGCAATCTTTCCAATGATGGATGCATTATGTAAATCACATTATTTGTAATGATAAAATGTGTATAATTAATTTGAAATGAATTGAAGTAGAGTGTGTAGATACATTTTTGTTACCCAACATAAGAAATTCAAGGAAACACAAGATAGTCCGGAATATATATCAGAGGGTTAAAAACATTGAGGTTTGTCTCCACTGTATGCCAACTCAAAGGTCGATCACACGCCGGCTGAATGAACATGAAACTCTGGTCATTGGAAGTTCTATAGTTAGAGATGTGGAGATGCCAGCAGCGTCAGTTAAGTGCTATCCAGGGGCCAGAATGAGCGACATCAAAGAAACCTTAGGCTCTGATCGTGGGTGAAGTAATGGTTCTTGAAGATGGAAACATTTCGGCAGACACAGGTAGGAAGATGGAAAAAAGTTTAGTGGAGATGAGCTCAGGGTACAGGATGTGCACGATCACAGCAAGTGAAGACGGTAAAGCCAGCTAGCTCTTATTATACCTTCAGGCCCAGCTATCTTTAAGAGGGTCTCACCTGTATGTTGCACTTTATGGTTAAAAGTTATTTCAGATGATAATGTAATTATATGGTCTGACGACAAGACATGTCTAGGTTGTCAACGCTGTCTGACATCTGAATAAAATGCAGCTATTTCTAGACACAGTAGAGCATGGATGATGTTCAGTCTTCCAAATAATAGGCTGCGTGATCACAAGCACTTGAAAACCTATATTTTAACATTTCAAGATACAAGATACTAGAGATAGAAGTTCAATATTTCAACTCGTAATATGTAGTACAGATACGAGATTAACTTATAATGAAAATCACGCTTACAGGCTCTTAAAGCAGAGTAGCAATCGGTGCTGCGGAATTGTGATTCATGCAGGTGGTAACAACATTTGACAGAAAGAATCAGAGGTGCTCAAATTCCAAGTGTGTGCGGAGTTTGAATGGGTTAAGTTCAGGACAGAGACGGTAATATTTTCTAGTCCCCTGCCCGACTGGCCCAATTCTGAAATATCCAGCTGCCCCCAAAACAATGTAGTCTTTTTTGACTATTGTTGTGCATTCTGGGGAAAGCCTTGGCTCATACACAAGGATGGAAACATTCTGACATCGAAGGGTACGTCACTTTTAGTTTGGAATTTGACTGTGTTATTCGTCTAAAATGAGCACTCAAAGAAGACCCCAAGCGCAGAACCGCAGTGTTGGTGCACTCGCCCACACTGTCACAAATAAATGATAGAAAAACCTAGGGCAGGGCGCAGGGGTCACTACTCGGTCCAATTCTGTTTCTCTTTATATGCTGCCGTTAGGTGACTTTTATGGATTGACAAGCAGACCTGGGGTGTTCATCAATATTTAGTGGATAATAGAAAATTAATTGAAAAATAAAGGAAAGAAAAGGGGAGGATGGGGTTGAAACCAAGGTCTCTCGCATCATGGGCAAAAGCCTTTCCTAGTGAGCTACACTCTCATATCTAATTTTGATGCTAAATGGATTAGATAAGCTCACTCCACTCCACCAATCCATTACATGTTGTTAAATGACTACATGTATTTCTAACTAACATCTAGTCATTGGAACAATGAACAGAGCCTTAGCTACAAACACAGACTTGTCTCTAAAAGATCCGTTTGTTGAAACTTTGCTCTGCTGTTGCCTCACTTCTCCTCGCACATGCCCCGTTAGGGCAAAACCTGCAAACATCCTTGATTCCCACAAAGGTTTATTCATCGAGGTTTGAGTATAGGTCCATGGGTTTGAGGCTGTGTGGTCCTCAGAAGGTGCTGTCCGCTCTGGTTCTAAAAGCTCATGTTAGAGAGCGGAGCATGAACGGGCCTCTGAACACTGCCACAGATTTCGCCGCTGTGGCAAAAGCGGAACAAGTAATGCAGGAATGGCCAGCGGCCTGTAGCGGCCAGTAAAAGACACCATGTGAGATGTGACACATAATTTTAGATTTTATTGGCCAATCACTGACAATCACTGACTTGATTGCCCTGACCGCACGCCACAGTCAGAACGCATGGCATTAACTTCCACTGCTATGCAGATGACACACAGCTGTATTTAGAAGTAGCATTAGATTAGCTTTATTGCCTACTGTCTAGAAAATCATCTTTGGCTCACCACCATATGGACAACATAAGACATAAGAGAATAAATCCATTATTAAAAAATCTGTTAATTTCTGTAGCTCTTGCATTTTGGAAGTCTATAGCACAGGGTACAAAATATTTTTTTTAAAGACTTTGTTGCCAATGGACTGCTACAGCGCCCCCCAGAGTGCAGAAGCTCAAACTGCGTGTTCAGAGGGTGAGAGAAGTCAATGTTCTTAGTCAGTGTCCTTTCTCTGTAACTGCTCAGAGGTTTCTGAGGTCTCCCCACAATCTTGGTGCCAAGCAAGATAATTTTGTTTAATTTATTTATTGTTCTACAGGTCATGTGATTGTGCCATGCAGTCACATGGAAAGTTAGAGCACTCTCCACTATGGATTTATACACCAATTCATCATTTGTGAACTGACCTCAATGCTGCTGAGTTTTATTATGAGGTAGAGTCGCAGAGAACATTCTTTGAACATTTTTGAACATTTATCAATGAAACCCAATAAGACCGAATCCGATCAATTAGACAGGCTTAATGCCTGCGTGAAGGATGTAAAAAGCTGAGTGACACTTAATTATCTGCCTCTTAACCTTGAAAAAAACAAGTCATTGTACTAGGCCCTAAACATCTGCGAGATTCTTTGTCTGAGCAGATGAGTGTTTTTAAAGAAGTCCCGTTTTGTTTTGTTTTTTTTGGTCGGGACAGTGCATGTTTATGGACATGCATGATACACTTGCTGTAACCACGCCGGATTATTTCCATCCGTTGTCCCACATTCACTCTCATCCATACACCAGTGAAGCCTCCACTTTTACTGTAAGACACCTTGGAGTGTTATATGAGCAAGAACTCATGTTCACACCACATATAAATCAAGCCTGTAAAACAGCCTAGCTTAATCTTTGTTTGTGTCATGCTTTCTAACTTTCTGCCAGTAATTTTGTTCATCCCTGTGAGCAAACTGTTGCTTTAAAGAA
Source organism: Eucyclogobius newberryi (assembly GCF_026437365.1). Taxonomy (NCBI): domain Eukaryota; kingdom Metazoa; phylum Chordata; class Actinopteri; order Gobiiformes; family Gobiidae; genus Eucyclogobius; species Eucyclogobius newberryi. The sequence goes on along the minus strand of NW_027315834.1, from coordinate 30,036,746 downwards.
ATACACTGAATTGAAATTAAATTGGAGATCTGTCAATTTAAGGCCATGTTTGATGCTTATAACAGAACAGTCAAGATTATATAAAATATATATTAGTAAGAAAACCTGAAGAAAACTTACTGGTTTGTGTAACTTAGCCTTTTTTGCCGTTGTTTAAATACAACAAGTAAAATTGTATTTTCCAATTTTACTACTTCCTTAGGTCCTGTCTGTTACTAACCAGTTAACACCCTCGCCCATCTCTCTTGTGTTGCAATCCTGCTCCACAACATCTCAGGCTGATCATTTCTTGTGCGTATCAAAGTTTGTCCATTCAAGTAACGTTCAAACTTACTAAATTGTGTTTGGTTTGGCCAAAATATATTTACAATCCATACTTTTCCACACTTCTCCAATATGGGAGTGTGCTGAGAGTTTCCTCCTAAAAGTACAATCAATATTCAGTATGAATAGAAATTAAGGTTTTGTGATTTCTGTCATGTCTTTTGTGATTTTAATTATTTCACTTTGAAGCACTTTGAATTGCCTTATGTACGAATTGTGCTCTACAAATAAACTTTCCTTTACAGAAACCAGATTGAATCAACTTTCAAATATAACCAGTGCCCCCTTTAATTCCGACAGAATACAAATACAAATTGCACTGTTGTCTTGGTACAAACACGAGGGAGTGCTGCACACTCCACACCCACTTACCCACTGTCATTTTAATGTAATGGCTTCCATTTGTATAATTGGGCTGGAAGCAGTTCTCATTTTGTCTGATTTGCACAGTGCTGTCGAATTAGCTAAATGACTGTATTTAATAACATAAGGCTGTTTTGTCATCACTCACAAAAGCCCTGCAGCAGCTGTGGCAATATGGACATATTTAAATGCATTAGACCTTTGGCCTTTTAGAGCCATTCTCTCTTGAGTAAACAACAAGCTAAGTGTTTTTCCGACAATTACCAAGACTAGTCATATTACAGTAAGCTGTAATGTCATAAATAAAGATGAAACTACACCTTAATTTCCAGTCAGGTATTTAGGGTGTTTGGGCACCCTCTGCTATCAGCAGTGGGCATGAACAAGAAAACATAAATGAAGCATTGGGCAACATGATTGCTATGCTAATAGGCATGTGTTTGTAGTGTTGACAATTTGACAGCAGAAATGCTGATGATATTTAATGGATTCAAAAACTGTGCAGATTCTAGAATACTACTAGACTCAACTGTCTGGGGTAAATTGAAATGGAGTGATTTTTCAGGCTAAACAGATTTTTCAGGCTAAACGTGTAAATTAAGCAAACTACAACTCCAGGTATGCTTTTAATGAGGGAACACCATCAAATTATAGTAAGTCTAAATCAATGATTATGCAAAATCAAATTTAAGAGCTTTAACCTTTAACCAGTCAACATTTTATAGTGAATAGTGATTTTTTTTTCACTGTTCCGTGCACAGCCACTGCTCTGCACGTACATTGTGCACAGTTTTTATTATTTTCATCAGGATGGTCCAGCAGTGCGGCGCTTTTTTCAATTGGAAATCAACAGACTTGTTTCTTTTAGATTAATATAAAATGATCAATGGGTGTCAAAGCTTATAGCTATCTAGCAGACAAAAGCATTATGTCTTCTATATGGAAACAAAACCCTTTAGGTCTTGAGTGACCTCAAATTTGTAGATGTCAGGCATATATATACTATTCCCACACTTCCTACAATATTTATATCTCGCTTTAACGTTGACTTGTGTAAGTTCCAACAAATCCAACGTAAACGGTCAGTTAGACCAGCGTCAACAGGAGTTATAGAGCTAAAGAGATATTATCAGGAGGTTGTTGAGCGAGAAAATATTATGTTAACAGTCTTTTCACCCCGCGCAACCTGAGCTCACTGTATGGACTATGCAAAAGAAGTCATTTAAGACAGGTCTTTTTCACTTTCAAAAACTTGTATCATTTTATGCCAGGGACATCACAGAAACTATACACAGCTAGGTTATTGTCAAAGTGTATAAAAATAATATGTTTATTAATCATCATAAACAAATATTAATATTATTATTTATTTTGTGTAATTTGTATTATTAGGCCCGAGCGCCACAAGCTGGCGAGAGGCCTATTAATCTCGTAAGGCCGTGCGAAGCACTCGCCCACTTTCAAACACTCACTAACGCACTCCTTCACTCACGCACGCCCCGTGCATACTAATTAGTAGTAGGAAAATGGAACATTACCGTTGTAAACGGGCGAAGCCCGTGCAAAAGTGCGCACTAAACGAGCACTTTACATTGGGATGAGGACCGCTTCGTGGTCCTCATCCCCATATAAAGCGCTCATTTGCCCTGAGTAGCTCACGAATACGTTCCCCATCTCTTGCATGTTCCGTGCATATAAGCATGTAATGCAAAAATGTAACATTATTACTGTATAGAGGGCCAAAAACACAAAGTGGGCGGAGCCCACTCAAAATTAACGAAAGTACCCGTCAGTGACCAGGGACCCACACCATGAGGTAGGAAAGCGCGAGCGCTTTCCGAAAATGTAGTTTATGATATTTGAAAAATGGGAAACATTGTTTTCGCATCGGAATATTATTCTTTCTTTCTTTCTTTCTTTCTTTCTTCTTCTTCTTCTCGGGACCAACCCCCCTATTTTTCACCCAGTGAACATTGACGAAAAGTCACAAAAATTAGCACACCTCTAAAAATCGTGCCTCTCTACATTCTGACTATTTCCTTTTTTCTAAAATTAAAAAAATTGGCGCGTCAGCGCCCCCAAATGTACCAAAAATGCATTGAGAGATGGGAAATGACCCAAAAAAAATCTGATCGTAGAATCATGAAATTTGGCGCAGAGGTAGATGGTGACAAGAGAAGTAAAAAATATTATTACGGCAACGCCGTCCGCCCAACCAAATGTCGGCCATATTGCTTCAAAAATGGCTAAACATGACTTCGGAGTTTTTTCAAACGTCGTACTTTTACGAACTCCTCCCAGGGCGTTGGCCCTAAAAAGCTGAAATTTGGTGAAAATGCTACTGAGGAGTGGGACATCAAAAGTTATCCAAATTACATTGATACCTCTCACGGTCTCTGTGCGGCGAAGCCGCAAACTGTAGCAAGAATTTCAGAAATCTCCCAAATTTAACATTTCTGCCGTTTGTGCAGATAAAGTCTGAATTGTGTCAAATTAGAATCAGTTGTTAAACTCTTTGCCCTAAACCTACTTGAAGTGAAATAAATTAATTTGGAGCCACAGCGCCCCCTACAGATTTTATATGGAGGTTAAATATTTAGTTTTTCAAAATTATATGAAATTTGACACACAACTCAATTTTGGCATCCCCATCAAAAAAGTCAATGAGACCCATGTCATAATTGTTATGGCGTTGCCGTAACGATGACCGAAACCTTCCATGTTATTCCAATGGGGAAATCGCCAGAACATGTTTACACTTTAGACTTTCACAAACTCCTCTTAGGGCGTCAGCCCTATTAACCTGAAATTTGGTGAGACTCATCTTCAGGGGTGGACCATCAAAAGTTATCCACATTTTTATTCAAAGAGTCACAGTGTCTGTGCGGCAAAGCCGCACATTTTGCCAAGAATTCAAAATAAAATTGCTTTTTGATGGTAAAACAAAGGGGAGAAGATGTGACAGCGTCACAGATTCAGCAGTAGGCGTAATAAAAGGACAATTGGGGCGCGTTAGCGCCCCCTCCTCTTGCGGCGTGGCGGCGGCGTGGCGGCGGCGTGGCGAGGGCCGATCATTGCCGCTTGCGGCTATATTTATTATTATTATTGCAGTTTCTGTTTAAATTGCAGCTCACATTAATGATCTCTAAACCTCATCATGCTTTAAGGTTAAAGAATAAGTGGCACAACATTGTCTTCAACATTATCATATTTTCTGTAGAAAATATATCTCACTATTATTTTTGACGTGTTTTATAACAGTCTCCAGCGCTTCACTTTCCCCCGTTCCTAAAATGCTGTGCTCTGAAGTTGAAGTCGTGATGTCTTGTTTGGCGCTGGAGTGGCTGTGGAGCGTGACCTGGGGGCGGAGTGTGCTTTCGGACGGAGAAGCTTGGTTGTCGCGGTAACAAGGTATTAGCCGCATCATGTGTCTCTGCGTTTGTGAATGAAAAGAGAGAGGTTTTGTGTGTGTGTGTGTGTGTGTGTGTGTGTGTACATGTTTATCAAGTCACTAATGGGAACAGTTTCTGCCATGGACGCAGGTATAGGTGACCGGTATGTGTAAAATGTTAGCTCTTGAATCAGTCTGAAAGTAGTTTATTATGCATCATTTGAGCTACTACTTTGGACTTTAATGGCCCTGGTATTTTCTACTGTGCAACTTAAAATGTGATTTGCCAAAACACCAGCAGAGGAGGCGAGGAGTGCATCCCAAAGCACATTAACACGTGAAGTAGGTTGTGAGAAGCAGCTAAAAGCACTATAGTTATGATTACGTTTCTGGTATAATATAGGACTTTTAGATTAGACCTTTAGAATCCAACATTCCCATAAGAGAAACAAACATATGTGTGCATACTCACTTCCTCAGAACTGCAATCTCGTTCTCTATGCTGCTCTCCTTTCCTTTCAGAGCCTTTTTGGGGATGCACTTCACCGCAAACATACGCCCGGTCAGCTTCTCTTGGGCCAAGACCACCTCAGAGAAGGCCCCTCTGCAGAGAAAGAACAAAAAAAGCATTTAGTTTAGTGCAATCTTCAACTAGTCTTCAGTTATCTTGAAGATGCAGAGGTGGAATTGGGCATCTGTTTTGGCAATGGATGCTTATAAAAGGATGCAAGACATATCCCAATCCTGCTATCAATTATATAACACAATTTCCTCTGCAAATAACAACAATAATTAGTTTTGCTTAATCCACATGAAATTGCTCTGAAACTCTAATTAAAAACAACACTTTAACCCTTCAAGAGGACAGCAGCTACAAAGCCATTACTTCATCAGCATTTTTAAAACCACTGATCCTTCGACACCATTTTCTCTTGTGATAATTGAAACTTCTAATTCAGCCCCGTCTCCTTGTTACATGCATGTGTTGGTGTATGCGTGTGCTGAATGTAGATGAGGACATTAATCTGCTTGAACTGTGGCAGCTCCTTCATCATTGAGCCCAAAGCTTCACTGATGTGACATTAGAGTAAACTGTTTTATCTCTCCAACCTCTTATCTCGCCAATTGATTGTAACGTAATAGTGAAGGTTTTTGTATTTTTTTATTTTAACTTACAACAGTCAAGCATCGGTCAAGTTGAGGTGTAAAAACTTGACTGTATTCATTATTCTTTAACATATAATTTGTGTTTTTTTTATGCCCATGAAGGTTGTTTTAGTATGATCATCTTGTCCATATGGAGATAGTAACATGACTCCAGTGCACTAGTTGTGAAATGTGTTCGTTCTCACAGAATGCACCACGCCCATAATTTTCTTCACTCCACCTCATATTTTGGCACGATCACACCTCTTGTTCAGAATTCCACGCCGTGACAGCTGTCGGAAAATGCACCGACGCATTAAGTCAGGAAATTAGCTCCTCAACGCCAAAGTAAACGTTAAGAGAGGGGGCGAAATGCGGCCCTACATGTGATGATCACTCAAAAAATCAACCCAGGTAGATTTTTGAAAAGGAAAAACTACATTTCAAGACCACCTTAATTGTCCTGAAGCAAATTAGTCTAGGAAACAGGGGACCACACAGAAAAATAACACATAAGACAGACATGGGTAGAATACTACATACACTTATAAAAAATCAGCGCTCTGCTCTATGGCCTGGATTTACGAGGGTCAGTAGATAGCTTGTCTTATCAAAACCAAATACTAATTTTAATGTAATAATAATAATAATAATAATAATAATAATAATAATAATAATAATAATAATAATGATAATGATAATAATACAAAAGTCAAACAGTCACACCTCAGCCCTCACCCCTCAACACACATACCTCACACACTACTCATGATCATAATTGTTTTTGCTCATTGATGCAGTGTGTTAGAGTTGTGTGTATCTGAAGCGTTGTGTGTCCCTGGCTGTATTCACTCATGTGGAGGGGAGCAGGAGGCGGTTGTGAATGGTTGTGTTACATCGAGAGAGTCCAGAGGGGGAAGGCTGTGCTCACTATCTCCCGTGTTTTCACACCATTCACTACAAGACTGCAGAGCGATGAAGAAAAAACATGCTGCTCTTATCTGAAATCAATGTTAATATACTGCTATCAAGTGTTGGCTGGGGCCATTAAGATTTTTGCGAGGGTTCGCCCGCACACAGCTAAAATCAAATCTTAAAACGTTGAGATATATATTGTATTTTCACAGTTTCAAATAAAAGACGGAGACTAATGTAATGTAATGTAATGTATAGTATGAAACCTATAAATCTGGTTTCATTCTAGAGCAGGGGTGGGCAATTATTTTCCTCTGAGGGCCATATTCAAATCCAGGCAAGTAGTGGAGGGCCGGCCCGCGATCATTGGTGTGAAAGAAAAAAAAATCCCAAAAATTAAATATCAAATAAAATCTAACTTTTCTGTCAAATATAGGCTATTGAATCTATTATTTAATTCATTTCACGTCATATTTATTAAGGATACAAGTGCAGACAGATACCTGAGGCCAAAAAAGGGAAAAAAAATTATATATATATACATTTTTAATATGACTTGGACAAGCTTGGCGGGCCAGATTAAAAGGTAGTTTGCCCACCCCTGTTCTAGAGGAATGGTATGTTTTACGCCCAACCTGCACCCAGTCCAGCTCCGGCTGCTGTGCTGGAGCGGTGTTCCTGACCATGTGCAATGTAAGCCCAGAGTTAGAATGAACGAAAATTAAGGTTTTCACTTTTTCATGCGTCAATAATTGTGATTAATCGTTAAAACATTTAAATGTAAATAATACAGATATTTTTGAATGTTTAAAAAATAGCTAAAAATATCAAGGACAGAAAGTTGAAAACAGTAACAGTATGAAGTAATACATCTACACTTTTGTGTTATGGTCCATTCATTCTTTAAACAATATCTGAACCTCAACCAAGACATTTACAGCCATGTTTCTGATGGATTTTTGGAATATTGTCTGAATATCGCCAAAAGTGTATGTAACCAAATACTGCATGTAGCACAGGGCAGGTTTTCCTGAATCTCATCGTTGTACATTTCTCACTTTACCATAATCTCATTTTCCACATCCACATCTAATCATCTTGTTGCCGTGGCCAACAAGGTGGACCCCACACGCACACATACCCCCCACACCCCACATGCACAACATGCACAACATGCACAAAGCGCAAACATCTGCTTGTGCTGATAATGGCTGTTGTGATTTTAGTGACGTCAAAGCCAGACAAGATGAGCATGTCGTGCTGTTTGTTCAGTCCACACACACACACGCAATGTCAGCCACAAAACGCACACACAAAATTGTTCATTCATGCTTTTGGGCACAGGAAAGGGCATTCATTCATAAAAAATAAAGAGATTCAAGATTCAAGATTCAGATTCAAATGACAGCAGTGAGATGACCCTTAATCTCTTAATCTGTCCACAATCCTACAATTAAAAACAGGAGTGACTAATCCATATAATCCTAAATGTCTAGAACACGTCGATCTGTTCATTTCATTCATTCAGATCAATTTCAACCTGGCATTTAGATAGATTAACCATAAACACCATCCAGTTGTATCTTCAAGGGTTGATATATGAATATTTTGATAGGGAATATATTAGAAATCCTTTCTAATCAAGATGGTAAACATTTTATATTTACTATGATTACTACTTTGTTCTAGCAAATATGATGTAAATTATGAGCAAACCCCCCCAGTTGTCACGGGACTCATTTAGTCACAAAAGGCAAGTTTAAGTCATATCATAATTGGTGTTGTTAAAACAATATAGGCATAAAACATAATTTAAAGTACGGTAGGTTGAAATTATGTTAAAGTTAGTGTAAGAAACCTGATACCAGGAACAAAATCCCACAAACTCCCACTACAGGCCAGAATGAATGAGTTTATAACCCGCCTTTAAATGCATTTGTCCATATCGCCTCGTCCTGCAGTTGTAAATCTGATAAATTAAATTAAATTGCAGCAATAGGGCAAAAGAGAGAACTGTCCGGTATACTAATTCACATTATTCATACCCGGATGCGAATAAGAGAAAGGATGGGGTATTGTATTGTTAAGGTCACGGAGAGAGTGAGAGATATAGCGCAAGCGATAGAGAAAGCGCTCCTACAGGGAGAGCGGCGGGATGGAAAGAGCGAGGGAAAGTGTGCGAGAGCGAGGGAAGAGAATGAAAAGGGAGAGATGGTAATACGTGGAGCCGAGCGGCATGGCGAACAGGTGCTCTGCGAGTGGCTCTGTGTCTGCGACAAACACATTCAGCTTCCACCGCCGCTCGGAGCAAATCACCGCTGCATGTGCTTTATTCGATCGCCGCTCGTGCAACATCTGGCATCGGGCTCCCCGCACGTCAAACTGTCAATACTGCTCGCCGCTTCTACGGTTTCCTACGGCACGGACTGATTGCATTTCCTCTCATATGAAGTCATGTAATTGTCGGTCGAGCTTGGCTGCCACTGAAGTGAAATAGATTTAGAGTTTAGAGAGAGAGAGAGGGAGAGAGTTTCTTCATCAAGGCCTGCTCCGGTGGGAATAGTCCAACACAATAGGGAACGGATGAGAAGAGATGAGAATAGGTTGAGGATGGGACAGTGACACAGTTAACACAGAGCTAATGGTAGATTTCAATCAGGTTAGAGCGCTTTGGACTGAAGTATACTGTTGTATGCGACTTTACTCATTTTGTTGCTTGTGTTGTCATCCCTGATTGTTATAGAACGTTCAATCTGGACCCAATGTTTGAGAGAAAGGAGGGACATATATGAAAAATGGTCGAATCCAAAGTGTTGTTTTGGACATATGCTAAATGCTAAATTAAAATAGCATTGTCAAATATTCAAATTCAAATATTTGGTACATTTTAGAGTCCAATCACTTTTTTTGAGTTATCAAACCTCCAACAAGAGATTTACAAGTGTGTCGGAGCAGATTTTGGGTTAAAATATTGGAATAATTAAAAAAAAAAAAAAAAAAGATTCTTCTCCATATTGCCCACCCTTAGTTTGAGCTACTGTACCACAAAAAGACCAAATGTTTTTGACTATACCCGGTGTCTGAAAGCAGTTCTGACTTTAATTATTTTGTGGGGAAAAAAAAAAAAAAAGAATAAAAAAAATATATAATTGACCAATGAAATATTATTTGATATCATAAATCATTGCGCATGTTTAAATTAATCACAATTACCACATTAAGCGATTCCCATGTTCCCTGTTTGACAGCCCACAAAGCATTACTGAAAACAAAACTGTAATGTACTGCAATGAAAGATAATTAGATCCATTTACAGCATCACTGTGAGCCAGGGTAAAACAGCATTCAAATTCAGCATTACCCTGTTCAATTTCCTGCCAAACATCAGGCTCTGTATTCCCATTTCAAAAGGCTTGGTCTCAATACAATTTTTTATACAACAATGATGATTTGAAACACTTTGTTGAACATAATTTTCAACACTAGCTCTCATCAAGAACATTCTAAAACATGTTCTCTTTATGTGACATTAAGTATTAATACCTGCTCAAATGAGTAATTTTGATATAGATCTGGATATACATTTTATGATAGCCATATTAGGAAACAAAGGCCCACTCAAAAATAAACTCTTCATATATTATGAGCCGATACACACCATCACGACATCCAAGTTGAACAACTCGCTGAAGGTAAACAAAACAAAATGAGAAAACTTGTGAGCCAGATCATAATTCTATTGTATTTACAGTTGAGGCAAAATCAGGAAAAAATAATATCCTTTTTTAAATCAATTGAAATATTTAATCATTAGGACAAATCTTACGCACCACTTGCCACACAACTCGTGTCGACGCTGTATGACGTCAGCGTGAGCCTAATCAATAATGAAGAGTTTAATAGAAGCCACTGGACCTGAACTCTCAATAGAACAGAGAGCTGGTAATGACACAGCACCAAGGACAATTAGACAGAGACCCGCTAATGTCACAAATGCCAGCTCTCGTCTCACTGTCAGCAGCAAAATGTCAGTTATTGAGGCAGGAACAAAGGAGATGACAGCCACAGAATGGGGACAAAAGCGAGGAAATAAAAGAATTGAACATGGTACAAAATAAATGGATTCGAAGGCAGTTTGACAGCAAATTTTCTTTTTCGATTGCCTTATGTACTGTATACAATTAAAACACATTCATCTGGAACATACAGTGTATTAAATAGACTGGTAAACCAGAATTTGAAGGACTATGTGATTTCTGATTGATTAATCTGCCTGTCAATCACAGCCATCAGAACTCGTGGAGACAAGACCTGATTCCCGGGTAAAATCGGAAAAGCCAGTCATCTTGAGTGACAGTAAAGTAAGCAGGAAAAAAATCTCTTCAAGTGCTTTTATTTTTTACTGCTTTTATTATTATTTTTTTAGGCTTTATTAGACAGGACAGTGTAGCATGAAATGGGAGAGGGAAGATCCAGAACTCACGTACATTCAAACAGCCACTAAGCAGCACCAAAATAATAATTCAACACTATTCAGTTTTTGTAAAAAAAAAACCTAAAATCTTAAAACCCATAATTTGCATACACTGTCCTTCTTTTGTAGGCTATAGCATACACATATTGGATTTTCTCTAAGGCAAGCATGGGTGAGATTAGTGCGTTAAAACAGTGAGTGAAACTGAAATTCAAAGTTCTTGCTAAAAAACTAAGTGAGGAAAACGTAGAAACCTCAGTGAAGGAGAGATCCTACTTCCATGGACAAACAGGCTGCAGATGGTCCAACACCGAACCAGGACTGAACCAGGACTTGACCAGGACTGCATCCGTTTGCAGATAGAGACCGTAGAGACATAAACATTCACTAAAAGGTTTCCAAGTTGAAACCGCCCTGACAAGACTCTCACCGTGGACCACTTCCGCTTCCACTTCCTCTGCACCACCATCACCCAGGACCTCAAGTGGGAGCCACCATCAGCTCCTCATCAAGAAGGCCCAGCAGAGGATGTACTTCCTGTGGCAGCTGAGGAAAGCCAGCTGCCAGCGCAGATGATGGTGCAGTTCTACACGGCCATCATTGAGTCCATCCTCACCTCCTCCATCACGTGTGGTACACTGGAGCCACAGCCAGGGAGAAACAGAGACTACAGCGCATTGTGCATTCTGCTGAGAAGGTGATCGGCTGCAGACTTCCATCTCTACAGGACCTGTACCAGGGCTCTGGGACTTGCAGGTCAGATCACAGCCGACCCTTCTCACCCTGGACACGGACTATTTTAGCCACTCCCCTTAGGCAGGAGGCCACTCTCCTCAGGCAGGAGGCAACTCCCCTCAAACAAGAGGCTACGGTCCATCCGGAACAGAACCTCCCGTCACAAGAATAGTTTCTTTCTCTCTGCCGTTAGAAAATAATACATACTCTATTTGTACTCCTCGTTATGCACTGGTGTTATGACCTGCTGTATATATATTGCATTTTGTCTATATTTTTTAATATCATTATTTGTTGTTGTCTGTCTTACTGTCAAAGTAAGTTCCTAAAAACTAACCATATAGGATTTGTTAATTAATACAGTATGTGTGCATAGTAATTAATATGCATAAGTGCTGACCATTAAGTCCTCTTTTAACAGCTCATTTACATGTCAATGTAGGTCCCGTGAACCTGGTTACAGCCATAATCACTTAACTGTAGTAGGCTTACATGAGCGCAGCCAAACCATGTTTACATGTAGCAAACTGCAGTGAAAGAAACACATTTACAACACACAGCACTAGGGATGTTGTTATTGACAAAAATAAATAGCTCAATATTGTTTGGAGTATTTTGATAACAATATTCAGACAATATGATGTGAATTCAACATAAACATGTCAAAACACTTCTTAAAATTAGTTTAGGTTTATTTCTCAGACAAAGCTGAAATGTTAGTCAAATTAATCACAAAAGGGCAGAAATATCACCATAGTATACCCTTATTTGAAAGTTTACAACATAACTATTAAAAAAAAATATATATCTTTTCTCAAAAATGATATACTCATTATCCTTTTGCATATCTTCAAAACAATATTCACAATATTATCTAAATGTACAGATAATGTCCACCTCCACTCTCCGCTCAGATAAACTGCCTGTCATATTCGTAGTGAGAATATAATCCGGCATGTAGACCGAAGCAGCGTGTTGTGCTTTTTCTGACGAGAATTTTCTCTCTTCTCCGCACTGACACTTTGGTTAAAAATAAGCCCTATTTTGTTTCCTGTGTGATCTGTGCTGAAGTTAATATTTATTCTCAAGTGAATAGGTTAGTTCACAGCATTTAAATCCAGTGCTGCCTCAGTCAGTCATGACATGACTCAGACAATGATCGTTAAGTGCTTATATCGGATATTGGACGACCGATATACGAGTTCGGCTTTACTACACTCCTGCTTTTCGAATAGAACCTTTCAGTTAGAAGCGTTTTCTCTCACAAATGATGAAACAACTCAAAGTCATCTCAGCAGTGGTTTCTTGTATCACAAACTGTTGGTGCATGTTTGTTTCAGATCCTGCTGTTACCTCAGATGTTAAGTGAGAGTGTGAACCAAAGTGTTGAACCAAAACAGATGAATGTACAGCAGGAGAATTGTCACACATCATCATGGCAACGTCAACAACATTTTATCAGACTTCAAAACTTTGGTTAAAGAGTGGCTTTTGAACTGATTGAAGTAAGCTACAGAAATGGTTATAGTCTGATTATCTACGGTTCATCTCATTAACTGAGATAAAATGGCTCATAACAGTATGGCTGACAGGAAAGGCATAATCAATCAGCAAATGTAAGAGAATATAAGAAACAAATCAGGATTAAACCCGGAACTAAACCCAATCAAGTCTACATCAGAATGAAACTGGGCACAATGCAACATTAGACAACGAATGTACTGGTATTACGTTATGAACTGCAGAAATGTTTGTATGTTTCCCCAAGGTCTGAGTGTCTTTCCTTTAGTTTCTTCTCCCATCAACCTAAACTTAGAGCAAGAACAATAGGCTAATCTCCAAGTTACTTTCTGGCCCCAATTCTTGTTCAAGATCTGTAGCAGGGTCCCCAGACGCTGATAAGCCGATGTCCACTCCTCCTGAAAGATTGCCTCAGGGGCCTTGAGGAAAAGGTGCAGAGAGAGGTCAGGTTATTTCCCTACAAGGACAACCAAATAGTCCTAAAGCTAACTTGTTTACATCTAGTCCCATTTTATGTACCCGTTTACCCGCCTCTAATGCCCACGGGCTGTTGATTCAAGATGGACTTTTCATCCTCTTCTAAAGCATAACGACTGTTGTTGTTTTTTCTCCCAGAGGCTAAACTTGCTAATGTGATTTGTGAATCACCATGGGAACAGCAGCTAAAATGCATAGATAGTGAAAATGTGTTAGAAATAATGTCGCCATAAACTACAAGACCAGAGTCAACAAGAGCATTGACCACCAAATAGTGAATGATTAAGAATAGGTCATACTTTTTTTTAATCAACCAATAGCCCATTCAAACGAATGTACTTGATGTTGAAAAATGCTTGTTGAAAAAAATAAAAATAACCTTAAGACATAATTTGGGATCCTATAAAAAAATCCAAGATAACAAACAAAAAAACACAAACAAAAAAACACAAAAAAAACCACAACAGTTGAGGACTTCACATACAAGTGGAACCCCGGTTGTCTATAACCATAGTTTGAGAACCGCTGAAGTATAGTAAAAATGACTAGATCATGAATTAACGATGTTTCCTTGAAAACGTGCATGCTATTGTTACAGGCTGAAATAGCACTGTTGCCTTGGCAGCAATTAGGATCCAATAATAGCCCATATTCTCACTGTGGATCCAAGCGCCCAAGATAAAACCCATACAAGGGAGATGACTGTACCGTGCAATTAAGACCATAGTCCAATATAGCTGGGAATCCCAAGGTCACTTAAAATTTTTACAAAATACAATACACGGATCATGATAAAATAATATAATCCTTTATACTGCACATGGATGAAATTATGCGATTTAGCACTTTTTACACTTTAAAAGAGTATTTCTTTGTTAAATCATACCTATAAAGTTAATTAAAAGGTCAGAAGTATTACTGAGCCTGAATCATTATTTCTAATAATTTAGTTTAATATATTAATTTAGTCTTTGGTCATGCTTTATCAAGGAAATTGGAAATGTAGTTATTTTATAGCGTGAGTGGAGGATAGGCGTCTATCCATCCATCTTCTTCCGCTTATCCGGGGCCAGGTCGGGGGAAGAAGTCTAAGCAGTGACTCCCAGACTTCCCTCTCTCCGGACACTTTCTTAAACTCCTCTGGGGGGATCCCAAGGCATTCCCAGGCCAGCCGAGAGACATAGTCCCTCCAGCGTGTCCTGGGTCTTTCCTGGGGCCTCTTCCCGGTGGGACATACCCAAAACCCCTCCCCAGGGAGGCGCCCAGGAGGCATCCAGAACAGACGCTCGAGCCACTTCAGCTGGCTCCTCTCGACGTGGAGGAGCAGCGGCTCTACTCTAGCGACTGAGCTCCTCACCCTATCTCTAAGGGAGCGCCCAGCCCATTTCGATCCCACTTGTATCTGCAATCTTGTCCTTTCGGTCATTACCCAAAGTTCATGTCCATAGGTGAGGGTAGGAACGTCCCAGTGCATGACTGTGCCTTGAAATGCTGTCCATAAAAATTATGAACAGAACCGGTGACAAAGGGCAGCCCTGGCGGAGTCCAACATGCACTGGGAACAGGTCTGACTTACTGCCGACAATGCAACACAGCTCCTGCTCCGGTCATACAGGGACCGGACAGCCCTGAGCAAAGGGCCCCGGACCCCATACTCCCGGAGCACCCCCCAAAGGACACCCGAGGGACACGGTCGAAAGCCTTCTCCAAATCCACAAAACACATGTGGACTGGTTGGGGAAACTCCCATGAACCCTTGAGCCTCGATGGAGAGTATAGAGCAGGTCTAGAGTTCCACGACCAGCACGAAAACCACTCTGCTCCTCCGGAAACTGAGGTTCGACTACCGCCACACAATGTCGCAGAGACGTGTCCTGGTTTGGCTTCCTCTTTGAAAGACGTGACAGTGGGATTAAGGACCACCGACAGACGACATCCCCAGTCGAGGGCAGCAGGTCTCCACCCCCACCATAAATGGTGTTGGTGAAGCACTGCTTCCTCCTCCTGAAGCGCCGGAGAGTTTGCCAAAATTTCTTTGGAGCCAACCGATAGTCCTCCTCCATGGCGTACGCCTGGCCCGCCGATACCTGTCTGTCTGTTTCCTCAGGAGTCCCACCAGCCAAAGGTCTGATTCAGGGGTTGCCGCCACGACAGGCACCTGACACCCTGCAACTACAGCTCCGAGCAGCCGCATTGAGAATGGAGATTGAGAACATGGTCCACTCGGCCTCAATGTCCTCAGCCTCCCCCGGGATCTGGGAAAATCTCTCCCGGTTCTGCTCAACCGGAGTCGGTTCTGCTCAACCTCCTGCACAAGCTCAGGCGCTTTCCCCCCCAGCGACGTGACGTTCCATGTCCCCAATTTCAGAGTCAGTTTCTGTGCACAGAGATCTGGTCGCCGAGGCCTCTGCCGTCGACTGCCGCCCAAATCTCTCTGCAGCATAGTGTGTGTTTGAAATATTAATATATCTATTGTAATACTAAATTTGGTGATATGATGTTGTGGGCTGGTTGTTCATGTTGAAATTTGGGTTTTTTGTTCTAAATATGATAATCCAATCAGAAAGCAGCCTCACAGGATTCTTTCATTTGGGTTGCCAGTTCCTATAGCTAAATGTACTTGGTCTGAAGGTTCAGTTGTGATTGTAGTTTATTTTTAATAGTGCAGGCATCGTATTATACTAAATATAATTTATTTTTAATGATGAGAACTTAAAATGGCAGGAAGCTGAAACCCATGAATATACAGTGTACGGTATGTCCAACTTTATTCAATCTTTATTTGCTGCTCGACATTAAAAGCACCTCACATTTATATTGTAATCAAGTAGTTTTCTGCTTAATGCTACTTTCCTTGCCTACTCTTCCTATTGGACAGCCTCAGTCATGCTCTGAGCGAGTGACTGGCAGATATAATCAATATTTATTATTATTTTATTTTATCTCCTAATAGTGGACTAATGTAAAGCTACGTACAAAGTTTGTAAAGTTTGCAAAGTGCAAAATACATTTGATCCTGAATGTTAAATTGATCTACTGTATCTATTTTCTATTAATCTACACAACCCTAGCCCTTATAGAGAGTTCCCCGGATCAGCACCTCGGGCTGGGGAAGAATGGGCAGTATTCCCATCAGTATTTGCACACCAGATGGAGCGGGCATGGACAGCGCGGCAGGACCAAATTAAACATGAACACAAACACATGAAAGGCCCACACGTTCAGGCCACTGGCAAAACAGTATAGTCAGAGAGCTACCCAAATATTATGTTCTGCCATGAAAAAAGCACAGATAATTTATAGCTAATACAATTAATTGAATATATATATACATATAGGCCTACCGTTTTTGTATACTTGGGGCAAGATGTTTCCCAGTAAAGACACAATGGCCGTAATTTATCAACGGGCAACAAAATCTTAAAAAAAAAATACGGGACTTGTAAACCCGCCCGGACCGGTCCACTACACGCTGCTCTTGCTTCACTTCTCACTTCCCAGACATGATATTACTCTGGATAGGATTTAAACCTTGAAAGCATGTAGGCGTGCACCCTCCACAAAGGCCATTATGATTGCTAAATGACCAGTGGTGGTAGCGTTACTTTTAAAAGTAACTTGTTGTGTTACCTCGTTACTGTCCTGGAAACCTAACGCGTTACGTTACTGCACAACTAAAAGAAACGTGTTAAAGTACTCTTGCGTTACAAATATTTAACATTATTCTATAAACTCTCCCTTTATAGTGTTCATTCTGAATTGTCCTTCAAACACGAGGCTGCCAAAACACAGGGGCGCAAGCCTGATGGTTTGGCTTTCCAACAAACACAGTAACATAATCATTAAAATATCAAATAAACAAGCACAATAAATGTGTTTGACTGAGCTTTACTTTCACGTCAACATTGATAAAGCCTGAAGAGTGCCTAGTTTTGGTCGCACACCACATATCCACGCTGTATATTTCCGTACGGAAGTTTGATAAATGAGGGCCATATGTTATTGTTACACGAGGTGGGTTTAGAAATCTGGGGGTAATAATGGACTGTTAATGTTAATGTTGATGTTAAATCAATAACGTCAACAGCTTTTAACCAACTAAAAAACATTGCCAAAATCAAAAGTATAGTCAAAACCAGATTTGGAGAGACTTGTCCATGCGTTTGTCTCCAGTAGATTAGACTACTGTAACGGCCTGCTCACTGGCCTCTCCAAACGAGTTGTAAAACAGCTGCAGTACATCCAGAACGCTGCTGCTCGGGTCCTGACTAGAACCAGGAAGTACCATCACATTAGTCCTGTTCTCAGGTCTCTGCACTGGCTCCTGTGGCTCAGAGAACAGACTTTTC
The DNA here is from genome assembly GCF_026437365.1 of Eucyclogobius newberryi. Lineage (NCBI taxonomy): Eukaryota > Metazoa > Chordata > Actinopteri > Gobiiformes > Gobiidae > Eucyclogobius > Eucyclogobius newberryi. The sequence goes on along the minus strand of NW_027315834.1, from coordinate 30,019,051 downwards.
TTCTGTATCTATCTCTGTATCTACCTGCGTTGCATCAATGGAATTTCCCCATGTGGGACAATAAAGGATTATCTTATCTTATCTTATCTTTAAAGCAGCTCTGCTTGTGTACAAGTCTCTCTATGGCCTAGCGGGAAGGTACATCTTGGACATATTAGTGCCATCCAGACCAGAACCTCACGCCACAAGAACAGTTTCTTTCTTGTCTGCCATTAGAATCATGAACACTTCTTAAACAGTTTAAGTCGTTGCACTACATCTATAAATTTTGTACATTTTGTGTACATAGTAAGCCTATTCTTATTTTTGTCCTATAGCGGATTTAAATTGTTTTTCTCTTTGGTTGTTTTATCATTGTTCATTGTTTTATGTTGCACTGTATCACCAAAGCAAGCTCCAATGTTTGTGAATACTGTTCACTAGCAATGGTAATAAACCTTTTCTGATTCTAATTCTGCCATATGAGCCATCTCAGAATCTGAGGACCTCAGACCTCCTGCTGGTGCCAGAGTTGGGACTAAAATGGGAATCTGTGTTTCAGTTTTATGCAGCTAAAATCTGGAACAGTCTTCCTGAAGATGAGAGACAAGCTTCTACTCCGGCACTGTCCGAATCTAAGCTAAAAACAGTTTAGCTAGGCATATGACTGAAAGGATTTTCTTTGCACTGTTCTCTTTTATGTCTTGAACTATTTTGTGATTTCTGTCTGTTTCCTGTTGTGTGAAGCACTTTGAATTGCCTTGTGCAGGAATTGTACTCTACAAATAAACTCGCCTTGCCTTGTCCAGGACTAAAGCTAGGCATGTCCTGAGACTGGTGCTGGATTGTCTGCCAATCTAGCCATTATTATCGGTTTAGAAAAAGCCTATACTTCTATATCTTGTGTCAGTTTGTAGCAGGATATTTGCTTGAAGATAACCTGCCACTGTACCAATTAGGACTACTGCATTAATAATGTAACTTTATTAAATAATAATGTTTACATTGTGTCATTAATAGCTCATTAAAGCACTGAAAGTAATACAGTCCCTCTCTTGTCTTGTCTTGTGTAGACTTTTTTCACAAAAACCTGTGTTTTTCTTTGGTAGATTGTGAACCCTAACCCTTGTGTCTGGAGATAAGTGACACAATAAACAGCATTACATGTGATAGACAACATAAATCGGAAATCTACTCCCATTGCTTGATTATGAAGTACAACGCAACGAGGCAGACGGGCTGGACGTAATCTCCGAGAGAAGAGAGGGACAAACAGGAAGTCGGTTCCCGCCGTAGTCATGGGTAACGTGAGGTCCCTTCAAAATAAAATGACGGAAATAGCGAGCCTCATGCGGTCCCAGAGGATTTATAGGGACAGCAGCGTCTTGATTTTCACAGAGACCTGGTCAACAGCAGAAATGCCAGACTCTATTGTAGGTTTGGACAATTTTCATCTGCTGCGGGCGGACAGAACGAAAGAATGCTTGAAGAAAAGAGGAGGCGGTCTGGCGGTGTATGTGAACACGAGCTGGTCCAAACCCGAACACTGCACAGTGAGGGAGCAGCTATGTAACAAGGATATTGAACTATTGGCTATTGGCATGAGGCCATACTATCTGCCCCGGGAGTTCTCACATGTGATTTTGATCGCAGTCTATGTGGCCCTGTCTGCCAATGCTGAAAATGCTTGTGAAGCACTGCTCTCCTGCACTTGTAGGCTGCAAACACAGCATCCACAGGCTCTCTTCCTCATCTCTGGTGACTTTAACCACGCTTCTCCCTCTTCTGTTCTACCAACATACACCCAGTATGTTACCTGCCCCACCAGAGAGAATAGAACATTGGACTTGTTTTTTGCCAACACCAAGGAGGCTTATTCTTCTTCCCCCTTCCCTCCCCTGGGCAGCTCGGACCACAACCTTGTACATCTGAGGCCTGTGTATGAACCCATCGTGCGCAGGCAGCCTGTGGTGTCCCGTGAGGTGAGGATGTGGTCTGCTGAGAGCGAGGAGGCTCTGAGGGACTGCTTCAGCACCACTGTCTGGACTGAGCTTTATGACCCACATGGGGAGGACATCAACACCATCACAGAGTGCATCACGGACTACATCAACTTCTGTTTTGAGAACATTGTTCCCTCCCGGACGGTGCAGTGTTTTCCAAACAACAAGCCATGGATTAACCGTGAACTGAAGGCTCTGCTGAAGGAGAAGAAGAGAGCCTTCAGGTCAGGGAACAAGGAGGAGCTGAGGACTGTGCAGAAGGAGCTGAGGAGGAAGATCAGGCAGGCTGAGGCCGGCTACAAGAGGAGGATGGAGGAGCAGCTGCAGCAAAAGAACATTCAGGGAGTGTGGAGGAGCCTGAAAACCATCTCGGGCTTCAAAATCCCCCCTGCCCAGACAGAGGGGGATCTACAGTGGGTGAATGATTTAAATGCTCACTTCTTGAGGTTTGATCGGTCACCCGCCCCTCCCCCTGCACAGCTGCATGCTCCCTCTTCCACAGCTGGACAATGCCCTGCATCTGTTCCTCTTCGCTTATCTGCCCCGGACCATCGGCTCCCCACTTCGCCTGGACTCACCCATCCCCCCAGCACACAGTCCCCCTGCCAACCACTGACTGTCACAGCAGCACAGGTGAGGAGTGAGCTGAAGAGGATTAAAGTGAGGAAGGCAGCAGGACCTGATGGCATCAGCCCCAGGCTCCTTAAGTCCTGCGCAGATGAACTGTGTGGAGTTATGGAGCATGTCTTCAACATGAGCCTGAAGCTGAGGGTGGTACCACAGGTCTGGAAGACCTCCTGTCTGGTACCTGTGCCTAAGACACCGCGCCCCAAAGACCTCAACAGCTTCAGGCCAGTGGCTCTCACGTCCCACCTGATGAAGACACTGGAGCGGCTAGTCCTGGACCACCTCCGCTCCACCGTGAGCTCAGCCATGGACCCGCTGCAGTTTGCATATCGGTCTGGCATCGGAGTGGAGGACGCCGTCATCTCCCTGCTGCACCGCTCTCTCTCTCACCTGGAAAAGCCTGGCAGCTCTGTGAGGATTCTGTTCTTCGATCTTTCCAGCGCCTTCAACACCATCCAGCCGCTGCTCCTGAGGGACAAGCTGGAGACGGCTGGTGTGGAGTATGACCTGGCAGAGTGGATCCTGGACTACCTCACAGACCGACCCCAGTTTGTGAGAGCCCGGAACTGTGTGTCTGACACTCGGACCTGCAGTGTGGGGGCGCCCCAGGGCACTGTCCTCGCGCCCTTTCTCTTCACCCTTTACACTGCAGACTTCAGACATGACACGGACAGCTGTGTCCTGCAGAAGTTCTCTGACGACTCTGCCATCATCGGACTCATCACGGACGACGATGACGCGGAGTACAGAGGACTGGCGCAGGACTTTGTGGACTGGTGTCAGCGGAACCACCTCCTCATCAACGCGGGGAAGACCAAGGAGATGGTGGTGGATTTCCGCAGACGCCACCCCACTGCCCCCTCACCAGTGAACATCCAGGGACGGGACATTGAGAGAGTGGACTCATACAAGTACCTGGGTGTTCATCTGAACCACAAACTGGACTGGACTCATAACACAGACGCACTGTACAGGAAGAGCCAGAGTCGGCTCTACCTCCTGAGGAGACTCAGGTCTTTTGGAGTGACAGGGCCACTCCTGAAGACCTTCTACGACTCTGTGGTGGCATCAGCCCTCCTGTACGGTGTGGCCTGCTGGAGCAGCAGCATCACAGAGAGGGAGAGGAGGAAGCTGGACAGAGTCATCAAGAAGTCCAGCTCCGTCCTGGGCTGTGCTCTGGACTCGGTGCAGGAGGTGGGGGACAGGAGGGTCCTGGCTAGATTCACATCTATGCTGGACCATGAGTGTCACCCCCTGCAGGACACTCTCTCCGCTCTGGAGAGCAGCTTCAGTGAGAGACTGATCCACCCTCGATGTGTGAAGGAAAGGTTCCGTAGGTCTTTCCTTCCTGCTGCTGTCAGACTTTATAACAAAAACTGTTAGTACTGAACACTCGCAATACTGACCTAACCTAATACTGATGTGCAATTCTGTCATATGTGCAATTGCTGTTGGAATTCATGTGCAATTCATGTGCAACCTATGTGCTGTCGTGACACATATTCATGTGCAATTACTGTCGTGATCACATGCAATGGTATTTATGTATTTATTTATTTATTTGTCTATGGGAGTTTTTATTTATTTATAGGAGATCTTCTACTGAAAGTGTTTTTCAGACTTCCTATAAGTGATCTGTTCTTCTGTATCTACCTCTGTATCTTCCTGCGTTGCACCAATGAAATTTCCCCATGTGGGACAATAAAGGAATATCTTATCTTATCTTATGTTTAAAATGTTCCGGCCAATTCTGGTTTGTTCATCCTGAAAAGAAGAAAAAGCTTTGGCTTTGGCTTTAGCTTTAGCTTATCTCCCAAGGCTGTGTCTTTGGTAAAGGCATGTATGATCATACATGCATGCTTCTGCGACTTTCTCTCGCTAACAAAGTTTTATGACTTCTGTGCAAATAAAACTTGGTGTGAATACCAAGAAACAAGAATAAGTCAATGCTTATACAGCTAATTGATTGGAGAATAGAGAGCGGTCTTCTGGGTTTTGTCAATAACCATCTTGTACCAGAGAAACAGAAAAGAGGCGGCGGTATGGATTCACCATAGAGACCTACCTAACCACAGGTGAAAACTCTGTTTACATTAGTCACCATGGAGACAGCCATGTGGGGATGTACAAATGTTTGCTATTATTCAATACAACACAATTAAAAATGGTTAAATTTTTACAACACTATTGACTCTAGATACGCTCATTCAATTGTCACTATTTGGGCCCATTTTTAAATTGAGCCCATTTCATTCCTAATGTGGACATTGTTTGATCCCGTTTTAGTCCTTCTTAGTCCTGACCTAGTCCAGGTTTAATTTTTGGCTTAGTCCCAAATTTGATGTGGTCACATTCACATACATTATTCAAACAGCAGTGCCTCAAAAGAGGAAAGAGCAGTAGTAGTAGTAGTCCAAGATGAATTAAATAGTTGTTTAACTTGAGTAAATGTAACCAAGTACAACACCTCGGCTACCGAAGTGTTATTTTACTCATGAATCATCTATGAGTCACATTCAAAGCAGCTCTAATTGTCGCGGTTGGAGCAGTGCATTTCCATGGAAGGTAAAAGCATGAATCAGCATTTTCTCCTCTGACCTTGGAGTGCTGTCTGTCTGTGCGTGACGCTGTAGTATCAGACAGACCTGGTTAATACACACAGCATCAGCAGAAGGGAGTCCACCAGCTCCAAACACGCTGAGATCAGAGCCAGCACAGCACACAGCCCCCAGAGAGGAGACACGACGCACAAGAGGGCCAATGTCAGCGTGACGATTAAGCTGCAAGGCTGTAAATGATAAACTAAGAGTCAGCAAGAGTTTAGTATCAGATGTAAATTCATTTGTGTGGCTCTGTCTGCAAAATGTGTTCAAAACATAAGATGATCTATATAATTAGAGGTGCACAAAGTACTTTTCTGGTGAAGGGTGGAAGTTAATCTCCATGAGGTGTTATTGCTTTGTCTAGAATATTTCACAGTATGGTATTAAACTTGTCCATCTTGCATTTATTCAATTGCAGCCATGTTTTATTGCTAAAAAAAATCAAACACAAAATTGTAAATGTGTATAGAGAGCGGTATAGTTTTTCCACAGATCTGACCTGAAATTTGGCCTAATGGCATCATCTGTTTACATGGAGATGTATACGTTTAATCTATTCTGTGGAACATTCTAGGCAAAGCCAGAGACAATCAGACAACACTCACCCTCCACCAGAATAGTTACAGAGTAGACATTTAAATGCAATATGTCAAATATAATCAGTTTTCCAGAGCAATAACTGTACTGATTTACAATTATTGTCTGATTTACTTCACTCTGAAACTAGTGGCTATGTAAAATAAATGTTTTGTTTCACAGAAAAAGTTTAGACTCAGACTGTCTAAGGCCCTGGCTACACGTACCCAGATACTTTTTATAAACGCATATATTTCCGTGCGTTTTCTGTTCCCACATACATAGATTTTCGACATAAAAAATTGAAGTTTTGAAAAACTCCAACGGGAACTTTGAAGAAAAAAAAAAACGTATCGCATATCTCGACACGTGTGGACTAGAAAAGCTGGATATTTTCATCTCTGCACTCTACGTGTCCATGGCAACACGGCCTCGTCAGCCATGGAGCGGCTGCCACATGCGTTCTAATAAGGACAGTTAAACTTAAACTTAATCGCGGGCGCGCTTTGTGCAGAGACCATGGACTGATTTAAATCAAACACTGAGCTGTGAGTGAACGTCATGGCACACAATGGACAGTCGTCAATCTCTGTCAGGACTATTGGGGGATTTATCGCACTTAACTTCAGGGAGGTGCCAAAACGTGACATGGCTGTTCTGACACAAGGTGAGCGTTCACGTGTGTGTGATTGTATTTTTGGACACAGACGTGAATGCACTATGAAGCACTCGTGTTCAGAAAGCTGTGTGTCGATGCACAACGTCCCAAGTCTGCTCAATTAGTTATTTCAACTTTCTCTTGTTGTTGGTACTTTTATTTGGTCCACGTATTAGCGTGAACATGCTATGGTATTGATAACTAAACGATAAAGCTGCAATGCCCCTTGTTATTGGTGATAGGCAGCATCATGACTTGTTTATTGGCTGAAAGTTTTTTGTCCCCATTTAAGCCGTTGTTACGTACAAACTTTCTATGCCTTTGCCAAGTCTGCTGTTAATGTTAAATGCAGCTATAATCAATAAATAATCAATAAATGAATGCTGCTGTTAAAAAAAATTAAAACATTGCGTCATAATCATGCCTTTGGACAGAAGGAGTTTTAAAAATCCGTACCCTGATAAATATCTGGGTACGTGTAGCCGGGGGCTTTGCCTAGTCATTCCTATATAAAGGCACAATATGACAGGGCGTTGGTTAATTGCTCACACCTATACAAATAAATGAATCTGTAATATGTCATTGCCGTACATTCATTTGTGACACTTGCACAGGCCTAGGCACGCTTTGTTACAGACAAAATAACAGCACCACATGGGCGGGGCTAGGGCTGGTTCTCTCTTCTGTCAATCATCTTTTGTCTGGGAAAAAAACCCTTGAATTTATCAGCGCAGTTTTAAACAATTAGGCCATGCTGCTAGCAACAGAGTTGTTTTAATGGTGACAGGCTGATCAATCAATATAATTACAATTCATTCATGTAAAGCTTTTTATTATTGCAAATTCTCTATCATTTAATCTGCAAATAAGTCCCTGCTAATGTTTTTCTGGATTTCAAAGGCTTTGCCACTGAGTGAAAAAATCAACAGGGGAACTTAAAGCCTGCTGTTACTCTCAATATCAAGTTAATTGCAGTTTCAGCTGGAATATAGACTTTTTTTTAGATGTGGAGTTAACCATATTTCGTAGTAAAAATATATACAAGATAATAATTTTACAGTTTTAAGTTATAGTGAATTGAATGACTGATTATGCACTTGGATGTTGACCAAGTACTTTGTCCTGTACACTTGCTGCACCTATTTCACCTTAAGCCTAATAGGAATTAATTTTCTCATGCACTTAAATGTTTTTGTCCCAGCCCACAGTTGACAAAACCTTGCTCAGCTGAACACAAGTGTTTGAGAACCTGTAACACAACAGACTGTTACTCATTAAACTGTATCGCGGCCCCATTCAGTAGATTATTACACATTCATTAGATCAGCATTAACGTCACGGCGGCGCGAGCTAAGCACACACAAACAGACACAAACAGGAGCAGAAGGCCCAGTGGCACACCTGTTTGAGGGTGACACGAGCTCCACGCATGTCTCCAATGGAAAAGCAACGCCATGACGTCCGATACCAGCCATTCGGGGGGAAATGAGACACACTTTATGGGGTTTCTGGGATGTTTAGACATGTTTCCGAAGTGAGCGATAAGGGAAACATCTACGGAAAGTCTGGGTGACGATATATTATCCAGCTTCAACTACACAAGACAAATATGCATATTACTAATGATAATCTCACCTGTCCCACACACAATAAGACAAAGCAAACTTTAAAGGTGTTTAAATGTTGTTTGTATTTAACTAACAATAGGGAAATAGGGTTAATTGATTTATCATGATATATTCATTTTTGTATTTAATTTATATATACATGAGGGGGAAAAAACTAAATTAAAACCATTAAAAACAGCTTTTACTGACAGAGGATTGGCTGCAGAGCTCTTGATTAAAAAGCCCCAAGTTTAATTAACATTGGCGATTTGAATTGTGTATAAATCAATCTTGAAAACTGGATTAATAGCACAGCTCTCTTAACTAGTGCTAGTGATTTAGTCATTTGAAGAGGATGGAGGAAGAGTGATGGTAAATATATGGGCAGAATGATGCTGAAGTAAGACCTAGCAGACAGGACGTCAAGAGAAAGTGTGTGCCACAGTTTGAGACCAGAGGACTGCTACAGAGGAATACAATACATGGACTTACATAGACAAGCACAAAAAAAACATCCAACAATTTGCAACCATAACACCTTCACTGCCAAACTTATCATGCTTCATCCATCGCCACCATTTTGGATCTAAGGTGTTTCTAATATTTTGGCAATCCAATATCTGTCCCCGCATCCTGCTCCGTCTTAGAGCGCGTGGGTGTATTTTGCATCATTTATTGTGCAGGTCTATATTTTATATGTGCACGCCGTCTGCTCCGAATTACCTGTCCGAAAGATGGAGAGAGCGGGGAGTTACTGCTTCTATTAAGAGCAGCCATCACTCACAGTTTGACAGGAAACAGCTCAATGCAACAGTGTGAAGCTTTGGTCCGTCTGTTGTGTGTCTTGAGAGTTGAGGGAGCGCGTGAAAGAGAACTACAGGTATTTATTGAAATACCTGTAGTTCTAGGTGTACTAACACTTTGAATTATTAGGGATGGCAACATGATCGAATTGTGCTCTGACCATGCCACAATATGATAAGACGGTTACATCATGGAGAGATGGTTTGTCTGAATGTCTTGCTAGTTATGGTATGTTTTGATCTCTCAACAAATAAACTTTCATCTGGAAACAGCAGTATTAAGATTCACTGATAACAGTATTTAGATTCCTTGATAACAGTATTTAGATTTTAAGATAACAGTATTTAGATTCCCAGATAAGATTCCCTGATAACAGTATTTAGATTCCCTGATAACAGTATTTAGATTCCTTGATAACAGTATTTAGATTCCTTGATAACAGTATTTAGATTCCTTGATAACAGTATTTAGATTCCCTGATAACAGTATTTAGATTCCTTGATAACAGTATTTAGATTCCCTGATAACAGTATTTAGATTCCTTGATAACAGTATTTAGATTCCTTGATAACAGTATTTAGATTCCTTGATAACAGTATTTAGATTCCCTGATAACAGTATTTAGATTCCTTGATAACAGTATTTAGATTCCTTGATAACAGTATTTAGATTCCTTGATAACAGTATTTAGATTCCCTGATAACAGTATTTAGATTCCTTGATAACAGTATTTAGATTCCCTGATAACAGTATTTAGATTCCTTGATAACAGTATTTAGATTCCTTGATAACAGTATTTAGATTCCCTGATAACAGTATTTAGATTCCTTGATAACAGCATTTAGATTCCCTGATAACAGCAACATTGTCCAATTTTTTTATTTCACTCATTTCACTTGCATTCAGAAATGTATAAAGGAACCTACAAGTTCATATAGAAGGATTTGTTTTTTAAACTTAACAAAATTGGAATTTTTATACAAAATTTTAGTAAACAAAAAAACAACAACCTCAGTTTCATTGTGCTGAGCTGGCAAAACATTTAAACCTGTCTCTACCCATTGATTTTATTTTTTTGTCATATCCCGCAGGCCTTTGTATCATTCACACATTTTGCTTCTACACTGCCATAGCTATTAAACTATAAAAACACTGCCTTTGTGAGTATTCAATCCAAGGTCAAACCACCACCTCTACAACACTTAAGAAGACAAACTAACTGAACCATCCTCTGACATATTTCTTCTCAGTGACAGCCTTATGGTCCCCTAGAGCCTTCCCTTAGGCCTAATACATGCCTCTACTCCCGCCCCTCCATTTTCAATATAATTTTCTTTTCCCAATCCCTCCATACCTCCTCCCACTCTTCGCTTTCATTTCTCAATATTTTGCTACAGTTGGCTGTAGCTCACAGTTGGGAACGGCAGAGCCTCTGGGGAAATATGCTAAGCCTCTTTGAGACTACGTGCTCACAACTCGTCAGCAGGTATCGCAAACCATCACAATTTTGTTTTCTTCTCAAACTGCAAATGGAAATAAACAACTGAACTGGCACAACATCTGACAAGTGCAAGCGCTTTTTTCACTCTTGCATAGCGATTGAACTCCAGAGAATACAAGACCGCGCACGCGCACGCGCACGCACACGCACACACACAATGTAATCTAAGGAGAAGTTGGTCTCCATTTAGAAAGCTGGAAGGAAAACTAAGCTATTTACTTTTACATGGCTCGGGAGATTCTATTTACAAAGTACAATATACTGTTTTGTAGAGTTGTGCAGTGTAAATATAGACGTTTAGATAACATAAGACTAACTTCATACTTTTCTATACAAACTCAAAGTAGTGGAAGATTAAATAATAGTAAATAAATTGATTTAATTGCTATCTGTGTTGTCGTCTCTACTTGGCTCTTATTATATCTCTATGGGGTATTTACAGAGTTGTGCTTAGAGTAATACATATTTAAAGTATTTAAAGATCTAGCAGTGGACAGCGCTTTGGGTCGATATCCAGGATGTTAAAGTCTTTACAAATGAAGTGAATGCTTCACCGGAGGACCCAAAACTCATTTATTGTGGTACAATCAGATATAAATATTGCCTTATAAATGGATGTAACATTATCAAGAGCCGACTCCATTGTATTCAATCCCATTGTCATCCTGTATCGAACAAGAACTTCATCAAAACAAGCCGTGTTATGTCCTTTGGCTTTGATTTCCCCTGCAGCAGGATGGTGTTGTCCACACTATTCAAGATGATGCAATACGACTGAAATGGAGTCCTCTGTTCACAAGAAAGAAAAATGTGTATCTCACTAATGAGAGTCCAGCTTAATCAATTCTTAAATTCATTGTTTGTGTTTATAGAGTAGGACATCAATGTAACAGTAGCTAAACATTATTATTAGTATGATGATTATAGAAGGCTAGGACATCAATGTAACAGTAGCTAAACATTATTATTAGTATGATGATTATAGAAGGCTAGGACATCAATGTAACAGTAGCTAAACATTATTATTAGTATGATGATTATAGAAGACTAGGACGTCGATGTAACAGTAGCTAAACATTATTATTAGTATGATGATTATAGAAGACTAGGACGTCGATGTAATAGTAGGTAAATATTATTATTAGTATGATGATTATAGAAGGCTAGGACATCAATGTAACAGTAGCTAAACATTATTATTAGTATGATGATTATAGAAGACTAGGACGTCGATGTAATAGTAGGTAAACATTATTATTAGTATGATGATTATAGAAGACTAGGACGTCGATGTAATAGTAGGTAAACATTATTATTAGTATGATGATTATAGAAGACTAGGACGTCGATGTAATAGTAGGTAAACATTATTATTAGTATGATGATTATAGAAGACTAGGACGTCGATGTAATAGTAGGTAAACATTATTATTAGTATGATGATTATAGAAGACTAGGACATCAATGTAACAGTAGCTAAACATTATTATTCAAAATGTAGGAGAAGTAACATTTACAATATGAGAAAGCTCCTAAAATGCCAGTTTTTTTTTAAATAATGAGGCATCACAATAATCTTAACACTCGAGTTTGACATGTGGACAGCCAGATTTGTGATGTATGGTCACAAAGGACACTTCTTTGTTTATAGGTCAAGATGAGGCAGTGTCTTTGTCACACTTTGAACTGAATGAGTTGACGACGGAGACGGATTAACGAACATGACGACCTGCCCTCGCACTGCAGGACTACAAGACTACAAAACATGATGTAATGGTCTATGGCTGCTTCCTTTAAATAATAGAATATAAAAGAAGGCATTTCTAACGAATACTGTTTGTAAGTGTCCAGATGACTACCGTTGGAACCTTTTCACCTATGAACCCCTCCTAGACGAATGAGGGATTAAATCGACTTGTTTCCAGTCACTAACAATTGTCAATGACACAACTGAGTGAACGGTCGATCTCGCAGAATCCGACATTAGTACAAAATAGACTTTTATTTACTGAATGCCACAAAATCTTTATTAAAAAGTTAACACCAAAAGGAGTCCATGTCATCTAATGTTTACATTATCCGAGCAAATCCAGTAATGGTATAATCAAGAGGAATATCACAGCCCAGCCCACCATATTGACCCAACATGGAAGTATAAGCAAAAAGGGTCAATCTGTCTTTAGAATAAAATCATTTATTTAAAAATCAAAGTCATCCAGGTGCATGTAAAAATCATACAAAGCCACCTTTTACAGTCAAAATGCTGTGTTAATAGTTAAAATGCTATCGTCAGTACTGGGATAAAACTGCTACAAGGGCATTTCCCCACATCGCTCCAGTGTTTCCCTGAGTCACCTTCACCGTCCCGCTGCTGCTGCTGCTGTTGCTGCTGTTGCTATTGGAGGGCGGAGTGATGTGTTTGAATTGTCCACTGCAGCTCGTGCCCGACTGCAGCCTCTGAGCCCAGGGCCGCAGGCTTAAAATAGATCTGATCCCATAATGGACTCAGGTTTATGATCATTAATACTCCACAGCAGCACACATGTCAATCTGAGATATGATATTAGTCCTCTTCTTAACACAATAACCGCCAATGTGATAGTGTGCAATAGTAAAGCAATTTCAAGAGTAAAACATGCTTTAATCAACCGTGATTTTCCAGGAGAGAAATTTGACTGCTACATGCAATTTGTTTGCAAATGAATGCAGGCACAGTTTCCAGGAAACTATTTACACAAGAAAATCCTCCAGCAAAGTTACCGTTTGCTAGTAAGAGAAACCTTGCAAAAATATAAAAGGTACGTATTCACTCTTCTATCAAAGGGACAAACGGATGGAAAACCTCCCATCTGACCACCACACAATCACGCAATCATTTAGACTAAGTATGTGTGGTTGTGTGTGTTTGTGGCGTGGTTGTGTCTGTGGTTGTGTTGAGTTGTGGTGCGTGCGTGTGAGTGAGGGTTGGATTTGGGAGTGGTTTAAAACTGTAACAAAAGAGGACAAACTAACTTCCTGTTTTGACCACTGCAGTGCCAGACATTTTACGTGTATTAGTTACTATACTGTCTGTTTAGGGCTGACATTTCCTTATATACTGGAACAGGCCTTATTAGATTAACCCTGCAGTGCCACAAGTCTTAAGTGAATGACGTTTACTTGTTGTCATGGCTCCAACTATGGCATATACTCTATTGGAATATACCAATTGTATTGTGTCCTGTAGTTCCCCTGGGATGCCTCCAATTTACTAATGAAAGGAATGCACACGACATACGGAATCTATAATATATAGAGAATAAGTCATTCCTTGCCTGTTTTTAACCGTCGCCCTTCGAGGCAACTGCTCTTGTGATTTTGGGCGTCATAAAAATCTATTTATTGGAATAGTTTAAAAATGAAGTTTAATACTGGGGCTGGGCAATATTTTTCTTCATACTGATCGAGGTAATTTTTTTTATTGAATTCAATATTTTATTATTAAAAAGAAAATACCATACTTTTTTCATAGTTTTGGCTGGGGTGCGACTTATACTTTTATACTTATATATTTATACTCCGGAGCGACTTATATGTGATATTATTTGTTATTTTCACACTTGCAACCGCATTTCATACTCCAGTGCAACTTAAATATGTTTTTTTCTTCTCTATTATGCATTTTTGGCTGGTGGAGCTTATAGTCCAGAAAATTCGGCATGTTTTTGACAAATGATTTTCAGGAATAAGACAACACAAGTCAGAGTTTTAATTAAACCTCAGATTTAACAGCGGCATGAAAAGACGCTGTACCTATATTTGTACTGTACTTATAAACACCTAATATATTTTAAACAGTGCAAACCTCTCACCCTCCTGACACATTTTGTCATCCTAATTATTCACCGCGATGAGTTTCAACTACCGTATTTTCCGGACTATAAGTCACACCGGAGTATAAATAGAGAAGAAAAAAATATATATAAGTCGCACTGTAGTACAAGTGAAATTTTTGGGGAAAATTAATTTGATAAAATCCAAGACCAAGAACAGACTTTAATCTTGAAATACAATTTAAAATAATAACAGATTAGAGAACATGGTGAAAAGGTATGTGTATGCTAACGTAACACCTTCAGCTACATGAGGCACAGACAGAACTGTGGTAAGTGTCTGGTATGTTAACGTAACATATTAACAGTTATTCAGATAACTATAGCATAAAGAACATGCTAACAAGTTTACCAAAGCATCAGTATTACCCCAAATCACTAAATCCATTCAATTCTTCACTTCTACACAACTCTGCAAACTCCAGAGGTAGAGGAAGTGCTGATTCTTCTTCTGCGTCGCTTAGAGCCTAGAGCGCCCTCTTGCGGTTGCCAGTGTGAAAATAACGAATAATATCACATAATATGTGATATTATTCGTCTATATATATTATAAGTCGCTCTGGAGTATAAGTCACATTCCGGCCAAAACTATGGAAAAAAAATACTGTATCTTTCACAACGCTTTCTAACTAGATGCAGATAGCACACAGCGGTCTCATTTTGACCCTAAGAGCTGCTTTGAAAATATATCTGTACTGGGGCAGAAGTCAGTTTAATTACTGCACCTTTCACATACACAAAATGCATATCAGAATACTTTTACTACCACAGTGTAGTAAAGTGTGTAGTGTAGTAAGTGCTGTGTCTGCCTGCCCTTCTCATGTTGTTGGTGAAACACTAAATCATCTCTCCGTGTACTCAAACATGCTCACAGTGCCGTGACGTATAGCTGTAGGGTGTATAATATCTGTAGAGTAATTTGTCCCTTGTCGAGCTCTTCGCTGCGACAAGATCTGTAGAAGGCCCCTCCTGGCAGGTCGTTGCAGTGGAAATGAACAATGGATTAAATGCAGAGGACAAGTTTCCCTAACGGAACAATAAAATGTGAACAGTAACCGCTTTACACGCAAACACCAGCACACACAGGAAGATTGTGAATCGCCATTGCTAATATGTACTCTCCGATTTGCCAGGCGTTCAGAGCACAGACTAAAAGCAGAAAAAATCCACAGCTTTACCCGTACAATAGTTGAAAAAGAAGAAGAAATGGGCTGCCACGTCCGCCGCTAAAAAACAGCATAAATCAGCCCTGGAGAGGTAGAGCAACCCCAAGGTCAGAGGAATAAGATAAGATCGTAAACGGTTAGCAGACCTAGAGGCCACCTAAACATCCAAGGTCTATCTTAAGATATGTGTGATTATTAGGCAAGGAGGCGATGGTCATCCTTGAGCCATGTTTTAGCTGTGACAAGAACACCAACCTTTGTAGTGTGGTTCCAGAACAGCACCCACGTAGCACATTATAGAACAATGCATACATTTATGAGCTGCTACTACAAACCGACCGAGCAGCCGGCGGCAAAAAACAGGACTTTTCAGAGATTCACTGAAGCCGCTTTGATCTTAACAGAAATAAAAAATGTCTTTGTCTGTGAATACGACAAATATATTTAGAACTGGGATCAAAGAACAAACACTCGCGAATGGCCCTCATTCCACTCGATAATAACGTCTTCTTTGTATTGGTGCATTTCAGAACCTGCAAACTATAAATGGAACAAAAAGGATTGAACCAGCTGATAAGCAGTTATTTGTACTGTAATGGTAGTAGCAATGGCAATAGTAGTGGTGATGGTCGTAGTAGGAGAAAATGTTTGGAACTAGGGGTGTAACAATATAATATCTTAATGTTACGATTATTGTGAAAGAAACATCCACGTTACAATTATGCACTTAACAACTGTGAAATCCTTATTATGCTTTCTTTCACAAGCCTTGCTTTATGAAATCAAGCTTTTAATGAAAAAAATGATTATATTGTTACAACCAGATGAAAAAGTACTTTATGTGTGTTTAGACTTTTTCGGAGAATAGATTGAACTGCAATTACTAATTGTTGCTAGCTATGATTCTCACAATTATAATATGTTTTCTGTTCTTACAGTTACTATGAATAATTAAGGTTATCGATTAAACAAACAGTCTTGACATCCCTATTTGGAACATGTTGTAGACAGACTAGAAATTGCCTTTAAATCTAAGATGAAAGTGGAAGAGTGCCTCAATAATGCGCATTTGTTTTTCAGAATCTGTGCTTCTTTAATTTATTGTTGTTTGTATGTGTTGAACTTTGGCCCCTCTTGACCAGGACTCCCTCGAAAAAGAGTTTTAGTTTTTTATTTCAATGACATTCTCTAGTTTAATAAAGGTTAAATAAAAACATGGTAGTAGGAGTAGTAGAAGTAGTAGTGGTAGCCTCTCCATATAGTATTTAAAGCAGTAGTAGTGGTAATGATTTGTTATTTGACAATACAGTATGTGCAAAGTCATAGTAACTGAATGTAGTAGTAGTAGTGTCAGTATTTGTGGTTCTTCGTGAGCATTTTATTTGTGTAGTTCTAAAGTGTTTCTCTCCTTGCCTGTAGCAGCAGGAGGGACATCTTTTTGAACATATTTGGACAGAAGGCTTTGTGTTCAGTGAGAAGCAAACGCAGGGAACAAAGCCAGAAGCGGAAGTAGAGCATCAATTAAGGGCAGTGTAACCTCAGTGGTACTCTCATGTCCCACAATGCATCACTGCAACTGCTTCATTTTTTCTCAGAGGAAACGATTATGAACTTTCACTTACTGTAGCCAAGACCCTATCTAACCTATTGGACTAGATGTTTAGGCTGACAATACAGTTATATACATATATTTGACCCTGGCGTTTGGATTTGATGTTTTTACCAAATCTTCCTTCAAATCTCGTGTCATGTTACAAAATACCAAGACCGAGAGTTTTCAACCGCAAGAAAATTTTGTTTCGCACTATACCGTATTTTCCGCACTATAAGGCGCACTGGATTATAAGGCGCACTGTGAATGAATGGTCTATTTTCGATAATTTTTCATATATAAGGCGCATGAAGCGAAACAAAACGTGTACCACACAAAATGGCTTCCAGGTCAGTAAGCACAACCAGAATTCATTCATATATAAGGCGCACTGGATTATAAGGTGCTCTGTTATTTTTTGAGAAAATTGAAGGCTTTTAAGTGTGCCTTATAGTGCGGAAAATACGGTAATTTAAGATGAATTACTTTTCAGGGATAGAAATGAGATGAAATTAAACTATATTCAAAAGGATTTTAAAAGATTTTAGCTGTCGTGAGTGGGAGGAGTATCAACAATTGCAGTTCAATTAAATACATAACTCTTTGTGGAGCAATTTCATGGGAACGTTTGATCTGCATAATAAAGTCGTAATCTCTCCACAAGTTTTTGGTCTAGTCTCCAAATTCGGTAATCATTACAATTTGATATCTCCAGGAAAGTCATCAGAGTTGAGTTTCTGCAAAATCAACAAAAAATAAATAAATAATAGGTATGTTTTTCTATGTGTGTATGTTTTTTTTTTTAATGTATAGTCCCACACAGTAGATTTTAGGGACTATCCAAAGTCTATTCTTCACCTCCTTTCCCTGAGACAGTACCCCAAAAAATGGGCTGAAACAGTGATCTAACTACACTTAAAACTCTCGAACACCTTTCCTCCTTTCCTCGCCCTCTGAAACATCATATCCAAACAGTAATCAATTAACCATCCAAAATCCCGTCCCAGCCTGTTGTTCCTTTCCTTAGTTGTTGTGTTTATACAGGGCCCCGTCCCGTCCCCCGCCGAGAACCGCAACGCACCCGACACTCTCAAAGCACAGGGCCGTCACTCCTGAATTATTGAGCGGCAAAACACAGACACGAGCGGCACTGTCCTGTCCGGAGCAATGCAGGGGAACCGGACACCTGCCTGCCCCATAGGCTAACACAGGGCAGAGGAAGGACCAATGAGAGATGGGGCAGGTCCTAGTCATTCATTGGAATAAATATGCTTTTTTTTTTTTTTTAAGTTGAGCTGGAAAAAAGGCTGATGGAATTCGACCCGTGATTAGTAGTTGATGGATTACACTCAAATAGTCTCAAATAGAGCACTTCATTCATGTACCATTCATTATATTTGATAAGGGTCTTAAATCGCAACATCCGTCCAGCCTACATGCTTTCTCGATTGATACTTGTGGACTTAGATGTGGTCTCGGAATAAACACAGCTATTATTAACGATGCATTTATAAATCCAGATATGCTGCTGATTATAGCGGGTTAGAGATGGATTCCAAATATTCAGGCAATTGCAGCACTTTTAGAGTTATCAAAAATATTGATGCCCAGATACCACCATTTTAGTAACAAATAATACATAAAAGAAATACATAAATAGGACAAAATGTTACCTTTTCTGAATATTTTTTTAGACGTGTTGCTATAAACGAGACGTGTTCTATATTAGATCTATTATAAGACCAAGAGATGTGATGATTTAGGGACATCAATCCCTCACATTCTCTAGACTTGCCCTGTTCTTCAAGACTGGTAGAAAAATATAACGGACATAATTATCAAAGTTCTAAAAAGGAAGCTTTACATCTCAGGATCTACATTAGAACTTCTGGACTTGCACTTTCTCATGTTTTAACAGGAGATGGATTTTTCTGGCATTTTCGATGTGGCTTAAACCAAAATTGTTATTTTAAAATGAGGTAATTAAAGCTGAACAAATTTACTTTTCCTATTTGCCAAAAATGGTAACACAGATATTCCCCAATACAACCAATATCTGATCATTGTATTTCTAGAGTTCCAATTACCAATCACACATTCACACTAAAACATTGATACAACGTGGGCAAAGTGTGTTGTCCAAGGACATGATGGCAGGAGATGGGGATGGGGGAGGACATTTATACTCTGTTCACTTTATAATTAATATCTGTTTGTTATTATCAATGACATTTTGAATCTACATCACAGTCCACATACAGTAGTGTCTATCTCTCGCTGGTAAAGTAATACCACTCTTTCCTCCATAGTATTTGTGTCTATACAGGGAATATGCTTGGACAAGTGAGAGTACAATAATGACTGTATTTTTAGCTCGTTCTGTCACTTTCCTGATGGAGTTTGATGACAGCAGGCACAGAACATGTAAACTGCAGACTATTAGAACTGACACATACATATCCACAGGATTGGTAAAACAGAAACCATCCATATAATTTTTATGTTCAACAATTACAGTGGTTTGAGTGTTTGCATATTGTGTATTATGGGCAACAGAGGGGAATGTTCACTGAGGTAAATAGTGAATGAATGAGCAGTGGAAATTGTACTGGACACTGACTCATACACACATGTATTTCAGGGCTCCACAGAGCACAGTATGAATTACAAACTAAAGTGAACTGTGTGTTAAAGATATGTCAAATCTAACACCAAAACATCTCATTATAATAAGCAATGCTAAACACTGCAGGATATCAGATCCAATAATTAATGTATAATTGTGAAGAAAACATGGTATTTCTGAATAGACTATTTTTTTATTTATTATATGCATTTGAAAGGGACAAGTGGTTTTCAGATTATACATTGCGATGATGTCATACTCCCAAGAGCCAGTTTTCCTACTGATTATATTGTACTTTGCAATGAAATATCTAAAAGGAAGAATTCACAAATATTTCACCTAATGAGTTCTAAAAGTGACTAGATTCGCATTTTCACACAAACATGGTTCACTCACATATGTTTAACTTCATACAGAGGCAAAACATCTCAATATATCACCACAAATGGTCTTTTAGTGCGTACATGTCTGACTCGTTAAAACCTGCTTCAGTTTGTGTGTATAAAACGTTCCAGTTCAGGCCTCAAGGAGTTCCAGAGTTTAGCTCCCTGCACAGAGGAAGCGGACGGCTCAAGGATGTTTTTTTGAAATATCTGCACCGGGGGAACAGCCATGTGTGTCTACTGCACATACAGGTCATGCTTTGTCCACGTTATCCCATGACCCATGACATTTAACGGCTATCTTCCTTTAGATCAGACATCTGTGACGCTGAACTGAGGTGAGATTATTGTAGTGATGGTAAAAAGTGCAAACATAATTAATATTATACCTTTATTTAACCAAGAGGTCGCATTGAGATTCAGAATCGCTTTTGCAAGTGAAACCTGGTCAAGGCAACAGCAACACAATCAACTCAGTACAGAAAATCACAAAAAAGATGACTAATGATAAATTCTGTTTTGATCATTTGATTAATAGACAGGCCAAACCATTGACTGATGTCCTGAACCACTATCCAGTCCAAAATGTTTTCTAAATCGGACACAATTCCTGATATGAATATTCCTTTGAAATATAAATCAAAAATGTAATCGCAGTTCTTGAAAATATAGATAAATAGATCAATTTGATGTCATATCGCCCACCCCTAAGCATAAAGTAAGATGAATCAAAGTCATGGCTACTAGTGTTGTCTGTCTCAATTATAAAACATTTAAACTATTTTACACAATTTAAAGTTGTTGTTTTTTTCTTTAACAAAATGAGTGTTGTTTCTTTAATATTATTGCATGTCACATTTTTGTCTAATTTCTGTGATTTCATTCCACTATTGATAATTGGTCAAATATTTTTATAAATTACCAGTTTTAGAGCGAATAGCCTCAGAATTGAGTTTTTGACACCCTTAAAGCCTTTAATAATATCTCAATCCGCATCCATGTGTCTTCTTCTTTCACAACAACCGGTTTCATTTCCCATTGTATTATTTCTCTACATCTCCTCTAATCTCAGGATTATACTACAACCCTATTTTTACTACACTTTCTCTGTACATTTCTAATATATGAAATCAGAGGGTTTAGTTGCACTTCTGTGGCGCTCATTCCTAAAACCTTCCATCCTCAAACTCCCTGTAGCCAAACTCCACCTGGGACTGTTTGAACTTTACATCTTTCCCCACGTATCTGGCAGGACATGACTCTGTTGCTCTTTCCTCTCTCATCAGGGGGCATAACAAGCAAAATCCCTCTAAAGCCAAAAAGATTTCACACACCCAACTACATACTCCTCCTGGTAGCTGCTATAGGTCGCTCAGACACGCTCCAATAGAGATAATTAAACAAAACACACATAGCGGTCCTGTAATTGCTGACATGGGCATAATGTAATGAGTTCCAATGTGCACGTGAGTAATTGTAGCAATATTAGAAATTAAATTAAATCCTGACAATGCCCTGGATTGACTTTTTGAACTTGGAGTCACCTCTTTGCATAGTCTAAATCAGATGTTGTTAGAAGAGTTAGAGCATTAACTTAACTTAAAATGTATTTTTGCATTAAAAGTCAAAGTAACAAATGTGTTATTTTTAAGCAGCTGTACAGAAAAACAATAGCATGCCATATTTTATATTCTTTGACACAGTTCTGCCAAAACAAACTGCCAAGCTGCTTCAAGACTATAAAAAACACTCAAACTGATGCCACTCACTCACTCCACAACACAGACCACAAGCTGCTCGTCTTTCCACAATAAATTGACCTAGAACTAGAAGTTATTAGTCAAAGACTCACTGAATCAGCACCTGAATCAATATAACAGAATCAGATCATAGAAACCGCATGTGTTTTGAGTAATTGCATGAGAAACATTTAAAAAAAAAAAGGAATGTTTGGTGATGATGAGGACATAATCTGACACCTTTAGTTTGGACACGCTCAAGTCCGCAGTCCCGCGCGCGCACCGAACCAAACAGTGACAGCGGAGAGCCAGAAGAAGTTGTTGCGGCCAGCGCGTACTCACGTGCCCAGGACTTCTTTCAAATCAAATATCTTCTTTATCTCGTCGACTTGCTTCTTCCACGTTTCCCCTCTACCGATATCCCCGTTCTCCCGGGCCATGGCGCGAGGAGGCGGCGGAGGAAAGTGAAGGGATGCCGGGTGGAGAGGAGCGGAGAGCGCAAGGGCACCAGCGGCAGACGCACGCACAGGCACGGCACGGCACACGCGCGTACGTACACACACACACACGCGCGCGCGCGGACAGACGGGAGAGAGCGGTGCGTGTCCGTGAATGAAGGAGCGGAGGAGCGGAGGAGAGCCGCCGCAGCACCGCGAGAAGCTCCTCCTGCCCGCGGCTTCAGCGAGCAGAGCCCGCCCCTCGCTCCAGCCCCGCCCCTCGCTCCAGCCCCGCCCCTCGCTCCGGCCCCGCCCCCAGGAGCCGCCGCCGCCGCTGCGTAAACGGAAAAACATTACGCACCGAGATATGGTTGGTTCCTGCCAGGGCAGTCTTGATAAATGTCTGATTGTCAAGTCAACAGGTAGGACATTCATTCATTTAATTCGGGGTTTGTCTGTCAGTCGCAATTTCACTTCCGGAGCGACTTATATGTGATATTATTTGTTATTTTCACACCTGCAACCGCATTCCATACCCCAGTGCAACTTATATATGTTTTTTTTCTTCACTATTATACATTTTTTGGCTGGTGCAACCTATACTCCGGTGCGACTTATAGTCCGGAAAATACGGTACATCAATTTACTTGATTATCATTCAGAAATATATGGTCATTGTATTTGCCTCACGAGAAAGAACAGCTATGTATTAAAGTAAAAACATCTGGATCATAAATCAAAAATACATTTTTGCTGAATGGTGATTTTATGGTTGGTTGGTTTATTTTGAAAAGCAAACGGACCTCACTCTCCTCTCTGTGTGCACTGTAACTTAACCAGAGCCTGCAGTCACCTGCGCTGAAGGGGACGCCGTTAATTGGCGCATCTTGGTTGACTTTGCCTTAGTTTATCGTCAATATTCTACTTCATTTAGAGTAAGCTGTATTTATTTATCCAATTAGCCCATATAACTAGGCATATTTGGGCCTACCACTTTTGTTAGGCTACGTTACAGGTCATCTCCATTAAAGTTTCAAGGTGACAAGCATCTAAAGAGGACATATTATGCGAAATTGACCTTTATAAGCTTTTAAACATGTCATAACGGTTTTCCTTCATCATGAACAATTCCAAAGTTGTATTTCAATTGATTCATGCATGTGTGAGTAATCCTGTCTTATGTCTTATGCATATGAAGTTTGAGTGCTCAAAAAAATGTCAGTTTCTATCTACACCCTATCCCCGCCCACTGCTCGGTCCCTACTTGCAATTTTTATTTTTTCAAATTCCACCTCATACATGTAGAGTTCAAAAATGTCAAGCAGCCTTTTCTAACAATAAAATAATTTCCTTTAAAATCTGTTTCATATTATGTTGTTTGCAATGACACAGTATATCTTGTTTAAGGTCATCTCTCTGCTGTTGCCCGCACTGAAATGTAGACGGTCTATCCCCCGTTTGGGAGGAGACGGCAGTAAATTCGCATTGTGCCATGTTGTTGACAGCGGCGGGGACTGGCATCAGAGGTGACCTGGGGCAGAGGCATGTGTCCAGGTTTAAAGGCCACATAACCCCTGGATTACAGTGGGACAGCTGCGCGGTGAGGACACATGGAAACGCTCCTCGATACACTGAAACATATATAAATTTTATATACCCTCAACATCAATCATCAAGTGTAAGCCTGTTCACTGTCAAAATGTCACGAAAGCAGGTCAAAGAGAACTGTCATCTTTTCTCCTTTTCTATTTGCAAAAAAAATAAAACACCCAGCCTATTTAATGATCCGTGGACGTGAGTCAAGATTGGCGAGCATATGCTGTGGCTTTTTCCAGATTATCCTTGATGGCCTCTCCCCTCTTTCACCAGACTGCACAGATTTGCATATTGATTTTACATAACAGCATTATCAAAAATAGGGACAAATCAAAGAGCCGTTCCAATTTGATGAGCCTAAATGATGATGATTGTGTTTTGCGTGCTTGTTTTTCCCATATCTTTCCAGTAATATCCTTTCTAAAATGCTTTTCACAGACTGACACACCTAACAGCTGTGTGGACCTAATCTCTACAACCCTCATTTCCACATTTTAGCACTGCCTTCCCCTCTTCCCATCTATTCTATTAGTCCCAGACACAGACACAGAGGTAACGGGGAGATATGGTGCGTGTATGTGTTGCAGCCTGAAAAACTCATGAGTATTCTGTCTGCAAACTACTGCAGGGAAACTCCTCTCTCTCTCTCTCTCTCTCTGTGTACTCCCCCCTCCTCCCTCGATGCCTGAGTCAGCACATTTGACCTGCCGCTTATAAAGATGATTAAAAAAAGAGGGAGGGACGTAGAGAGGGAGGTGAGCGGAGCATAGGAAGCAATAAAATTACACGCGAAGGTCAATTTAGCTGTTTGTCTTTGCGCCGTGTTTATAAAGATGAGTCTGTGTTGAAAGGTGAGTGACGGTGGAGGAGGTGGTGATGCGAGAACAATATTGTAGTAACAACTGTGACCTTGGAAACGTTATTGATTGGTTATTACGGTCAAAGGCAATCTGGTCATTTGTGAAGGTGATATTTTAGTGTCTACAACAACAGGAGATGTTTCTTCTTTAGTTGTTTGGCTTGTGAAGTGAACAAAACACTGGGGAAGAATGTGGATAAAATGTAGATTGTTAACGAGAATTGAAATGCTGTACAATCATTAAAACATTCAAAGCTAGTCTTTTATAAGTGCTTTGAATTCATTTAAAGGTATACATATTTTAATTTAAAATTACTTTGCGTTTCGTTCCATAAACCGGGAGCTAAATTCCTGAAAGCCATCCATAGCTTTGTATTTATTCAATGAGACTCTAAAAAAAGAATGTCCTGAGATCTTTATCGAGGAATACTTGATCTGATATTCACCAAATGTTTTAAATAATCAGGTAAAATCCCAATGAGAGTTTGGTAAACAAACAAAATGCAGTGCTGTTCTCTTCTCGCATGATTGCCATTCTACTTTAGAGTATAAGTGACAGTGGTGAGTTCTGTATCCTTCTCCTGTAATAATCCTCAGAGCTGAACCTCAGAGCTGAGTGATAAACTGAGTTCAGAGGTTTTAACACTGTTGCTGTAGAATGATTATATAGAATATTACCATAATCTAGAGCTGAAAGAAATGTCGCTCGGATTAACTGCTTTCTACAATTAAGAGGAAAACACTTTTTATTTCTAAAGAATGACAATCTGGCTTTAGATGATTTGTCAGCTCTTCTACATGTTTGTTGAAGGAGAGTTTATCATAAGTATTTATAGTAGGGTACTTGTTTAATCACATTACCATTGAGTGTAAGAATACAGAATTCTTTTGGGTCACTAGAGTGCCTTCTGGAGAACAACGTTCATTTTCTTTTACTATCCATAAACTTTTTTAAATCAACACAGTTTTGTTGAATGGAGTGAAAATCCTCTTGGATATGTTTAATAACTTGTGCAGCAGAAGGTACTCTTCTTGCATCTGAAATTGCATCATCTGCATACAAGTGGATGCTATTATGTTTTAGCTTGTGGCCAATTGAGTTTATATTAATTGTAAAGAGGAGTTTCCTAAGCTCTGTCCCATGGACTGAGGTGGCTTGGGAATCTGTTCTAGGCTTGTGCTACATGGAAGAGGCCCCCTGAGATTGCCTTGGGACCCTTCCAGGGACGCTGGAGGGAGTGTGTGGAAAGGCAAGTCTTGGGCTGTTTCCCAAAGTCTGGGCACCGTGCTTTGCCTTGGTCTGATCTGGGCGTGGTTTGGCCTCCAGTTCATCCAAGTCGTGTTTTAATGATCATGTCCTTCAGTGTCCTTCAGTGTCCTCCATGCGTTAGCATGTGGATAATATACCAAGGACACATTAGTGTGTCCTTCACTGCCTTGAACTGGAGAATTTACTCACAATGCACTATGCTTTCAGATACAAAATAAGAGCATGGATCTGCCTTTCTTTTGAAACAAGTTTAAAATATACTAAACATACAAATTATTTCTTATTTTTTTTAAAAACACCGACCCAGCACCGCATTAAGTACCTCCCAGAATATATATGATCCCCGAGGATATACGTGACCTCCCGCTAGACAATGTGACCATCTCACCCCATATGTATTCATTTTGAGCCCCTGAGACCGGGCCCCGGACAAGCAGAAGATAAATGGACGGACGTACAATAATTTTGTTTTGACAGTGCCAAGACTTTTACTCGAGAGAGATTAATGTAACTTTAAAATTAGTAATTCAGTAAATGTAACTCATTATGACCTACCTCTGTTATTGTGCCTTATGACTTTTATTACTTATTGAGATTGGTGGGATATGAACTTTGTAAAATACAGAATAATTTGCTGTGCCACATAATATAAATACTCATTAAAATGTTACTGTTGAAGTCAATGCAATGCAGTTTCCTCTGGTATCATTTATTGAAGCCATTTCAGCACACGGATCGCACTGTGCCCAAGCTACTTTCTTTGAGTTTTTATTGCCCATAACAGAAAATTGAAGTCGGCATACTGTATCACGTTTAATATTTGATAACCTCAAACTTGCAGCTAAGTTTTTGACGACGCACTGGTTACTTTTGGACGCCGTCTCCACGATGAAGCCTCCAATTTCCTACAGTAATTTCGAAACAGTATTTAATATTTCAGCCGCGCCTCGATGTGAATTGTTGACATTTTTTTCCCCATTCGCCTCATTTCGAAGTGGGAGCCGTAACTTCTCCCAACACAGCGGTTCCTTCCACCCCATCAGTAATTGCTCTCGCCAAAAAATACCGAGTAATAAAGAGCAATGCCATTTAGCTCCGAGCCTAATGAGAAGTGCTGCGCGGAGGCACGATCAATGTCTAATGTGCCAGTTTACAGGCCCCACCAGAAAGGCAACAGGATCGATACGGGTACAGCAAGTTTAATGATCAGTCTGCAGTCTACAGTGTTGCATTATGGGGAAAATAAAACGGCAACCAGAAGAGAAACGAGCATGTCAAACCACTCCGAGGAAATTGGCGGTGAAAGACGGAGAGGCATTGATGGCTACTGAAAAATTAACATGATTTGTGGCGAGCGAGGAAGTCCAAAACATGGATGGATTACAGCGGTGAGGATTTAAAGTTGTGATTTAGGCTTGATTACAATAGAGCATGACAACAAAGTAAAACAAAGAGTAAATACATGTATAAAGTATAATATTTTTAAAGGGTCACTGAACAAACTCGTAGAAAAGGCAATGGACAATAGAAATCCTCTGGGGTTTTTACATGACACAAAACTAACACGAGGGTGATTAGATAAATAGCAGGAAGAGCATGATGATACTGTGGGGCATATGGTAAAGAGAATATTAGATAACTGATTGAGTCACTGTGGAGCACTTTGGTCTTCCTCGTCGTCTTCCTCGTCGTCTTCCTCGTCGTCTTCCTCGTCGTCTTCCTCGTCGTCTTCCTCGTCGTCTTCCTCGTCCTCAGACTCTTCCTGTTGACTTTTTGTCTGCAGAGAAACAAAAAAAACAGGTGCACAAATTAAAGTTAAAGGTTGAATAGCTCTTCGGCTTTTATGATTTATGACATTGGACAATTTAGGGGCAGGAAAAGGTTTGTAAACGATAAAAAATATTGTGCTAAGTTGAGATCCTTTGGAAGTCGAGGATGTGTAAATGTGAAGGAAAAACAATTGTAACGTACGGTTTAGGGGAAAGTTAAGTTTAGCTCGAAAATATATATATATATTTTTTTTACCAGTTTCAGGAAATCGATGAGTTTGTAGGCGTCTTCTCCAGTTGTGAGGTCCACAAAGTCCCGGGGGATCCTGTAGCTCAGACAGGGGCTGGGCTGGACTGTCACGTCACTGTTGGCGTGCCGAAAAGCAGGGCCCTCCTACAGACGCAACAGTATACATAAATACATTTTTTAAGACTTTTCATGCCAAGAAATGTGTTTGAACTTTTCAAATACAGGACTAGACTTGACCAAAGAACCATAACTGTTCCAAAATGAACTGCAATTGGTGAAATTAGGTCAACTTTAGGATTAAACTAGTTGTCAACGAGGTCTGAACTTGACTAAAACAGGACTAAACCATTATAAACTCCCTAAACTATAATGAACAGATTATCATGAGCTCATAACCATCTGGTCAGTAGGTATATTTGAACATTTTAAACATTTACAAACCTGCTGCTGTGTGATGTCTCCTGACAGCAGTTCGTCCCAGGTGAAGAGGAGTGAATCAGTCACTTCACCAAAAGCGTTAAAGTCAATGAGCCAAACTCGCCCCTGCAAAAAAACCACAAATCATTTCTTTCCCCATTCATTATTACATCTTTCATTTTCTTCAAGTAAGTATCTGTAAGTGATGTTGATGTAAACTATTATCATTCAAGACTACTCTCGTGACAATTCTTTATTTGTTTCCCCCATTTCAAAAGGTGGTTTTAAAAGGAACTATTTCTACTAAGAACAGACAGCTAAAAGCTTTATTTTGTTAACATATGACATTTAAAATAATTCAAATCAACTTACCTGGCTGTCTCTGTAGGCGTCAAAAACAACTGTAAAACATAAAAACAAATGTAATGAGCATGTACGGTAGACGA